>NW_027361679.1:39930000-40492500 GCF_039654945.1 Dendrobates tinctorius | reverse complement strand
CCATTTTCAGAACTGAAAGGTCCATAAGAAATCGTATTCTTAAGTGCAGGAGGAGAACCACAAAATAATGTGCCCAACACACCTGATAAGGCCAAATTCAGACATCTGTGTAACCTCGGACAGAGTATGGACCATGATGCACGTGCTCCCCGCTGGTCTCCTGACCTGAACGTGACAGCTCATAGGCATAGCCAAGTTCAGGTCAGGAGACCCTCCGACCAGTACTTGGAAAGTGATACACGGATGGCTGAATTTGGTGCAGAATAAAGAAAAAGGGTCAACCCCTATAAAAACAACATGTGATATTTAGGCATACTGATCTCAATCTATATAAATGTTGTCTATAGAGTCATCAGTATGACCATTCATCAAGCCTAAGGTAGTGATAATAGCCTAAAATCAAGAAAGAATAAAAGTCTGACACAAACAAAAGATTTCACGAGCTGTATAAATTTATTGATGGAAGTCGATGGCATTCATCATTTCCCGTACTGACAAAACAAACCTGGCCCCTTCTTTGCCAACAAAAGGCAACAAAGAGAATACTGTAGTTCTTCAAGGAACAGCTCACCCTAGTGTGCATGGCCATAAAGTCTCTAGATTTTTAGCACAGCATGAGGACCACATTTCTTTTCTGTGCCTGCTGCAGAATGCTAGCACCAGAGCCCGATCACCCATTACAATTTGACAGCTGTCAATTCTGCTGGGGGCTCTATAGATTAGCATTCTATTGGGGGGAGGGAAGCAATGTCGGCTAGTGACAAAATTGGCTGCCTACATGAAACAGCATAACAAAAACCTACAAATTTGCCTGCCAATGGCATAATGAATGCCTCCTATCTCAGGGAATAGACTAGTTTATTAGCGCTGCAGAGCCATCCAATGAACTGATCAGACTGACAACAAGCATACTGACCAAATCCTAGCTCTTTTATCCTAAATAGCAGTGTGAATGACGACTTATGGCTTTAATAACGAGTGCTGGGAATATTAAGCAGAGCATATTATCAGGGTGATGGGCACACATATGATGCTGCACTAAAAATCAGTATATATATGTAGCACCAAGCAAATAGATGTGGTAGGACGAAGCCAAAGGCAAGATGTTTATTACCTGGGCAGTAAACCCAGCACTAGTGATGGCATATGGCAGATATGAAAAGCATTGGCACAGTAATCACACGCTGCAGCAAATATACGGACGGCGATATTTCCTACGGTGTGACTGAATCTGAGGAGAGGTATCAGCAGCACCCGGTGCATTGTGCTGGCGACAAACCATGGGGGCATTTATGCTGCACTCTTGGCACACAACCTGTCACTATGCTGCAGCCACCACAGTCTCCGTATTAACCCCGTGCATGCCGGAGTGAGGCCTGCAGCACACTGCACAGCATCGTCATTTACCCTGGAAGCCAGCAGCATCACTCAGCAGTAACTAGCATCAGCTGCATTGTTAGAAGGCTCTGGCCTGGTGGATTGTGCCACCCTCGGCATTGGCATTAAACAGCAGTCACCTGGCTCATGCCACCTTCTCCCCTGTTTACCAAGGTAGTCTGCACAGAGCAGATTGCAGGATGCTGAAGCAATGCAGCAAAACCAAAGAAACACTGGAGATGTCAATGACAGCACTACAATACCAAGGCAGCCATGTCTCCTGCACCCAACAACGCTGTCCCGCTGGCAGAGCTCCGGGATATGGTACATGGCTCTCAGGGCTGCGGTCTATGCCAGAAGACAATCCCAGATTACTATTTGGTATATAACTGTAACAATTACAAAGACTGAGAGCTACATTTCTCATATGATGATGTACATAGCGGCGTGTGGGGACGGTCATCATCACAGTCAGAGCGGAGCTGACATTGATAGCACCAGGGAAGCCTGGCTGTTAGGCCATTTTAGGAAGAAAAAAGCTGTGGGGAGGTTTATAGGAGAAACAGCAATTAGAGGCAAGATCTGTCAGTGCATCAATAGCAGCCAGGACTGCACTACTGTTCACAGGCACTTACTGATCCCTCACTAGTCCTGCCTGCCCGTCCGGCCATCCGGCCATTTCTATTTATCCATCTATCCATCCACATATCTATCTATTATCCATCTCATTCCTTCTATCTATTATCTATCTATCCATCCACATATCTATCTATTATCCATCTCATTCCTTCTATCTATCTATTATCTATCTATCCATCCACATATCTATCTATTATCTACCTCATTCCTTCTATCTATTATCTATCTATCCATCCACATATCTATTATCTATCTCATTCCTTCTATCTATCCCATATCTCTCTCTATCTCATATCCATCCATCCCACTGTAATGTGTGTTATATATATATATGTTACAGATACATGTAATAATATATAGCCAGGTTGTAGATGGAGATCACACAGAGGTATCCGCTCTATTCCGCCAGCAGGATGGGCAGCAGCACTGTCAGCGATCATCCCCATCACATGCCCATCACCCCATCCCCAGGGGCCACTCACCATTCCGTGCCCGCAATGCCAGGACCCAGATGCAGAGGTTGCGCTCTCTATGTGTCCTTCTCACACCACATTCCAGACGCCACTTGTGGGGGGATGGGTGACCAGGTGACTTCGGGGTCCCCCAAGATGGGGCTGGCGCAGAGACAGGGCAGAGCTATGGGAAGAGCGAGGAAGGAGCTGGCATGGAGCGCGGGGCAGGCGTGCTGCTGATTCACCTTCCCTCAGTGCCCGGACAGCATTGTGCGGCGTGATGCTGCCGCCTGTACCATTGTGGAAGCTACCAGAGGAGACAGGCAGAGGGGTTTGGGGAAGGGAGTAGCTATGGCAACTGAAAGGAGCACACATGACGTCACACCGAGAGGTCTCAGGGGGTGAGGTGGGTGGGTGAGCAGGGGGAGGGAGGAAGAGTAATCTGCAGCCATAGCATACATAACAGGCGGGAAGGAGGCAGCAGCGCAACCCGGGTCCTGTATGGCTGCGACAGAGGCCGTCACCTCTCACACTCTCACCCTATGTAGGAGACTGTACGGCTAGTTACCGGGTGCACACATATGTAGGGTGTACTTCTATACACCGTATGGCCGGTTACCGAGTGCACACATACAGTTGTGGCCAAAAGTATTGACACCCCTGCAATTCTGTCAGATAATACGCAGTTTCTTCCTGAAAATGATTGCAAACACAAATTCTTTGGTATTATTATCTTCATTTAATTTGTCTTAAAAGAAAAAACACAAAAAGAATTGTCCTAAAGCCAAATTGGATATAATTCCACACCAAACATAAAAAAGAGGGTGGACAAAAGTATTGGCACTGTTCGAAAAATCATGTGATGCTTCTCTAATTTGTGTAATTAACAGCACCTGTAACTTACCTGTGGCACCTAACAGGTGTTGGCAATAACTAAATCACACTTGCAGCCAGTTGACATGGATTAAAGTTGACTCAACCTCTGTCCTGTGTCCTTGTGTGCACCACATTGAGCATGGAGAAAAGAAAGAAGACCAAAGAACTGTCTGAGGACTTGAGAAACCAAATTGTGAGGAAGCATGAGCAATCTCAAGGCTGCAAGTCGATCTCCAAAGACCTGAATGTTCCTGTGTCTACCTTGCGCACTGTCATCAAGAAGTTTAAAGCCCATGGCACTGTGGCTAACCTCCCTAGATGTGGACGGAAAAGAAAAATTGACAAGAGATTTCAACGCAAGATTGTGCGGATGTTGGATAAAGAACGTCGACTAACATCCAAACAAGTTCAAGCTGCCCTGCAGTCCGAGGGTACAACAGTGTCAACCCGTACTATCCGTCGGCGTCTGAATGAAAAGGGACTGTATGGTAGGAGACCCAGGAAGACCCCACTTCTTACCCCGAGACATAAAAAAGCCAGGCTGAAGTTTGCCAAAACTTACCTGAAAAAGCCTAAAACATTTTTGGAAGAATGTTCTCTGGTCAGATGAGACAAAAGTAGAGCTTTTTGGGCAAAGGCATCAACATAGAGTTTACAGGAGAAAAAAAGAGGCAATCAAAGAAAAGAACACGGTCCCTACAGTCAAACATGGTGGAGGTTCCCTGATGTTTTGGGGTTGCTTTGCTGCCTCTGGCACTGGACTGCTTGACCGTGCGCATGGCATTATGAAGTCTGAAGACTACCAACAAATTTTGCAGCATAATGTAGGGCCCAGTGTGAGAAAGCTGGGTCTCCCTCAGAGGTCATGGGTCTTCCAGCAGGACAATGACCAAAAGCACACTTCAAAAAGCACTAGAAAATGGTTTGAGAGAAAGCACTGGAGACTTCTAAGGTGGCCAGCAATGAGTCCAGACCTGAATCCCATAGAACACCTGTGGAGAAATCTAAAAATGGCAGTTTGGAGAAGGCACCCTTCTAATATCAGGGACCTGGAGCAGTTTACCAAAGAAGAATGGTCTAAAATTCCAGCAGAGCATTGTAAGAAACTCATTGATGGTTACCGGAAGCGGTTGGTCGCAGTTATTTTGGCTAAAGGTTGTGCAACCAAGTATTAGGCTGAGGGTGCCAATACTTTTGTCTGGCCCATTTTTGGAGTTTTGTGTGAAATGATCAATGTTTTGCTTTTTGCTTCATTCTCTTTTGTGTTTTTTTCATTTAAGACAAATTAAATGAAGATAATAATACCAAAGAAATTGTGTTTGCAATCATTTTCAGGAAGAAACTGAGTATTATCTGACAGAATTGCAGGGGTGTCAATACTTTTGGCCACAACTGTATGTAGGGTGTACTTCTATATACTGTATGGCTGATTACCGGGTCCACACATATATAGGATGTACTTCTATACACTGTATGGCTGCTTACCAGGTGCACACATATGTAGGGCGTACTTCTATACTGTATATTGCATGGCTGGTTACCGAGTGCACACATATGTTGGGTGTACTTCTATATACTGTATGGCTGGTTACCAGGTACACGCATATGTAGGGCGTACTTCTATATATTGCATGGCTGTTTACCGAGTGCACACATATGTAGGGTGTACTTCTATATACTGTATGGCTGGTTACCAGGTGCACACATATGTAGAGTGTACTTCTATACACTGTATGGTTGGTTACCAGGTGCACAAATATTTAGGGTGTACTTCTATATACTGCATGGCTGGTTACCGAGTGCACACATGTGTAGGGTGTACTTCTATACACTATGTGACTGCTTACTAGGCGCGCACATATGTATGGTATGGTATACGTCTATATATTGCATGGCTGGTTACCGGATGCACACATATATAGGGTGTACTTCTATACACTGCATGGCTGCTTACTTGGTGCATACATATGTAGGGTGTACTACATACTGTATGGTTGGTTACCGGGTGCATACATATGTAGGGTGTAGTACTTCTATGTACTGTATGGCTTGTTACTAGGTGCACACATATATAGGGTGTACTTCTATACACTGTATGGCTGCTTACCAGGTGCATACATATGTAGGGCGTACTTCTATATATTGCATGACTGGTTACCGGGTGCACACATATGTAGGGTGTACTTCTATATACTGTATGGCTGGTTACCGAGTGCACACATATGTAGGGTGTACTTCTATATACTGTATGGCTGGTTACCAGGTGCACACATATGTAGAGTGTACTTCTATATACTGTATGGCTGGTTACCAGGTGCACAAATATTTAGGGTGTACTTCTATATACTGCATGGCTGGTTACCGGGTGCACACATGTGTAGGGTGTACCTCTATATACTATGTGACTGCTTACTAGGCGCGCACATACAGTGGGGCAAAAAAGTATTTAGTCAGTCAGCAATAGTGCAAGTTCCACCACTTAAAAAGATGAGAGGCGTCTGTAATTTACATCATAGGTAGACCTCAACTATGGGAGACAAACTGAGAAAAAAAAATCCAGAAAATCACATTGTCTGTTTTTTTTTTATTTTATTTGCATATTATGGTGGAAAATAAGTATTTGGTCAGAAACAAGCAATCAAGATTTCTGGCTCTCACAGACCTGTAACTTCTTCTTTAAGAGTCTCCTCTTTCCTCCACTCATTACCTGTAGTAATGGCACCTGTTTAAACTTGTTATCAGTATAAAAAGACACCTGTGCACACCCTCAAACAGTCTGACTCCAAACTCCACTATGGTGAAGACCAAAGAGCTGTCAAAGGACACCAGAAACAAAATTGTAGCCCTGCACCAGGCTGGGAAGACTGAATCTGCAATAGCCAACCAGCTTGGAGTGAAGAAATCAACTGTGGGAGCAATAATTAGAAAATGGAAGACATACAAGACCACTGATAATCTCCCTCGATCTGGTGCTCCACGCAAAATCCCACCAGTCAGAATGATGACAAGAACGGTGAGCAAAAATCCCAGAACCACGCGGGGGGACCTAGTGAATGAACTGCAGAGAGCTGGGACCAATGTAACAAGGCCTACCATAAGTAACACACTACGCCACCATGGACTCAGATCCTGCAGTGCCAGACGTGTCCCACTGCTTAAGCCTGTACATGTCCGGGCCCGTCTGAAGTTTGCTAGAGAGCATTTGGATGATCCAGAGGAGTTTTGGGAGAATGTCCTATGGTCTGATGAAACCAAACTGGAACTGTTTGGTAGAAACACAACTTGTCGTGTTTGGAGGAAAAAGAATACTGAGTTGCATCCATCAAACACCATACCTACTTTAAAGCATGGTGGTGGAAGCATCATGCTTTGGGGCTGTTTCTCTGCAAAGGGGCCAGGACGACTGATCCGGGTACATGAAAGAATGAATGGGGCCATGTATCGTGAGATTTTGAGTGCAAACCTCCTTCCATCAGCAAGGGCATTGAAGATGAAACGTGGCTGGGTCTTTCAACATGACAATGATCCAAAGCACACCGCCAGGGCAACGAAGGAGTGGCTTCGTAAGAAGCATTTAAAGGTCCTGGAGTGGCCTAGCCAGTCTCCAGATCTCAACCCTATAGAAAACCTTTGGAGGGAGTTGAAAGTCCGTGTTGCCAAGCGAAAAGGCAAAAACATCACTGCTCTAGAGAAGATCTGCATGGAGGAATGGGCCAACATACCAACAACAGTGTGTGGCAACCTTGTGAAGACTTACAGAAAACGTTTGACCTCTGTCATTGCCAACAAAGGATATATAACAAAGTATTGAGATGAAATTTTGTTTCTGACCAAATACTTATTTTCCACCATAATATGCAAATAAAATGAAAAAAAAAACAGACAATGTGATTTTCTGGATTTTTTTTTCTCAGTTTGTCTCCCATAGTTGAGGTCTACCTATGATGTAAATTACAGACGCCTCTCATCTTTTTAAGTGGTGGAACTTGCACTATTGCTGACTGACTAAATACTTTTTTGCCCCACTGTATGTATGGTATGGTATACTTCTATATATTGCATGGCTGGTTACCGGATGCACACATATATAGGGTGTACTTCTATACACTGTATGGCTGCTTACTTGGCCCTTACTTACTTCAACAGGCCCTGAAGAAAACGATGATGGTGGCGCGCGGTGATGACGCAGTTCCCCAGATGACCTGTAGCCGTCCTTTATCTAGGAGTCTCTCCCAAAGCCGGGGCAGTGGGCCTTTTATCTCGCCTGTGACGAGGTGGCGTATCTTCAGGCCGGTGACGGCCGGGTCGGCGTGATGGGGGAAGGCTGGGGGGAAGTGTCCAGGCCTCTGTGACCTGGTTACGTGTACTCACGGCAACAACCTGAGGTAAAGTTCCTCTCCCACCAAGGCGGGGGGCAGCGGGGATAATTCTCTCAGAACGGGGGCGGGGAGCAGTCTCTGGTAAGTCTCTCACGTCTCTCTTGTCGGTCAATGCCCAGCTTTCTACTCTCAGGCTCCTCTCGATGCCCCCGCAAGTCACCCTGCCTCCTTCCTTTTCTCTCGCTCTCTCCCAACTGCCCCCCGCAGCGCACCCCCTGCTCCTTTTACCCTAGCCCCGCCCCCTGTTGCCCTGACAATTTCAGTCGCATGTTTCCTTTTGTAATCCTTCTGATGTGGTTCCTTCAATAACCCTGATGGCGGTCCCCTTGGTTCCGGCCCAATCACTACATGGGGGTCCTCCTCCCCACACACACATATGTAGGGTGTACTTCTATGTACTGTATGGCTTTTTACCGGGTGCACACATATGTAGGGTGTACTTCTTTATATTGCATGACTGGTTACCGGATGCACACATAAGTAGGGTGTACTTCTATATACTGTAGGGCTGGTTACCAGGTGTACACATATGTAGGGTGTACGTCTTTATACTGTATGGCTGGTTACCAGGTGCCCACATATGTAGGGTGTACTAGATACTGTATGGCTGGTTACCAGGTGCATACATACTGTTTGTAGGGTGTACTTCTATATACTGTATGGCAGGTTACTGGGTGCAAACATATGTAGGGTGTGCTTCTGTATACTGTATGGCTGGTTACTGGTTATTATTATTATTTATTTATTTAGCACCATTAAATCAATGGTGAACATGGTACTCGATGCATTGCACATATATGTAGGGTGTACTTCTATATACTGTATAAACTTACATTACTGTGTATACTAATATACTGTGTACTCCTATAATCTGTATGGACTTACGTTAATGGGTATACCAATACAGTATGCACTCCTACATACTGTATGGACATACATTACTGTGTAAACCAATATAGTGTGTATTTCTATATTCTATGGACTGTAGCAAAGTAAGGTAGGACAGGGTTACATCCCAATTCTGCAGGGTTTGATTAGAAGCACATGCATAGCTATTTAGTTGAAGCAGGAAGTAGGTTCACTTTGTGTGCTGTGTGCTGGGGAACTGAGAATTATGTACTGTAGATTCTACTGGGAGCTGCAGAGGACAATTTGTTGCATGATTGCTGCACAGGTGAGAGACTGTGGTCTGTGTCTGGGAAGAGAGGTGAGAAGACCTCTTGGTGCTGGTCTCTCTGACAGAACTGTCTATGGACTGTTGCTTTATGCCAGTGAAAGCCTGTCTGTTTTCGTTCTGCTAAGTATTTATGCACTTTAATAAATCTGCCTGCATACCTGTGTGAACGTCTACCTGAGCGTATCCATAGAGGACATTCTTTAATGTGTATAATAGTATTGTGTGTACTCCTATATACTGTATTAACATACATTACTGTGTGCACAAAAACAACGTATACTTTTATGCACTGTATGGACTTACATTACTGCATGCAGATAGTATTGTACTAAGATAATAAATCATTAAAATTAAAAAATGGCTTGGTCCCTCTTATTTTTATTAACGAGCTGAACGAAAGCAGACAGCTGGGAGCTGGTATTAATAGTCTGGGAAGGGGGCTATAAACATGGAGCTTCCCAGGCTATTAATATCAGCTCACAGCTCTCTACTCATCCTTAGTGACGTCAGCGTTCGTCGCACCAGCCGGATTCACAAGTGTGTTCTTACATTTCTTATGTCACTGCTCAATACACCACCCGGATGTAGCAGAGTTGGGGATCATCGTGGGATGGATTTACAGCGGACCCCTTTTGAATATTTCATTTTTTAATCGTAATACATAGGAAAAGAGGGTCGGGAAGCTTTTTTTACAATTAAAGGACTTTTCTCTATGTGTGTTTCTTTTGACTATGGGGTTAGTAATGAGGATGTCTTATGGACGCTGCTCCTTTACTAGCCCCTGGGCTTGATGTCAGCTGATATTACAAAGCTGACATCAACCCCAAAGCTATTACCCCACTTTCCAATGCACCAGGGCAAGCGGGAAGAGCCAAGGCTAAGTGCTAGAATTGGCAAATCTAATGATTGCCCCACTTCTGGGGCGGCTTAGGGCTGTTGTTGTTAGTCTGGAAGGGAGCCAATATCCATGGCAACTTCCCAGCCTATTAATATCACACACAGCTCTCTTTTTATCCTTTGCTGGTTATTAAAAAAAGGGGGTACCGCTCATCTTTTTGGGGGGTCCTCCCTTTTTAATAACAGTAAAGGCTACGTAGACAGCTGTTAGCTGATATTAATAGCCAAGGAAGCTCCATATTTCTTGCCCCCTTCCCAGACTATTAAGACTAGCTGTCAGCTGTCTTCTTTCCCTCAGCTGGTTAATAAAAATAAATGGGACCCCATGCCATTCTTTTATTTTATTTATTTAATTATTAGCTAAATACATGTACAGTAAGCTACAGATGCACTACATTAATTATATATATATCAATTATATCTTTCTATCTATATACAGCTCAGGCAAAAATTAAGAAACCACTTCCTCCACATATTCAGTTTTTCTGATTTTCTCTTTATAGGTATATTTTTGAGTAAAATGTTCTTTTAGTCTACAAACTTCTGACAACATGTCACCGAATTTCCAAGCAATAAATTTTGTTTTTTTTTTTTCTGAAATGGACAAAATTACAAAAGAAAACAAAAACAGTGCTTTCAGATCCCAAATAATGGAAAGAAAACAAGTTCATAATCATTTAGGAGCAACAATACTGGGGGGCATGGCTTCGGGCACCGCAGATGGCAGTCGTGTGAGCGCTCAGCTCCTGTGAATTCACCCATTGAAGGGACTCATAACCCAACAAAAAGGCATTTTTCTCTTAGTTTTATTGGTAATTTTATTCCCCTTACTAATGGGATCATTTTGATACCAAAAACATGAAATTTGGTTCAGCAATACTCGAGATATTTAGGAAATTTTTTTTATTTAGGAAATCGAGATTTTTTAGGAAAGATCAACATGAGATACTTCCAATCTACATCCATGATGAAGTGGTTCTTAGGGTCACAGAGACCAAATTCCTTGGTGTTATCATCTCTCATGATCTTAAATGGGGGAAAAACGTGGATGCTGTTATAAGAAAAGCACAACAGAGGATGTTCTTCCTGCGTCAGCTGAAAAGATATGGTTTGTCTAAGAATCTGCTGATCTTATTCTTTAAAGCTGTCATCAGATCTGTGATTTGTTCCTCTCTGATAGTCTGGTATGGGGGAGCCACTGCGCATGACAAACTCCGCTTACAAAGGACTTTCAGAACAGCAGAGAGAATTATAGGTTCCCCCCTGCCTAAAATCCAGGATCTTTATGATAAGAGTATTCGATCCCACGCATTGAAAATTTCATCCGATCCCTCTCACCCGGGACACTCCTCATTCCAACTACTCCCTTCAGGACGTCGCTTCAGAGCCCCCAAATGCAGCACCAACCGCCATATGAACAGCTTCTATCCACTCTCTGTTCAACAATTAAATCGTCATGTGTAGACTATACACTGTATCTGTCTTGTTAGATGTTACTTGTTGTATCTGTTGTTATATATTATGTTGCCTCTTTGCCACAAAGAATTCCTTGTATATATGTAATATGTACTTGGCGATAATAAATTTGATTTGATTTGATTTGTTTTTTGATTTGATATGTTCCTCTGATGGGAATGGTGAAGCTGCCTGTGGTGATTTTCTCACTTATGACAAACTGTGCGCTGTGGAAGTGTGTACCTTCTGGGCTGATTAAAATATCCCTGGTTATCGCCGGTGCCCTGCCTATATTGTAGCGACTAAGATCGGGCTCGCTGGCTGCTGTGAGTAAAGACACAACTGTGAGGAGAGCAGAAGGAAGCTGAGGTGGGAGGCGTCATAGCAATCGGCTGTGTGACTGAACCCACATTGTCACAGAGCGGGAGCCATTTTTTTTTCGCCCCCCGCTCGAGCCTCAGCGCCGGTGACTGCCTGAAAGCGTCAGAGAAGTGACAGGTCGGTGCACCAAGACTTGGTGAGTTAATAACGGAGCTCCTCCATCACTGCAGCAGTAATAGTTGAAGCGGTGAAGAGCTGAGTCAGACAGAGGGAGGAGGAGCTGCTGCGTATAATCAAGGGGCTGAAGAAGCCTTTTTCAGCGCTAATGCCATCTTTCCCCGCCTTCATCCAGAGACACAGCATCAGAGGATACCTGACAGGATACAACGAGCAACAGGTAGGTTAAAAGGAAACTGGTGTTATATGGCAACCTAACCAATATATTAGAACATGACTATTGGATCTTTGCAATATAAAAGCAAGTCCTTAACCCCTTCCCGACCTGACACAGCGTATGCATCATGAAAGTCGGTGCCAATCCGACCCATGACGCATATGCTGTGTCATGACTTCAAAGCCCCCCTGCGGGTCGGGTAACCGGGGTCACTGAAACATCACCCGACCCGCAGATACAGGGGGCTTTGTACTTCACCCGGGGGGGTGGCTTAGTCCCCACGTGGCTACGATCGCTCTGATTGGCTGTTGAAAGTGAAACAGCCAATCAGAGCGATAGTAATATTTCATCAATGAAATTTGATGAAATATTACAATCCAGCCATGGCTGATGCTGCAGTAGCATCAGACATGGCTGGAGACACTAATCTGACCCCCCCACACCGGCTGGTGAGGGCGATGGGCCCCCGCCATGGACTGACGGCAGCGATCGTCTGCTGCCGTCACAATCTGCTCCCCCTCCCCTTCCCTCCGCTCCCCCTGCAGTCCGATCACCCCCCCTCACCCTCCACGGTGCCTCTGAGTCCCGTTCTGGCTCCCGGTGTCCCGCCATCCCGGCTCATGGGCGCCACCATCTTGGAAAATGGCGGGCGCATGCACAGTGCGATTGTAATATTTCACCAATGAAATTAGGTGAAATATTACAATCAAGCCATGGGCGATGCTGCAATAGCATTGGCCATGGCTGCAGACACCGATGAGACCCCCCACTGACTGACGGCACCGATCGGCCGCCGCCATCGACTGACAGCAGTGATCGGTCGCCGCAGTCATCATCAGCTCCCTCCCCCTTCCCTCCGCTCCCCCAGCCTTCCGATCCACCCTCACCCTCCCCGGTACCTCCCGTCCCTCTGGCCGTCCCGATGTCCCGCATCATGGGCGCCGCCATCTTGGAAAATGGCGGGCGCATGCGCAGTGCGCCCGCTGGAATCTGCCAGCTGCAGATTCATTCATTTATTTTGATCACTGTGATAAACTCTCACAGTGATCAAAATAAATAAAAAAGTAAATAACCCCCCCCCCCTTTTTAACCCCCATAGGTAGGGACAAATAATAAAATTAAAAAAATATTTTTATTTTTCCATTAGGGTTAGGGCTAGGGTTAGGGTTGGAATTAGGGTTAGCTTTAGATATAGGGTTAGGGTTAGAATTAGGGTTAGAAATAGGGTTAGGGTCAGAAATAGGGTTAGGGTTGGAATTAGGGTTAGGGTTGGAATAAGGGTTGGGATTAGGGTTAGGGTTGGAATTAGGGTTAAGATTAGGGGTGGGTTGGGGTTGGGATTAGGGTTATGCTTGTGGTTAGGGTTAGAGAGTTGGGATTAGAGTTAGGGGTGTGTTGTGATTAGAGTTGTGGTTAGGTTATGATTAGGGTTGGGATTAAGGTTAGGGGTGTGTTGGGGTTAGGGTTTGAGTTAGAATTGAGGGGTTTCCACTGTTTAGGCACATCAGGGGGTCTCCAAACTCGACATGGCGCCACTATCTATTCCAAAAACAACGAAAGAAACCGAAAATTTCCAATAATAATAATTTTATTGAGTAAATCTAAGAAAAGTAAATATAGGCACAATCGAGGACGGAAAAAACTTTTTTGCCATATATAAATAAATACATATACCACACTATAAGAGGTATAGTTGAAAATAAAGTGCTTGTGCTGAATCAATACAATGGTATGTGGAATAACATATAAAACACAGGCATAATATAAAAGTGCTAATACATAAAATAAGTGCAGCAGAGAACAATAATTAAAGTGCAGTGCAATAAGAGAGCTGTCAAAAGCTCAATTCCAACAAGGTGAGCATATAAATAATGCTAGAGGCAAAAAAATATATGTGCAAAATAGAAGCTCCGTGCTATACCTCTTATGCTGCTGAGGTCCCCAGGATGTGCGAGCACACCCTCGACACGCGTTTCGGCATACCTTCTTCAGGGGGTGGCATCATCCAGACTTGGGGAGGTATAAAAAGGGCAAAGTAGCCAATAAGAGAGGAGCAAGTGTGACTCGACGCACACTAGCATCAACCACTGCCAGGCAACCCCACACCACCGGCCCACGTGTATCCCCTGACGTCACAAACAGATGATGCGGCGCTGAGGGACGCAGGCACAGCGGGCGGGACTCCTGGAGTGTGACGCCAGCGCGCATTCCACTCGGCCCGCTGTCATTGGACAAGAAGGATCACATGGTATAAAGGTCCTGTGGACTCACTATCATAAGACAATAGGAGGGGAAGGTCACATGGTGCAAAGGTCCTAAAAGTCCATTACCATTGGAAAAAGGGGTCACATGATACAAAGGTCCTATTGAGAGGATATAAACTAAAGAAAATATACAAAAATAAGAAATATATAATATATAAGAGTGAATATAGAAATAAATAAATAAATAAGACGAAAAAAATGAAAAGAAATGAAAATAAAATAAAATAAGGAAATACACCAATATGCAATATCGCTGGCCTAGATATGAATGTATAACCAGAATCTATGAATATATATACAAAGATAATAAAAAATAAGAAATCTAAATAAAATAAATTAAATGGAAGTATCCCACCAAGGACAACATCTGCAAAGAGCTTGTATGTTCTCCCCGTGTTTGCGTGGGTTTCCTCCGGGCACTCCGGTTTCCTCCCACACTTCAAAGACATACTGATAGGAAATTTAGATTGTGAGCCCCATCAGGGACAGTGATGAAAATATGTGCAAACTGTAAAGCGCTGCGGAATATGTTAGCGCTATATAAAAATAAAGATTATTATTATTATTACTATTATTATTATTATGTATGAGAAAAGAAAATAAAAATAAATAATAAATAAAAATAATAATAATCAAACATTATTAATTAAAAATTATTATAAAAAAAAATAAAATATATATGAAATAATCAGAATAATAATAAAGAAAATATATAATAATCCATTCTAGTTTTAATCCATTATATGTGCTTCATGAGACAAATATTTATTCTTTTATCCTTTTCTTTTCATAGGCACATCCACAGAATGGAAAAGCAGCCGCGCCAATCAACTCCAGGACTCCACAGCGAAAAACCAGGAAGGTAGGCAGAAATAAGTCACCAATATAAAATAATGACTGGAAATAATGGAAAATATATATGTTAGAAAATATAAAATAAATAATGAATAATTAAATTAAAATAAGAATAAAAATAAATATGAAAATAGGACCAATGTATAAATACATAAATAAGTGATCAAGCATAATTAATTGATGTATAAAATTGCCCAATAAAATAAATTAAATTAAATGATCATCATATACACAATATTTAAAACACTAATTATAAAATATATATAAACATTATGATATAATATACAATATGAAATATAAAAATATACAATGATAGAAACAGCTGGATGACTAGGTGGTCAAAGAAAAGGGCAAAGCTGATACTCTCATTTAGGCCTTGAGGATATACTGTGTTTAACCCCTTCCTGACATCCGACGTACTATCCCGTCCACGGTACCCGGGCCCGTATGACCGTGGACGGGATAGTACGTCTACCGCGATCAGCGGCGCCCACGTGGTGAGCGCCGCTGATCGCGGCCGGGTGTCAGCTGATTATCACAGCTGACACCCGGCACTATGTGTCAGGGGCGGTCACGGACCGCCCCCGACACGTTAACCCCTTGCACACCGCGATCAAACATGATCGCGGTGTACCGGGAGTTAAAGGGAAGCATCGGCAGGGAGGGGGCTCCCTCCGTGCTTCCCTGAGCCCCCCACGGCAGCGCAATGTGCAGTGCTGCTGCGGGGGGCTCCTATCCTCCAGGCCCCCGGATCCAAGATGGCGACGGGGGCCTTCGGGGACCTGAGGAAGCTGGCTTCCTCAGTGCCTGCAAAGCGCAGGCAAGAGGAAGTCTTCTTCAATGCCTGTGACAGATTGCTGATCTGTCACAGTGATCTGTGATGTGACAGATCAGCGATCTGTCACAGGACAGTGATGTCCCACCTGGGACTATGTAATAAAGTAAAAAAAAATTAAAAAAAATGTAAAAATAAATTTTAAAAAATCGCCAAATAAATTAGAAAAAAAAAAAAAAATATTCCCTCAATAAATCCATTTTTTGGAAATAATAAAAAAAAAACAATAAAAGTACACATATTAGGTATCGCCGCGTCCGTAATGACCCGCCCTATAAAACTGTCCCATTAGTTAACCCTTTTAGCGAACCCCTTAAAAAATAAAAATAAAAAACGAAGCAAAAAAAATTATGATTTATTATCATACTGCCAAACAAAAAGTGTAATAACGCGCGATCAAAAAGACGCATATAAATATCCATGGTACCGCTGAAAACATCATCTTGTCCTGCAAAAAACGAGCCGCAACACAGCATCATGAGTGAAAAAATAAAAAAGTTATAGCTCACAGAATAAAGCGATGCAAAAATAATTATTTTTTATATAAAATAGTTTTCATTGCATAAAACCGACAAAAACATAAAAAACGACCTAAATGAGGTATCGCTGTAACCGTACTGACCCGAAGAATAAAACCGCTTTATCAATTTTACCGCACGCGGAACGGTGTAAACGCACCCCCCCAAAAGAAATTCATGAAACGCTGGTTTTTGTTCATTCTGTGTCCCAAAAATAGGAATAAAAAGCGATCAAAAAATGTCACGTGCCCGAAAATGGTACCAATAAAAACGTCAACTCGTCCCGCAAAAAATAAGACCTCACATGACTCAGTGGGTCAAAATACGGAAAAATTATAGCTCTCAAAATTTGGTAATGCAAAAACTATTTTACAATAAAAAGCGTCTTTTAGCGTGTGACAGCCGCCAAACATAAAAACCGCCATAAATAGTAAGTCAAACCCCCCGTTATCACCCCCTTAGTTAGGGCAAAATAATAAAACTAAAAAAAAAGTATTTATCTCCATTTTCCCGTTAGGGTAAGGCTGTGTGCACACGCTGCGGATTACGTGCGGATTCATCCGCGCGGATTTTGTAAAATCCGCAGGTGAAACCGCAGGTCAAAAGACCTGCGGTTTTACCTGCGGATTGCTCTGCGGTTTTGTCCTGCGGTTTTTCATCTCCTCAATAGAGGAGATGGCAAACCGCAGGAGAATCCGCAGAAAGAATTGACATGTCAATTCTTTCTGCGGATTGAAAACCGCAGATAATCCGCGCGGAAAATTCCGCACCGTCTGCACTGCGGTTTTTGATTCCCATAGGGAATCATGGTACTGTACACCGCAGCAGAAACTGCTGCGGGTCCGCAGCAGCCAAAACCGCTGCGGAACCGCAGCAAAATCCGCAGCGTGTGCACACAGCCTTAGGGTTAGGGCTAGGGTTAGGGTTAGGGTTAGGGCTAGGGTTAGGGCTAGGGTTAGGGCTAGGGTTAGGGCTAGGGTTAGGGCTCAGATTAGGGTTAGGGGTGTGTTGGGGTTAGGGTTGGAGTTATAATTGGGGGTTTCCACTGTTTGGGCACATCAGGGGCTCTCCAAATGCAACATGGCGTCTGATCTCAATTCCAGCCAATTCTGAGTTGAAAAAGTCAAATGGTGCTCCTTCCCTTCCAAGCTCTGTCATGCGCCCAAACAGTGTTGTACCCCCACATGTAGGGTATCAGCCTACTCAGGACAAATTGCAAAACAATTTTTGGGGTCCAGTTTCTCCTGTTACCCTTAGGAAAATAAAAAATTGGGGGCAAAAATATCATTTTTGTGGAAAAAAATGATTTTTTTATTTTCACGTCCGAGTGTTATAAACTTCTGTGAAGCACTTGGGGGTTCAAAGTGCTCACCACACATCTAGATAAGTTCCGTGGGGGGTCTAGTGTCCAAAATGTGGTCACTTGTGGGGAGTTTCAATAGTTTAGGTACATCAGGGGCTCTCCAAACGCACATGACACCCGCAGACCATTCCATCAAAGTCTGCATTCCAAAACGTCACTGCTTCCCTTCCGAGCCCCGACGTGTGTCCATACAGTAGTTTTCTCCCACATATGGGGTGTCAGCGTACTCAGGCCAAATTGGACAACAACTTTTGGGGGTCCAATTTCTCCTGTTACCCTTGGGAAAATGAAAAAATTGGGGACTAATTGATCATGTTTCTGGAAAAAATACGATTTTTTTTATTTTCATGCCCTGGCATTATAAACTTCAGTGAAGCCCATGGGGGTTCAAAGTGCTCACCTCACATCTAGATAAGTTCCTTAGTGGGTCTAGTTTTCAAAATGGGGTCATTTGTGGGGGGTTTCCACTGTTTAGGTACATTAGGGGCTCTCCAAAGGCAACATGACACCCGCAGACCATTCCATCAAAGTCTGCATTGCAAAACGTCACTACTTCCCTTCCGAGCCCCGATCTGTGCCCATACAGTAGTTTTCTCCCACATATGGGGTATCAGCATACTCAGGACAAATTGGACAACAACTTTTGGGGTCCAATTTCTCCTGGTACCCTTGGGAAAATAAAAAAATGGTGACTAAAAGATCATGTTTGTGGAAAAAATACGAATTATTTATTTTCACGCCCAGGCATTATAAACTTCTGTGAAGCACTGGGGGGGGTCAAAGTGCTCACCACACATCTAGATAAGTTCCTTAGGGGGTCTAGTTTCCAAAATGGTGTCATTTGTGGGGGTTTCCACTGTTTTGGTACATCAGGAGTTTTCCAAACGCGACATGGTGTCCGATCTCAATTCCAGCCAAAAACGTCAAATGGCGCTTCTTCCCTTCCGAGCTCTGCCATGCGCCCAAATAGTGGTTTACCCCCACATGTGGGGTATCGGCGCACTCAGAACAAATTGCACAATAACTTTTAGGGTCCTGTTACCCTTGGAAAAATAAGAATTGAGGGTGAAAAGATCATTTTTGTGGAAAAAATATGATTTTTTAATTGTATGGCTTTATGTTATAAACTTCTGTGAAGCCCATGGGGGTTCAAAGTTCTCACCACACATCTAGATAAGTTCCTTAGGGGGTCTAGTTTCCAAAATGGTGTCATTTGTGGGGGATTTCCACTGTTTTGGTACATCAGGGGTTTTCCAAACGCGACATGGTGTCCGATCTCAATTCCAGCCAAAAACGTCAAATGGCGCTGCTTCCCTTCCGAGCTCTGCCATGCGCCCAAATAGTGGTTTACCCCCACATGTGGGGTATCAGCGTACTCAGGACAAATTGCACAATAACTTTTAGGGTCCTGTTACCCTTGGAAAAATAAGAATTGAGGGTGAAAAGATCATTTTTGTGGAAAAAATATGATTTTTTAATTGTATGGCTTTATGTTATAAACTTCTGTGAAGCCCATGGGGGTTCAAAGTTCTCACCACACATCTAGATAAGTTCCTTAGGGGGTCTAGTTTCCAAAATGGTGTCATTTGTGGGGGGTTTCCACTGTTTTGGTACATCAGGGGTTTTCCAAACGCGACATGGTGTCCGATCTCAATTCCAGCCAAAAACGTCAAATGGCAATGCTTCCCTTCCGAGCTCTGCCATGCGCCCAAATAGTGGTTTACCCCCACATGTGGGGTATCAGCGTACTCAGGACAAATTGCACAATAACTTTTAGGGTCCTGTTACCCTTGGGAAAATAAAAATTGGGGTGAAAAGATCATTTTTGTGGAAAAAATATGATTTTTTAATTGTACCGCTGTACGTTATAAACTTCTGTAAAGCCCTTGTAGGTTCAAAGTTCTCACCACATATCTAGATAAGTTCCTTGGGGGGTCTAGTTTCCAAAATGGGGTCACTTGTAGGGGGTTTCCACTGTTTAGGTACATCAGGGACTCTCCAAACGTGACATGGCGTCCGATCTGAATTCCAGCCAATTTTGCATTGAAAAAGTCAAACAGCGCTCCTTCCACTCTGAGCTCTGCCATGCGCCGAAACAGTCGTTCCCCCCCACAAATCAGGTATTAGCGTACTCAGGACAAATTGCACAATAACTTTTGCAATCCAATTTCTCCTGTTACCCTTGGTAAAATAAAAAAAATTGAACCTGAAGTATTTTTTTTGTGAAAAAAAGTTAGATGTTCATTTCTTTTTAAATATTCAAAAAAATTCCTGTGACGCACCTAAAGGGTTAATAAACTTCTTGAATGTGGTTTTGAGCACCTTAAGGGGTTCAGTTTTTAGAATGGTGTCACTTTTGGGTATTTTCTATCATATAGACCCCTCAAAGTGGCTTCAAATGTGATGTGGTCCTAAAAATAAAATGGTGTTGTAAAAATGAGAAATCGCTGGTCAACTTTTAACCCTTATAACTTCCTAACAAAAAAAAATGTTGGTTCCAAAACTGTGCTGATGTAAAGTAAACATGTGGGAAATGTTACTTATCAAGTTTTTTGTGTGCCGTATCTCTGTGATTTAAGGGCATAAAAATTCAAAGTTGGAAAATTGCGAAATTTTCAAAATTGTTGCCAAATTTCCATTTTTTTCACAAATAAACGCAAGTTATTTGAATGAAATTTTACCACTAACATGAAGTACAATATGTCACGAGAAAACAATGTCAGAATCACCGGGATCAATGGAAGCGTTCCAGAGTTATGACCTCATAAAGGTACAGTGGTCAGAATTGTAAAAATTGGCCCGGTCATGAACGTGCAAACCACCCTTGGGGGTGAAGGGGTTAATGTCCATATCCATCTTGTCTCTATTTGAGCTAGTTTTTGGCTGATTTTCCCTCCACGTATAGAAGATGGAATAATGTCAATGCCTCTAGCACGGAATTTGCTCGAATCACAATTATGAAATTGTTTAAAATGCCTTGGAATAGTTTTCAAAGCAGATATACTGTATCACTTTCATTTTTTGCCGCATTAAAGGGAATCTGTCACCCCTTTTTTGAGATATCATATAATGATATCATTCAATTGTGTGTCACATAAGGATTCTCTTAGTACTTTTGCTTCACCCTGACCCCACACCTTTCATGCATAAATACCTTTTTTATATCGGTTCAGATGTATGTAAACTGCCACGGTCCAGTCCGATGGGCGGGGCTTATTCAACTGCTCCCCCCCTCCCTGTCTTGCCCTATTTATATTAATAGAGATCTCATTCCCAGGGGATTGCGCATAAGGGTCATCTCTTCTTCCCCCATTGAAGATGATGAATTTGTTAAAAACTGGGAAGAGGTATGTAATAGTACCTCTAAAAAATTCATGGAATTATTAACCCCTTCATGACCCAGCCTATTTTGACCTTAATGACCTGGGCATTTTTTGCAATTCTGACCAGTGTCCCTTTATGAGGTAATAACTCTGGAACGCTTCAACGCATCTTAGCGATTCTGAGATCGTTTTTTCGTGACATATTGGGCTTCATGTTAGTGGTAAATTTATGTCGATAATTTTTGCGTTTATTTGTGAAAAAATCAGAAATTTGGCGAAAATTTTGAAAATTTCCCAATTTTCAAATTTTGAATTTTTATTCTGTTAAACCAGAGAGTGATGTGACACAAAATAGTTACTAAATAACATTTCCCACATGTCTACTTTACATCAGCACAATTTTGGAAACAATTTTTTTTTGTTAGGAAATTATAAGGGTTAAAAGTTGACCAGCGATTTCTCATTTTTAAAACAAAATTTACAAAACCACTATTTTTAGGGACCACCTCACATTTGAAGTCACTTTGAGGGGTCTATATGGCAGAAAATACCCAAAAGTGACACCATTTTAAAAACTGCACCCCTCAAGCTACTCAAAACTACATTCTAGAAGATTATTAACCCTTCAGGTGCTTCACAGGAACTAAAGCAACGTGGAAGGAAAAAATGGACATTTTAACTTTTCCAACACAAATTTTCTTTTAGCATCATTTTTTTCATTTTCACATGGGCAACAGGATAAAATGGATCCTAAAATTTGTTGGGCAATTTCTCCTGAGTACACCGATACCTCATATGCGGTCATAAACCACTGTTTGGGCGCACGGCAGGGCTCAGAAGGGAAGGAGCACATTTGACTTTTTGAATGGAAAATATGCTGGAATATTTAGCGCTTGCCATGTCGCGTTTGGAGAGCCCCTGTGCGCCTAAATATTGGAGCTCCCCAACAAGTGAGCCAATTTTGGAAACTAGACCCCCCAAGGAACTTATCTAGATGCATAGTGATCACTTTGAACCCCCAGGTGCTTCACAAATTGATCCGTAAAAAAAAAAAGTACTTTTTTTTCACAAAAATTATCTTTTAGCCTCAATTTTTTCATTTTCACATGGGCAGCAGGATAAAATGAATCCTAAAATTTGTTGGGCAATTTCTCCTGAGTACACCGATACCTCATATGTGGTCATAAACCACTGTTTGGGTGCACGGCAGGGCCCAGAAGGGAAGGAGCACCATTTGACTTTTTGAATGGAAAATTAGCTCCAATCGTTAGCGGACACCATGTCGCGTTTGGAGAGCTCCTGTGTGCCTAAACATTGAAGCTCCCCCACAAGTGACCCCATTTTGGAAACTAGACCCCTTAAGGAACTTATCTAGATGTGTACTGAGCACTTTGAACCCCAAAGTGCTTCACAAAAGTTTATAACGTAGAGCAGTGAAAATAAAAAATCTTTTTTTTTGCTCAAAAATGATTTTTTAGCACGCTATTTTTTATTTTTACAAGGGTAACAGGAGAAATTGGACCACAAAAGTTGTTGTCCAGTTTGTCCTGAGTACGCTGGTACCCCATATGTGAGCGGAAACCACTGTTTGGGCGCACGGCAGGGCTCAGAAGGGAAGGAGCGCCATTTGACTTTTTGAAATGAAAATTAGCTCCAATCATTAGCGGACACCATGTCGTGTTTGGAGATCCCCTGTGTGCCTAAACTTTGGAGCTCCCCCACAAATGACCCCATTTTGGAAACTAGACCCCCTAAGGAACTTATCTAGATGCATAGTGAGAACTTTGAACCCCCAGGTGCTTCACAGAAGTTTATAACGCAGAGCCATGAAAATAAAACATTTTTTTTTTCCTAAAAAAAA
Organism: Dendrobates tinctorius; assembly: GCF_039654945.1. Taxonomy (NCBI): domain Eukaryota; kingdom Metazoa; phylum Chordata; class Amphibia; order Anura; family Dendrobatidae; genus Dendrobates; species Dendrobates tinctorius. The sequence continues at coordinate 40,469,514 of NW_027361679.1, read as the reverse complement.
ATATTTTTTAGTCCACAATTTTTTATTTTCACAAGGGTTACAGAAGAAATTAGACCCCAAAAGTTGTTGTACAGTTTGTTCTGAGTACGCTGGTACCCCATATGTGGGGGGGAACCACTGTTTGGGCACACGTCGGGGCTCGGAAGGGAAGTAGTGACATTTTGAAATGCTGACTTTGATGGCATGGTCTACGGGCGTCATGTTACATTTGCAGAGCCCCTGTGTGCCTAAACAGTGGAAACCCCCCACATGTGACCTCATTTTGGAAACTAGACCCCCCAAGGAACTTATCTAGATGTGTGGTGAGCACCTTGAACCCCCAAGTGCTTCACAGAAGATTATAGCGCAGAGCCATGAAAATAAAAAATCATTTTTTTTCCTCAAAAAATCATTTTTTTAGCTCGCAATTTTTTATTTTCACAAGGGTCACAGGAGAAATTGGACCCCAAAAGTTGTTGTCCAGTTTATCCTGAGTATGCTGGTACCCCATATGTGGGGAGGAACCATTGTTTGGGCACACGTCAGGGCTCAGAATGGAAGTAGTGACATTTTGAAATGCAGACTTTGATGGAATAGTCTGCAGTCGTCATTACGTTTGCAGAGCCCCTGATGTGCCTAAACAGTGGAAACTCCCCACAAGTGACCCCATTTTGGAAGCTAGACCTTCCAAGGAACTTATGTAGATGTGCTGTGAGCACTTTGAACCCCCAAGAGCTTCACAGAAGTTTATAATACAGAGACGTGAAAATGAAAAAATCATTTTTTTTCCACAAAAATAATTTTTTAGCCCCCAATTTTTTATTTTCCCAAGGGTAACAGGAGAAATTAGTCCCCAAAAGTTGTTGTGCAATTTTTCCTGAGTACGCTGATACCCCATATCTTGGGGTAAACCACCGTTTTTGTTCACACGTTGGGGCTTGGCAGGGAGTGAGCACCGTTTGTCTTTTTGATCGCAAAATTGGCTGGAATCAGTGGTTGCACCATGTCGCGTTTGGAGACCCCCTGATGTGCCTAAACAGTGGAAACCCCACAATTCTAACTTCAACCCTAATCCCAACACATCCCTAACCACAGCCCTGACCCCAACACATCCCTAACCCCAACCCTAACCCCAACACACCCCTAACCCTAATCCCAACCCTAACCATAACCCTAACCACAAGCCTAACCCTAATTCCAACCCTAACCCTAATTCCAACCCTAATCCTAATTCCAACCCTAACCCTAACCCTCTTTCCAACCTTAACCCTAACCCTCGTTGCAACCCTAACCCTCTTTCCAACCCTAACCCTAACCCTCTTTCCAACCCTAACCCTCTCTCCAACCCTAACCCTAATGGAAAAATAAAAATATTTTCTTTATTTTATTAGTTGTGCCTACCTATGGGGGTGATAATCGGGGGGTTTATTTACCTTTTTATTTCATTTTGATCACTGTAAGATTGATCAAAATGAAAGAATGGAATCTGCAGCCGGCATATTCGGGCGGGCGCACTGCGCATGCGCCCGAATATGCCGGCTGCAGATTCCATTCTCTTTGCCCTAGCAATGGAGCCATTGGCTGAAAAGGTTAGATTGAATAATTTGATCACGGGTTTTAATACTCCACACTGCCAACATAAAATTACCTTATTTGCTGATGATTTTTTTTGACAATCAAAGACCCCGTAAAATCAATTGCTGCTCTAAAAATAGATTTGGACTCTTTCTCTAAAATTTCTTAGTTTAAAATTATCCCTCAGAAATCTAAAATCCTACATTTTTGCTTAAACCAAGACTTAGCCCAAGAAATTAAACAGCAAAGTGACTATCTATGGGAAGACAAAGAGATAACGTATTTGGGAATCACACTAACAAATAAATTCCACTTATTAATTCCTACGAATATAGACATTCTGATTAAAACTATAAAACTATATCCAAAGATTTTGCCTGTTTTAAACTTTTAAACTTGTCCCTACTAGGTAAGATCCTGGTGGTGAAATCCATTATTTTGCCTAAAGTTCTATAATTATTTCGAACTCTGCCACTGGTGATTTATTCTTCCGTCTTAGCAAAGATTCAAAATCTAATAAAATCCTTTACCTGGAATAACAGAAAGGCGAGGGTAGCTAATGATGTTCTATATAAAATGAAAAGCAGGGGAGGCATAGTCTTGCCAAATGTCCTGGCCTATTACCAGACTTCTATGATCAGGCATAGCCAAAACTGATTTTGTGATAATTCCCAAGTAGCCTGGCTCGACCTAGAAATGGCCCAAAACAATAACACACCTTTACAAGACTCCTTTTTTAGATATTTATTAGGACTAGTGTTGAGCATTCCGATACTGCAAATATCGGGTATTGGCCGATATTAGCTGTATCGGAATTCCGATACCGAGTACCGATATTTTTTCAATATCGGAATCGGAAGTTCCCATAATGCAATGAGCCACTGTTGTGGCTCTGATTGGCTGCTGAAAAGACGTCATCATGATGCGCGGTCTGTGCGCATCATGATGCGCCGTCAGTTCGGGCCTGCCTGGGGGTCTGTGCCGACTGCCCGGGGGTCTGTGCGGACTGCCGGGGGTCTGTGCCGACTGTCCGGGGGTCTGTGCAGGCTGCGGGGGTCTGTGCAGGTATCGTCCGATGGGACTACAAGTCCCATCGGGCGATGCCTGCTACCATGACGGTGATTGACACATTAGCCAATGATGGGACAGTAGTAGTCCCATCATCCGGCTAATATGTTGAATGTAAAAAAAAATAAAATACATACTACATACATACTACATGCTACATACATACTACATACATGCTACATACATGCTACATACATGCTACATACATACTACATACATGCTACATACATACTACATACATACTACATATATACCACATATATACTACACATACATATATACTACATATATACTACATGCAACATGCATACTACATATATACCACATACCAGGGGAAGAGCCTTGAGGAGATCATTTGCATATTCCCAGTGCCTTCTGGGATAAGTGAAGAGTCTCCGCGAGCTCAACGATCACTGGGTTTTGGCCGTTGCAGCTGAAAAGAGGAAATCAGAAAACCAGGGGAAGAGCCTTGAGGAGATCATTTGCATATTCCCAGTGCCTTCTGGGATAAGTGAAGAGTCTCCGCGAGCTCAACGATCACTGGGTTTTGGCCGTTGCAGCTGAAAAGAGGAAAACCGTTCATCTTTCATCGTTTTTAAGAAATCTCAAAATGGAAGAGGCCAGGAGCCATTTGGTGAGCTGCATTTCTTGCTACATGTTCACAGACTTACCAGTGAAAAAGCCAAACTTCACATGCCACAAATGCAAGCTTGTGTCCCTGTTGGAGGAAAAGTTGCAAAATCTCGAAGAGAGGTTAGCTACGTTGAAGATCATTAAGGAAGGTGAAGAGTTCTTAGACAAAGCAGAATTATCTCTTCATGTTACAGAAAGAGAAGAAATTCGAAGTGCACCTGAAGAAACAGAGGAATGGAGACATGTGACCCAGAGAAGCAGGAGGATCAGGAGGCAGTCAGCACCCATACTTCTCAGGAACCAGTACCAGGCTCTCACGCAGGAAAATGATGAAGAAATACATCAGGATAAGACTTTGCCCACAAACAGCAACCTTGTACGCCCTCAGAGTCCTCCTGGATGGAGAAAGAAAAATGTTGTGAAGAAGAAACAGAGAGTGGTGGTCATGGGGGATTCCCTGTTGAGAGGAACAGAGGCCGCTATCTGCAGACCGGATATAACTTCAAGAGAAATGTGCTGTCTTCCAGGTGCAAAAATTAAAGATGTGTCTGACAGGATATCAGGACTCTTCAGACCTACAGATGACAACCCATTCCTGCTACTACATGTGGGGACAAATGACACTGCAAGAAATGACCTGGAAACCATCTGCAGAGACTTTGAAGACTTAGGCAAGAAAGTGAAAGAACTGGGAGCGCAGGTGGCCTTCTCTTCCATCCTCCCAGTGGATGGCCATGGAACAAGGAGGTGGAATAAGATTCTGCAGGTGAACAACTGGCTACGTCGATGGTGCCGTCAGCAACGATTTGGATTTATGGATCATGGAGTGAATTACCTTTACGATGGACTACTTGCTAGAGATGGGGTGCACCTTACGAAGACTGGAAAACATGTATTTGGAAGTCGCCTTGCTACACTTGTAAGGAGAGCTTTAAACTAGAACAACATGGGAAGGGAAGCAAAAGACCAGAAAAAGCCATACACCTGACAAATGCTATTGAGAACTCTGCTATTAGAAGTGGAAAGGAAGAACAAAGACAAAAGAACCTAATTTATAAAAATATTGGAGAAAGAGAAACCAATCACAAACTAAAATGTTTCTATACTAATGCACAAAGCATGGGCAACAAACAAGGAGAATTGGAACTAGTAACACAGGAAAAGATATATGATGTCATTGGAATCACTGAAACTTGGTGGGACAATACACATGATTGGAATACAAGACTAGAAGGATACAACTTATTTGCAAGAAACAGGCTTGATAAACGAGGAGGAGGTGTCGCATTGTATGTTAGAATCGCGTATATCTGCACAGAGATTGAAGCTTCAGAGACTGGGAGTTCTGTGGAAACTGTTTGGGTAAGAATACAAGGACAGAACAATGGAAAGGACACCATTGTAGGCATTTACTACAGGCCGCCTGTGCAAGCTGAAGATATGGATGAACTCTTTATGCATCAAATGGCCAAGTTCTCCAAAAAATATGACATAGTTGTCATGGGAGATTTCAACTATCCAGACATTTGTTGGGAATCTCTCTCAGGCAAAACTAACAGGTCAAGGAAATTCTTATCCTCTCTTGCTGACAACTTTATCTTCCAAAAGGTAAGGGAGAAAACAAGGGGAACTGCTACCTTGGATCTAATCCTTATAAACAGGGAGGAAATGGTTGAGGAGATAAAAGTGGCTGGGACCCTAGGAGGTAGCGACCATGCTATTTTAGAATTTTGGATAACTAGAGGAGGAAGACCTGTGAAGACTCAGACGTCAAGGTTAGATTTCAGAAAGGCAGATTTTAATTGCTTCAGAAAGAGAATTGGAGGGATCCAATGGCTGGATATCCTTAAAGACAAAAATGTCCAGGAAGGATGGGAAATCTTAAAAAATGAAATTCTCAAAGCATAATTGTTAACAATTCCGAAAAGAGGGAAGAATAGGAAGCATTTAAGGAAGCCAGGATGGATGAACACAGAACTTAAGCACATGCTAAAAAGGAAGAAAAAAATGTTTATAAAATGGAAAGAGGGAGGCATATCTAAAGAAGAATATAATGCTGTCTGCATAACCTGCAGGGCACAAATCAGATTACTAAAGCCGACAATGAATTGAGGCTTGCAAGAGATGTCTAAAGCAATAATAAAGGATTTTGGGGCTATGTCAAAAGTAAAAGAAAAGTCAAAGATGCTATAGGATTTTTACAGGATGAAAATGATGAAATGGTAAGACAGGATGTTGAAAAGGCCGAACTTTTAAATTCCTATTTTGCATCTGTTTTCTCTCAGAAAGGAAATGTAACATCAACTGTTCTTCACTGTCCTATTAAGGGAATAGAAGAATCCAGGATATCTATAAACAGAAAGATAGTGAGGAAACACTTAGCTAACCTAAATTAATTCAAGTCTCCAGGTTCAGATGAATTACACCCCAGAGTACTGAAGGAGATAGCAGAAGAAATTTTTGAACCCCTCTCCATAATCTTTGAAAATTCTTGGAGAGCAAGAGAAGTCCCAGAAGACTGGAGAAGAGCAAATGTTGTTCCTATTTTCAAAAAGGGGAAGAAGGTGGACACAGGCAACTATAGGCCGGTGAGTCTGACTTCTATACCAGGAAAGATCTTTGATCAAATTATTAAACAACATGTATGTCAGTACCTGGATAAGAATGAAGTGATTAAACAGAGTCAGCATGGGTTTGTAACTAATAAGTCATGTCAGACTAACTTAATTTCCTTCTATGACGGAATCACTGATTGGGTGGATCAAGGAAATGCTGTAGATATAGTATATCTTGACTTCAGCAAAGCATTTGACAAAGTATCTCATACAATCCTTATTGAAAAAATGACTAAGTATGGAATGGACAAGGCAACTGTTAGGTGGATTCATAACTGGCTTAGTGATCGGACCCAAAGAGTGGTCGTAAATGGCTGCACATCCAGTTGGAAGAATGTCTCAAGTGGAGTACCACAGGGCTCTGTCCTGGGCCCTGTATTGTTCAACATCTTTATCAACGATTTAGATGAAGGAATTGAGGGTAAACTGATTAAATTTGCTGATGACACAAAGCTAGGAGGGATAGCTAATACTAGAGAAGAGAGAGAGAGAATTCAAAAAGATATAAATAAACTGGAGAAGTGGGCAGCAACTAGCAGAATGGTTTTTAACAGGGAAAAATGCAAAGTACTACATCTGGGCAATAAAAATAAAAAAGCATATACAGAATGGGAGGAATAGGCCTAAGCAACAGCACATGTGAAAAAGATTTGGGTATACTAATAGATCACAGACTGAATATGAGTCAACAGTGTGATGCAAAAGCAAAAAAGGCAAATGCAATTCTAGGATGTATTAACAGAAGCATACAGTCTAGATCACGTGAAGTCATTATTTCCCTCTACTCCTCTTTGGTCAGACCTCATCTGGAATATTGTGTCCAGTTTTGGGCACCACATTTTAAAAAAGACATCAACAAACTGGAGCAAGTTCAGAAAAGAGCAACCAGAATGGTGACCGGTCTGCAAACCCTGTCTTATGAGGAAAGGTTGCAGGATTTGGGATTGTTTAGTTTGCAAAAGAGAAGACTGAGACGAGACTTAATAGCTGTCTACAAATATCTAAAGGGCTGTCACATTGTAGAAGGATCAACTTTATTCTCATTTGCACAAGGAAAGACTAGAAGCAATGGGATGAAACTGAATGGGAGGAGACACAGATTAGATATTAGAAAAAACTTTTTGACAGTTAGAGTGATCAATGAGTGGAACAAGCTGCCACGAGAAGTGGTGAGTTCTCCTTCAATGGAAGTCTTCAAACAGAGGCTGGACAGACATCTGACTGGGATGATTTAGCGAATCCTGCTTTGAGCAGGGGGTTGGACCAGATGGCCCAGGAGGTCAGTTCCAACTCTACGATTCTATGATTCTATATACTACATGCATGCAGCATGCATACTACATATATACCACATATATACTACATGCATGCAACATACATATATACTACATATATACTACATGCAACATGCATACTACATATATACTACATGCATGCAACATAGATACTACATATATACCACATGCATGCAACATGCATACTACATATATACCACATATATACTACATGCATACTACATATATACCACATGCATGCAACATGCATATATACAACATATATACTACATGCATGCAACATACATATGTACTACATATATACTACATGCAACATACATACTACATATATACTACATGCATGCAACATACATACTACATGCAACATACATACTACATATATACTACATGCATGCAACATACATATATACTACATATATACTACATGCAACATACATACTACATATATACTACATGCATGCAACATACATACATACTACATATATACTACATGCATACTACATATAAACCACATGCATGCAACATACATATATACAACATATATACTACATGCATGCAACATGCATACTATATATATACCACATATACACTACATGCATGCAACATACATACCACATATATACTACATGCATACTACATACACTCACTGGCCACTTTATTAGGTACACCTGTCCAACTGTGTGTTAAGACTTAATTTCTAATCAGCCAATCACATGGCGGCAACTCAGTGCATTTAGGCATGTAGACATGGTCAAGACAATCTCCTGCAGTTCAAACCGAGCATCAGTATGGGGAAGAAAGGTGATTTGAGTGCCTTTGAACGTGGCATGATTGTTGGTGCCAGAAGGGCTGGTCTGAGAATTTCAGAAACTGCTGATCTACTGGGATTTTCACGCACAACCATCTCTAGGGTTTACAGAGAATGGTCCGAAAAAGAAAAAAAATCCAGTGAGCGGTAGTTCTGTGGCCGGAAATGCCATGTTGATGCCAGAGGTCAGAGGAGAATGGGCAGACTGGTTCGAGCTGATAGAAAGGCAACAGTGACTCAAATTGCCACCCGTTACAACCAAGGTAGGCAGAAGAGCATCTCTGAACGCACAGTGCGTCGAACTTTGAGGCAGATGGGCTACAGCAGCAGAAGACCACACTGGGTACCACTCCTCTCAGCTAAGAACAGGAAACTGAGGCTACAATTTGCACATGCTCATCGAAATTGGACAGTAGAAGATTGGAAAAACGTTGCCTGGTCTGATGAGTCTCGATTTCTGCTGCGACATTCGGATGGTAGGGTCAGAATTTGGCGTAAACAACATGAAAGCATGGATCCATCCTGCCTTGTATCAACGGTTCAGGCTGGTGGTGGTGGTGTCATGGTGTGGGGAATTTTTTCTGGGCACTCTTTGGGCCCCTTGGTACCAATTGAGCATCGTTGCAACGCCACAGCCTACCTGAGTATTGTTGCTGACCATGTCCATCCCTTTATGACCACAATGTACCCAACATCTCATGGCTACTTTCAGCAGGATAATGCGCCATGTCATAAAGCTCGAATCATCTCAGATTGGTTTCTTGAACATGACAATGAGTTTACTGTACTCAAATGGCCTCCTCAGTCACCAGATCTCAATCCAATAGAGCATCTTTGGGATGTGGTGGAACGGGAGATTCGCATCAGGGATGTGCAGCCGACAAATCTGCGCCAACTGTGTGATGCCATCATGTCAATATGGTCCAAAATCTCTGAGGAATGCTTCCAGCACCTTGTTGAATCTCTGCCACGAAGAATTGAGGCAGTTCTGAAGGCAAAAGGGGGTCCAACCCCTTACTAGCATGGTGTACCTAATAAAGTGGCCAGTGAGTGTATATACCACATGCATGCAGCATACATATATATTACATGCATGCAACATACATATATACCACATTATACTACATGAATGCAACATACATATATACTACATATTTACTACATGCAACATACATACTACATATATACCACATGCATGCAACATACATACTACATATATACTACATGCATGCAACATACATACTACATATATACCACATATATACTACATGCATGCTGTTTTCATGTATCCTTTAATAAGATGTGTAGTAGAGGGGTTACAAGGACACTAAACTTCAGGAAGGCAAATTTCCAACGGATGAGAGATGATCTTGGTGCAATTAACTGGGACGATATCCTGAGACATAAAAATACACAAAGAAAATGGGAGACGTTTATTAGCATCCTGAATAGGACCTGTGCACAATATATACCGTATGGGAATAAACATGCGAGAAATAGGAGGAAACCACTATGGCTAAATAGAGCTGTAAGGGGCGCAATAAGAGATAAAAATAAAGCATTTAGAGAATTAAAGCAAGTAGGTAGTGATGAGGCATTAAATAAATACAGAAGATTAAATAAATTCTGTAAAAAGCAAATCAAGACAGCAAAGATTGAGACAGAGAGACTCATTGCCAGAGAAAGTAAAAATAATCCCAAAATATTCTTTAACTACATAAATAGTAAGAAGCTAAAAAATGATAGTGTTGGTCCCCTTAAAAATAGTCTGGGTGAAATGGTGGATGAGGATGAGGAAAAAGCCAATATGCTAAATGACTTTTTTTCAACAGTATTTACACAAGAAAATCCCATGACGGATAACATGATCAGGGATAAAAATTCTCCATTAAATGTCACCTGCTTAACCCAGCAGGAAGTACGGCGGCGTCTACAAATCACTAAAATTGACAAATCCCCGGGCCCGGATGGGATACACCCCCGAGTACTGCAGGAATTAGCACAGTCATAGATAGACCACTATTTTTAATCTTTAAAGATTCCATAATAACAGGGTCTGTACCACAGGACTGGCGTATAGCAAATGTGGTGCCAATATTCAAAAAGGGGACAAAAACTGAACTTGGAAATTATAGGCCTGTAAGTTTAACCTCAACTGTGGGTAAAATCTTGGAGGGTTTTCTAAGAGATACTATACTGGAGTATCTGGAGAAGAATAACCTTATGACCCAATATCAACATGGGTTTACAAGAGACCGTTCCTGTCAGACTAATCTGATAAGCTTTTATGAAGAGGTAAGTTCCGGACTGGACCAAGGGAATGCAGTGGACATGGTGTACATGGACTTTTCAAAAGCTTTTGATACGGTGCCACACAAAAGGTTGATACATAAAATGAGAACAATGGGGATAGGGGAAAATATGTGTAGGTGGGTTAAGAGCTGGCTCAGGGATAGGAAACAAAGGGTGGTTATTAATGGAGCACACTCGGACTGGGTCACAGTTAGCAGTGGGGTACCACAGGGGTCAGTTTTGGGCCCGCTTCTTTTTAACATATTTATTAATGACCTTGTAGGGGGCATAGAGAGTAGAATTTCAATATTTGCAGATGACACTAAACTTTGCAGGGTAATTAATACAGAGGAGGACAATTTTATATTACAGGAGGATTTATGTAAACTAGAAGCTTGGGCTGATAAATGGCAAATGAGCTTTAATGGGGATAAATGTAAGGTCATGCACTTGGGTAGAACGAACAAGTTACACATATGTAGGGCGTACTTCTATATATTGCATGGCAGTTTACCGAGTGCACACATATGTAGGGTGTACTTCTATATACTGTATGGCTGGTTACCAGGTGCACACATATGTAGAGTGTACTTCTATACACTGTATGGTTGGTTACCAGGTGCACAAATATTTAGGGTGTACTTCTATATACTGCATGGCTGGTTACCGAGTGCACACATGTGTAGGGTGTACTTCTATACACTATGTGACTGCTTACTAGGCGCGCACATATGTATGGTATGGTATACGTCTATATATTGCATGGCTGGTTACCGGATGCACACATATATAGGGTGTACTTCTATACACTGCATGGCTGCTTACTTGGTGCATACATATGTAGGGTGTACTACATACTGTATGGTTGGTTACCGGGTGCATACATATGTAGGGTGTAGTACTTCTATGTACTGTATGGTTTGTTACTAGGTGCACACATATATAGGGTGTACTTCTATACACTGTATGGCTGCTTACCAGGTGCACACATATGTAGGGCGTACTTCTATATATTGCATGGCTGGTTACCGAGTGCACACATATGTAGGGTGTACTTCTATACACTATATGGCTGCTTACCAGGTGCACACATATGTAGGGCGTACTTCTATATATTGCATGACTGGTTACCGGGTGCACACATATGTAGGGTGTACTTCTATATACTGTATGGCTGGTTACCGAGTGCACACATATGTAGGGTGTACTTCTATATACTGTATGGCTGGTTACCAGGTGCACACATATGTAGAGTGTACTTCTATATACTGTATGGCTGGTTACCAGGTGCACAAATATTTAGGGTGTACTTCTATATACTGCATGGCTGGTTACCGGGTGCACACATGTGTAGGGTGTACTTCTATATACTATGTGACTGCTTACTAGGCGCGCACATACAGTGGGGCAAAAAAGTATTTAGTCAGTCAGCAATAGTGCAAGTTCCACCACTTAAAAAGATGAGAGGCGTCTGTAATTTACATCATAGGTAGACCTCAACTATGGGAGACAAACTGAGAAAAAAAAATCCAGAAAATCACATTGTCTGTTTTTTTTTCATTTTATTTGCATATTATGGTGGAAAATAAGTATTTGGTCAGAAACAAGCAATCAAGATTTCTGGCTCTCACAGACCTGTAACTTCTTCTTTAAGAGTCTCCTCTTTCCTCCACTCATTACCTGTAGTAATGGCACCTGTTTAAACTTGTTATCAGTATAAAAAGACACCTGTGCACACCCTCAAACAGTCTGACTCCAAACTCCACTATGGTGAAGACCAAAGAGCTGTCAAAGGACACCAGAAACAAAATTGTAGCCCTGCACCAGGCTGGGAAGACTGAATCTGCAATAGCCAACCAGCTTGGAGTGAAGAAATCAACTGTGGGAGCAATAATTAGAAAATGGAAGACATACAAGACCACTGATAATCTCCCTCGATCTGGTGCTCCACGCAAAATCCCACCAGTCAGAATGATGACAAGAACGGTGAGCAAAAATCCCAGAACCACGCGGGGGGACCTAGTGAATGAACTGCAGAGAGCTGGGACCAATGTAACAAGGCCTACCATAAGTAACACACTACGCCACCATGGACTCAGATCCTGCAGTGCCAGACGTGTCCCACTGCTTAAGCCTGTACATGTCCGGGCCCGTCTGAAGCTTGCTAGAGAGCATTTGGATGATCCAGAGGAGTTTTGGGAGAATGTCCTATGGTCTGATGAAACCAAACTGGAACTGTTTGGTAGAAATACAACTTGTCGTGTTTGGAGGAAAAAGAATACTGAGTTGCATCCATCAAACACCATACCTACTGTAAAGCATGGTGGTGGAAGCATCATGCTTTGGGGCTGTTTCTCTGCAAAGGGGCCAAGACGACTGATCCGGGTACATGAAAGAATGAATGGGGCCATGTATCGTGAGATTTTGAGTGCAAACCTCCTTCCATCAGCAAGGGTATTGAAGATGAAACGTGGCTGGGTCTTTCAACATGACAATGATCCAAAGCACACCGCCAGGGCAAGGAAGGAGTGGCTTCGTAAGAAGCATTTAAAGGTCCTGGAGTGGCCTAGCCAGTCTCCAGATCTCAACCCTATAGAAAACCTTTGGAGGGAGTTGAAAGTCCGTGTTGCCAAGCGAAAAGGCAAAAACATCACTGCTCTAGAGAAGATCTGCATGGAGGAATGGGCCAACATACCAACAACAGTGTGTGGCAACCTTGTGAAGACTTACAGAAAACGTTTGACCTCTGTCATTGCCAACAAAGGATATATAACAAAGTATTGAGATGAAATTTTGTTTCTGACCAAATACTTATTTTCCACCATAATATGCAAATAAAATGAAAAAAAAAACAGACAATGTGATTTTCTGGATTTTTTTTTCTCAGTTTGTCTCCCATAGTTGAGGTCTACCTATGATGTAAATTACAGACGCCTCTCATCTTTTTAAGTGGTGGAACTTGCACTATTGCTGACTGACTAAATACTTTTTTGCCCCACTGTATGTATGGTATGGTATACTTCTATATATTGCATGGCTGGTTACCGGATGCACACATATATAGGGTGTACTTCTATACACTGTATGGCTGCTTACTTGGCCCTTACTTACTTCAACAGGCCCTGAAGAAAACGATGATGGTGGCGCGCGGTGATGACGCAGTTCCCCAGATGACCTGTAGCCGTCCTTTATCTAGGAGTCTCTCCCAAAGCCGGGGTAGTGGGCCTTTTATCTCGCCTGTGACGAGGTGGCGTATCTTCAGGCCGGTGACGGCCGGGTCGGCGTGATGGGGGAAGGCTGGGGGGAAGTGTCCAGGCCTCTGTGACCTGGTTACGTGTACTCACGGCAACAACCTGAGGTAAAGTTCCTCTCCCACCAAGGCGGGGGGCAGCGGGGATAATTCTCTCAGAACGGGGGCGGGGAGCAGTCTCTGGTAAGTCTCTCACGTCTCTCTTGTCGGTCAATGCCCAGCTTTCTACTCTCAGGCTCCTCTCGATGCCCCCGCAAGTCACCCTGCCTCCTTCCTTTTCTCTCGCTCTCTCCCAACTGCCCCCCGCAGCGCACCCCCTGCTCCTTTTACCCTAGCCCCGCCCCCTGTTGCCCTGACAATTTCAGTCGCATGTCTCCCTTTGTAATCCTCCTGATGTGGTTCCTTCAATAACCCTGATGGCGGTCCCCTTGGTTCCGGCCCAATCACTACATGGGGGTCCTCCTCCCCACACACACATATGTAGGGTGTACTTCTATGTACTGTATGGCTGGTTACCGGGTGCACACATATGTAGGGTGTACTTCTTTATATTGCATGACTGGTTACCGGATGCACACATAAGTAGGGTGTACTTCTATATACTGTAGGGCTGGTTACCAGGTGTACACATATGTAGGGTGTACGTCTTTATACTGTATGGCTGGTTACCAGGTGCCCACATATGTAGGGTGTACTAGATACTGTATGGCTGGTTACCAGGTGCATACATACTGTTTGTAGGGTGTACTTCTATATACTGTATGGCAGGTTACTGGGTGCAAACATATGTAGGGTGTGCTTCTGTATACTGTATGGCTGGTTACTGGTTATTATTATTATTTATTTATTTAGCACCATTAAATCAATGGTGAACATGGTACTCGATGCATTGCACATATATGTAGGGTGTACTTCTATATACTGTATAAACTTACATTACTGTGTATACTAATATACTGTGTACTCCTATAATCTGTATGGACTTACGTTAATGGGTATACCAATACAGTATGCACTCCTACATACTGTATGGACATACATTACTGTGTAAACCAATATAGTGTGTATTTCTATATTCTATGGACTGTAGCAAAGTAAGGTAGGACAGGGTTACATCCCAATTCTGCAGGGTTTGATTAGAAGCACATGCATAGCTATTTAGTTGAAGCAGGAAGTAGGTTCACTTTGTGTGCTGTGTGCTGGGGAACTGAGAATTATGTACTGTAGATTCTACTGGGAGCTGCAGAGGACAATTTGTTGCATGATTGCTGCACAGGTGAGAGACTGTGGTCTGTGTCTGGGAAGAGAGGTGAGAAGACCTCTTGGTGCTGGTCTCTCTGACAGAACTGTCTATGGACTGTTGCTTTATGCCAGTGAAAGCCTGTCTGTTTTCGTTCTGCTAAGTATTTATGCACTTTAATAAATCTGCCTGCATACCTGTGTGAACGTCTACCTGAGCGTATCCATAGAGGACATTCTTTAATGTGTATAATAGTATTGTGTGTACTCCTATATACTGTATTAATATACATTACTGTGTGCACAAAAACAACGTATACTTTTATGCACTGTATGGACTTACATTACTGCATGCAGATAGTATTGTACTAAGATAATAAATCATTAAAATTAAAAAATGGCTTGGTCCCTCTTATTTTTATTAACGACCTGAACGAAAGCAGACAGCTGGGAGCTGGTATTAATAGTCTGGGAAGGGGGCTATAAACATGGAGCTTCCCAGGCTATTAATATCAGCTCACAGCTCTCTACTCATCCTTAGTGACGTCAGCGTTCGTCTCACCAGCCGGATTCACAAGTGTGTTCTTACATTTCTTATGTCACTGCTCAATACACCATCCGGATGTAGCAGAGTTGGGGATCATCGTGGGATGGATTTACAGCGGACCCCTTTTGAATATTTCATTTTTTAATCGTAATACATAGGAAAAGAGGGTCGGGAAGCTTTTTTTACAATTAAAGGACTTTTCTCTATGTGTGTTTCTTTTGACTATGGGGTTAGTAATGAGGATGTCTTATGGACGCTGCTCCTTTACTAGCCCCTGGGCTTGATGTCAGCTGATATTACAAAGCTGACATCAACCCCAAAGCTATTACCCCACTTTCCAATGCACCAGGGCAAGCGGGAAGAGCCAAGGCTAAGTGCTAGAATTGGCAAATCTAATGATTGCCCCACTTCTGGGGCGGCTTAGGGCTGTTGTTGTTAGTCTGGAAGGGAGCCAATATCCATGGCAACTTCCCAGCCTATTAATATCACACACAGCTCTCTTTTTATCCTTTGCTGGTTATTAAAAAAAGGGGGTACCGCTCATCTTTTTGGGGGGTCCTCCCTTTTTAATAACAGTAAAGGCTACGTAGACAGCTGTTAGCTGATATTAATAGCCAAGGAAGCTCCATATTTCTTGCCCCCTTCCCAGACTATTAAGACTAGCTGTCAGCTGTCTTCTTTCCCTCAGCTGGTTAATAAAAATAAATGGGACCCCATGCCATTCTTTTATTTTATTTATTTAATTATTAGCTAAATACATGTACAGTAAGCTACAGATGCACTACATTAATTATATATACATATCAATTATATCTTTCTATCTATATACAGCTCAGGCAAAAATTAAGAAACCACTTCCTCCACATATTCAGTTTTTCTGATTTTCTCTTTATAGGTATATTTTTGAGTAAAATGTTCTTTTAGTCTACAAACTTCTGACAACATGTCACCGAATTTCCAAGCAATAAATTTTGTTGTTTTTTTTTCTGAAATGGAGAAATGGTCAAAATTACAAAAGAAAACAAAAACAGTGCTTTCAGATCCCAAATAATGGAAAGAAAACAAGTTCATAATCATTTAGGAGCAACAATACTGGGGGGCATGGCTTCGGGCACCGCAGATGGCAGTCGTGTGAGCGCTCAGCTCCTGTGAATTCACCCATTGAAGGGACTCATAACCCAACAAAAAGGCATTTTTCTCTTAGTTTTATTGGTAATTTTATTCCCCTTACTAATGGGATCATTTTGATACCAAAAACATGAAATTTGGTTCAGCAATACTCGAGATATTTAGGAAATTTTTTTTATTTAGGAAATCGAGATTTTTTAGGAAAGATCAACATGAGATACTTCCAATCTACATCCATGACGAAGTGGTTCTTAGGGTCACAGAGACCAAATTCCTTGGTGTTATCATCTCTCATGATCTTAAATGGGGGAAAAACGTGGATGCTGTTATAAGAAAAGCACAACAGAGGATGTTCTTCCTGCGTCAGCTGAAAAGATATGGTTTGTCTAAGAATCTGCTGATCTTATTCTTTAATGCTGTCATCAGATCTGTGATTTGTTCCTCTCTGATAGTCTGGTATGGGGGAGCCACTGCGCATGACAAACTCCGCTTACAAAGGACTTTCAGAACAGCAGAGAGAATTATAGGTTCCCCCCTGCCTAAAATCCAGGATCTTTATGATAAGAGTATTCGATCCCACGCATTGAAAATTTCATCCGATCCCTCTCACCCGGGACACTCCTCATTCCAACTACTCCCTTCAGGACGTCGCTTCAGAGCCCCCAAATGCAGCACCAACCGCCATATGAACAGCTTCTATCCACTCTCTGTTCAACAATTAAATCGTCATGTGTAGACTATATACTGTATGTGTCTTGTTAGATGTTACTTGTTGTATCTGTTGTTATATATTATGTTGCCTCTTTGCCACAAAGAATTCCTTGTATATATGTAATATGTACTTGGCGATAATAAATTTGATTTGATTTGATTTGTTTTTTGATTTGATATGTTCCTCTGATGGGAATGGTGAAGCTGCCTGTGGTGATTTTCTCACTTATGACAAACTGTGCGCTGTGGAAGTGTGTACCTTCTGGGCTGATTAAAATATCCCTGGTTATCGCCGGTGCCCTGCCTATATTGTAGCGACTAAGATCGGGCTCGCTGGCTGCTGTGAGTAAAGACACAACTGTGAGGAGAGCAGAAGGAAGCTGAGGTGGGAGGCGTCATAGCAATCGGCTGTGTGACTGAACCCACATTGTCACAGAGCGGGAGCCATTTTTTTTTCGCCCCCCGCTCGAGCCTCAGCGCCGGTGACTGCCTGAAAGCGTCAGAGAAGTGACAGGTCGGTGCACCAAGACTTGGTGAGTTAATAACGGAGCTCCTCCATCACTGCAGCAGTAATAGTTGAAGCGGTGAAGAGCTGAGTCAGACAGAGGGAGGAGGAGCTGCTGCGTATAATCAAGGGGCTGAAGAAGCCTTTTTCAGCGCTAATGCCATCTTTCCCCGCCTTCATCCAGAGACACAGCATCAGAGGATACCTGACAGGATACAACGAGCAACAGGTAGGTTAAAAGGAAACTGGTGTTATATGGCAACCTAACCAATATATTAGAACATGACTATTGGATCTTTGCAATATAAAAGCAAGTCCTTAACCCCTTCCCGACCTGACACAGCGTATGCATCATGAAAGTCGGTGCCAATCCGACCCATGACGCATATGCTGTGTCATGACTTCAAAGCCCCCCTGCGGGTCGGGTAACCGGGGTCACTGAAACATCACCCGACCCGCAGATACAGGGGGCTTTGTACTTCACCCGGGGGGGTGGCTTAGTCCCCACGTGGCTACGATCGCTCTGATTGGCTGTTGAAAGTGAAACAGCCAATCAGAGCGATAGTAATATTTCATCAATGAAATTTGATGAAATATTACAATCCAGCCATGGCTGATGCTGCAGTAGCATCAGACATGGCTGGAGACACTAATCTGACCCCCCCACACCGGCTGGTGAGGGCGATGGGCCCCCGCCATGGACTGACGGCAGCGATCGTCTGCTGCCGTCACAATCTGCTCCCCCTCCCCTTCCCTCCGCTCCCCCTGCAGTCCGATCACCCCCCCTCACCCTCCACGGTGCCTCTGAGTCCCGTTCTGGCTCCCGGTGTCCCGCCATCCCGGCTCATGGGCGCCACCATCTTGGAAAATGGCGGGCGCATGCACAGTGCGATTGTAATATTTCACCAATGAAATTAGGTGAAATATTACAATCAAGCCATGGGCGATGCTGCAATAGCATTGGCCATGGCTGCAGACACCGATGAGACCCCCCACTGACTGACGGCACCGATCGGCCGCCGCCATCGACTGACAGCAGTGATCGGTCGCCGCAGTCATCATCAGCTCCCTCCCCCTTCCCTCCGCTCCCCCAGCCTTCCGATCCACCCTCACCCTCCCCGGTACCTCCCGTCCCTCTGGCCGTCCCGATGTCCCGCATCATGGGCGCCGCCATCTTGGAAAATGGCGGGCGCATGCGCAGTGCGCCCGCTGGAATCTGCCAGCTGCAGATTCATTCATTTATTTTGATCACTGTGATAAACTCTCACAGTGATCAAAATAAATAAAAAAGTAAATAACCCCCCCCCTTTTTAACCCCCATAGGTAGGGACAAATAATAAAATTAAAAAAATATTTTTATTTTTCCATTAGGGTTAGGGCTAGGGTTAGGGTTGGAATTAGGGTTAGCTTTAGATATAGGGTTAGGGTTAGAATTAGGGTTAGAAATAGGGTTAGGGTTAGGGTCAGAAATAGGGTTAGGGTTGGAATTAGGGTTAGGGTTGGAATAAGGGTTGGGATTAGGGTTAGGGTTGGAATTAGGGTTAAGATTAGGGGTGGGTTGGGGTTGGGATTAGGGTTATGCTTGTGGTTAGGGTTAGAGAGTTGGGATTAGAGTTAGGGGTGTGTTGTGATTAGAGTTGTGGTTAGGTTATGATTAGGGTTGGGATTAAGGTTAGGGGTGTGTTGGGGTTAGGGTTTGAGTTAGAATTGAGGGGTTTCCACTGTTTAGGCACATCAGGGGGTCTCCAAACTCGACATGGCGCCACTATCTATTCCAAAAACAACGAAAGAAACCGAAAATTTCCAATAATAATAATTTTATTGAGTAAATCTAAGAAAAGTAAATATAGGCACAATCGAGGACGGAAAAAACTTTTTTGCCATATATAAATAAATACATATACCACACTATAAGAGGTATAGTTGAAAATAAAGTGCTTGTGCTGAATCAATACAATGGTATGTGGAATAACATATAAAACACAGGCATAATATAAAAGTGCTAATACATAAAATAAGTGCAGCAGAGAACAATAATTAAAGTGCAGTGCAATAAGAGAGCTGTCAAAAGCTCAATTCCAACAAGGTGAGCATATAAATAATGCTAGAGGCAAAAAAATATATGTGCAAAATAGAAGCTCCGTGCTATACCTCTTATGCTGCTGAGGTCCCCAGGATGTGCGAGCACACCCTCGACACGCGTTTCGGCATACCTTCTTCAGGGGTTGGCATCATCCAGACTTGGGGAGGTATAAAAAGGGCAAAGTAGCCAATGAGAGAGGAGCAAGTGTGACTCGACGCACACTAGCATCAACCACTGCCAGGCAACCCCACACCACCGGCCCACGTGTATCCCCTGACGTCACAAACAGATGATGCGACGCTGAGGGACGCAGGCACAGCGGGCGGGACTCCTGGAGTGTGACGCCAGCGCGCATTCCACTCGGCCCGCTCTCATAAGACAATAGGAGGGGAAGGTCACATGGTGCAAAGGTCCTAAAAGTCCATTACCATTGGAAAAAGGGGTCACATGATACAAAGGTCCTATTGAGAGGATATAAACTAAAGAAAATATACAAAAATAAGAAATATATAATATATAAGAGTGAATATAGAAATAAATAAATAAATAAGACGAAAAAAATGAAAAGAAATGAAAATAAAATAAAATAAGGAAATACACCAATATGCAATATCGCTGGCCTAGATATGAATGTATAACCAGAATCTATGAATATATATACAAAGATAATAAAAAATAAGAAATCTAAATAAAATAAATTAAATGGAAGTATCCCACCAAGGACAACATCTGCAAAGAGCTTGTATGTTCTCCCCGTGTTTGCGTGGGTTTCCTCCGGGCACTCCGGTTTCCTCCCACACTTCAAAGACATACTGATAGGAAATTTAGATTGTGAGCCCCATCAGGGACAGTGATGAAAATATGTGCAAACTGTAAAGCGCTGCGGAATATGTTAGCGCTATATAAAAATAAAGATTATTATTATTATTACTATTATTATTATGTATGAGAAAAGAAAAGAAAAATAAATAATAAATAAAAATAATAATAATCAAACATTATTAATTAAAAATTATTATAAAAAAAATAAAATATATATGAAATAATCAGAATAATAATAAAGAAAATATATAATAATCCATTCTAGTTTTAATCCATTATATGTGCTTCATGAGACAAATATTTATTCTTTTATCCTTTTCTTTTCATAGGCACATCCACAGAATGGAAAAGCAGCCGCGCCAATCAACTCCAGGACTCCACAGCGAAAAACCAGGAAGGTAGGCAGAAATAAGTCACCAATATAAAATAATGACTGGAAATAATGGAAAATATATATGTTAGAAAATATAAAATAAATAATGAATAATTAAATTAAAATAAGAATAAAAATAAATATGAAAATAGGACCAATGTATAAATACATAAATAAGTGATCAAGCATAATTAATTGATGTATAAAATTGCCCAATAAAATAAATTAAATTAAATGATCATCATATACACAATATTTAAAACACTAATTATAAAATATATATAAACATTATGATATAATATACAATATGAAATATAAAAATATACAATGATAGAAACAGCTGGATGACTAGGTGGTCAAAGAAAAGGGCAAAGCTGATACTCTCATTTAGGCCTTGAGGATATACTGTGTTTAACCCCTTCCTGACATCCGACGTACTATCCCGTCCACGGTACCCGGGCCCGTATGACCGTGGACGGGATAGTACGTCTACCGCGATCAGCGGCGCCCACGTGGTGAGCGCCGCTGATCGCGGCCGGGTGTCAGCTGATTATCACAGCTGACACCCGGCACTATGTGTCAGGGGCGGTCACGGACCGCCCCCGACACGTTAACCCCTTGCACACCGCGATCAAACATGATCGCGGTGTACCGGGAGTTAAAGGGAAGCATCGGCAGGGAGGGGGCTCCCTCCGTGCTTCCCTGAGCCCCCCACGGCAGCGCAATGTGCAATGCTGCTGCGGGGGGCTCCTATCCTCCAGGCCCCCGGATCCAAGATGGCGACGGGGGCCTTCGGGGACCTGAGGAAGCTTGCTTCCTTAGTGCCTGCAAAGCACAGGCAAGGGGAAGTCTTCTTCAATGCCTGTGACAGATTGCTGATCTGTCACAGTGATCTGTGATGTGACATATCAGCGATCTGTCACAGGACAGTGATGTCCCACCTGGGACTATGTAAAGTAAAAAAAAAATTAAAAAAAAATGTAAAAATAAATTTAAAAAAATCGCCAAATAAATTAGAAAAAAAAAAAAATATATTCCCTCAATAAATCCATTTTTTGGAAATAATAAAAAAAAAACAATAAAAGTACACATATTAGGTATCGCCGCGTCCGTAATGACCCGCCCTATAAAACTGTCCCATTAGTTAACCCTTTTAGCGAACCCCTTAAAAAATAAAAATAAAAAAACGAAGCAAAAAATAATGATTTATTATCATACTGCCAAACAAAAAGTGTAATAACGCGCGATCAAAAAGACGCATATAAATATCCATGGTACCGCTGAAAACATCATCTTGTCCCGCAAAAAACGAGCCGCAACACAGCATCATGAGTGAAAAAATAAAAAAGTTATAGCTCACAGAATAAAGCGATGCAAAAATAATTATTTTTTATATAAAATAGTTTTCATTGCATAAAACCGACAAAAACATAAAAAACGACCTAAATGAGGTATCGCTGTAACCGTACTGACCCGAAGAATAAAACCGCTTTATCAATTTTACCGCACGCGGAACGGTGTAAACGCACCCCCCCAAAAGAAATTCATGAAACGCTGGTTTTTGTTCATTCTGTTTCCCAAAATTAGGAATAAAAAGCGATCAAAAAATGTCACGTGCCCGAAAATGGTACCAATAAAAACGTCAACTCGTCCCGCAAAAAATAAGACCTCACATGACTCAGTGGGTCAAAATACGGAAAAATTATAGCTCTCAAAATTTGGTAATGCAAAAACTATTTTACAATAAAAAGCGTCTTTTAGCGTGTGACAGCCGCCAAACATAAAAACCGCCATAAATAGTAAGTCAAACCCCCCGTTATCACCCCCTTAGTTAGGGAAAAATAATAAAACTAAAAAAAAAGTATTTATCTCCATTTTCCCGTTAGGGTAAGGCTGTGTGCACACGCTGCGGATTACGTGCGGATTCATCCGCGCGGATTCTGTAAAATCCGCAGGTGAAACCGCAGGTCAAAAGACCTGCGGTTTTACCTGCGGATTGCTCTGCGGTTTTGTCCTGCGGTTTTTCATCTCCTCAATAGAGGAGATGGCAAACCGCAGGAGAATCCGCAGAAAGAATTGACATGTCAATTCTTTCTGCGGATTGAAAACCGCAGATAATCCGCGCGGAAAATTCTGCACCGTCTGCACTGCGGTTTTTGATTCCCATAGGGAATCATGGTACTGTACACCGCAGCAGAAACTGCTGCGGGTTCGCAGCAGCCAAAACCGCTGCGGAACCGCAGCAAAATCCGCAGCGTGTGCACACAGCCTTAGGGTTAGGGCTAGGGTTAGGGTTAGGGTTAGGGTTAGGGCTAGGGTTAGGGCTAGGGTTAGGGCTAGGGTTAGGGCTCAGATTAGGGTTAGCGGTGTGTTGGGGTTAGGGTTGGAGTTATAATTGGGGGTTTCCACTGTTTGGGCACATCAGGGGCTCTCCAAATGCAACATGGCGTCTGATCTCAATTCCAGCCAATTCTGAGTTGAAAAAGTCAAATGGTGCTCCTTCCCTTCCAAGCTCTGTCATGCGCCCAAACAGTGTTGTACCCCCACATGTAGGGTATCAGCCTACTCAGGACAAATTGCAAAACAATTTTTGGGGTCCAGTTTCTCCTGTTACCCTTAGGAAAATAAAAAATTGGGGGCAAAAATATCATTTTTGTGGAAAAAAATGATTTTTTTATTTTCAAGTCCGAGTGTTATAAACTTCTGTGAAGCACTTGGGGGTTCAAAGTGCTCACCACACATCTAGATAAGTTCCGTGGGGGGTCTAGTGTCCAAAATGGGGTCACTTGTGGGGAGTTTCAATAGTTTAGGTACATCAGGGGCTCTCCAAACGCACATGACACCCGCAGACCATTCCATCAAAGTCTGCATTCCAAAACGTCACTGCTTCCCTTCCGAGCCCCGACGTGTGTCCATACAGTAGTTTTCTCCCACATATGGGGTGTCAGCGTACTCAGGCCAAATTGGACAACAACTTTTGGGGGTCCAATTTCTCCTGTTACCCTTGGGAAAATGAAAAAATTGGGGACTAATTGATCATGTTTCTGGAAAAAATACGATTTTTTTTATTTTCATGCCCTGGCATTATAAACTTCAGTGAAGCCCTTGGGGGTTCAAAGTGCTCACCTCACATCTAGATAAGTTCCTTAGTGGGTCTAGTTTTCAAAATGGGGTCATTTGTGGGGGGTTTCCACTGTTGAGGTACATTAGGGGCTCTCCAAAGGCAACATGACACCCGCAGACCATTCCATCAAAGTCTGCATTCCAAAACGTCACTACTTCCCTTCCGAGCCCCGATGTGTGCCCATACAGTAGTTTTCTCCCACATATGGGGTATCAGCATACTCAGGACAAATTGGACAACAACTTTTGGGGTCCAATTTCTCCTGGTACCCTTGGGAAAATAAAAAAATGGTGACTAAAAGATCATGTTTGTGGAAAAAATACGAATTATTTATTTTCACGCCCGGGCATTATAAACTTCTGTGAAGCACTGGGGGGGGTCAAAGTGCTCACCACACATCTAGATAAGTTCCTTAGGGGGTCTAGTTTCCAAAATGGTGTCATTTGTGGGGGTTTCCACTGTTTTGGTACATCAGGAGTTTTCCAAACGCGACATGGTGTCCGATCTCAATTCCAGCCAAAAACGTCAAATGGCGCTTCTTCCCTTCCGAGCTCTGCCATGCGCCCAAATAGTGGTTTACCCCCACATGTGGGGTATCAGCGTACTCAGAACAAATTGCACAATAACTTTTAGGGTCCTGTTACCCTTGGAAAAATAAGAATTGAGGGTGAAAAGATCATTTTTGTGGAAAAAATATGATTTTTTAATTGTATGGCTTTATGTTATAAACTTCTGTGAAGCCCATGGGGGTTCAAAGTTCTCACCACACATCTAGATAAGTTCCTTAGGGGGTCTAGTTTCCAAAATGGTGTCATTTGTGGGGGATTTCCACTGTTTTGGTACATCAGGGGTTTTCCAAACGCGACATGGTGTCCGATCTCAATTCCAGCCAAAAACGTCAAATGGCGCTGCTTCCCTTCCGAGCTCTGCCATGCGCCCAAATAGTGGTTTACCCCCACATGTGGGGTATCAGCGTACTCAGGACAAATTGCACAATAACTTTTAGGGTCCTGTTACCCTTGGAAAAATAAGAATTGAGGGTGAAAAGATCATTTTTGTGGAAAAAATATGATTTTTTAATTGTATGGCTTTATGTTATAAACTTCTGTGAAGCCCATGGGGGTTCAAAGTTCTCACCACACATCTAGATAAGTTCCGTAGGGGGTCTAGTTTCCAAAATGGTGTCATTTGTGGGGGGTTTCCACTGTTTTGGTACATCAGGGGTTTTCCAAACGCGACATGGTGTCCGATCTCAATTCCAGCCAAAAACGTCAAATGGCAATGCTTCCCTTCCGAGCTCTGCCATGCGCCCAAATAGTGGTTTACCCCCACATGTGGGGTATCAGCGTACTCAGGACAAATTGCACAATAACTTTTAGGGTCCTGTTACCCTTGGGAAAATAAAAATTGGGGTGAAAAGATCATTTTTGTGGAAAAAATATGATTTTTTAATTGTACCGCTGTACGTTATAAACTTCTGTAAAGCCCTTGTAGGTTCAAAGTTCTCACCACATATCTAGATAAGTTCCTTGGGGGGTCTAGTTTCCAAAATGGGGTCACTTGTAGGGGGTTTCCACTGTTTAGGTACATCAGGGACTCTCCAAACGTGACATGGCGTCCGATCTGAATTCCAGCCAATTTTGCATTGAAAAAGTCAAACAGCGCTCCTTCCACTCTGAGCTCTGCCATGCGCCGAAACAGTCGTTCCCCCCCACAAATCAGGTATTAGCGTACTCAGGACAAATTGCACAATAACTTTTGCAATCCAATTTCTCCTGTTACCCTTGGCAAAATAAAAAAAATTGAACCTGAAGTATTTTTTTTGTGAAAAAAAGTTAGATGTTCATTTCTTTTTAAATATTCAAAAAAATTCCTGTGACGCACCTAATGGGTTAATAAACTTCTTGAATGTGGTTTTGAGCACCTTAAGGGGTTCAGTTTTTAGAATGGTGTCACTTTTGGGTATTTTCTATCATATAGACCCCTCAAAGTGGCTTCAAATGTGATGTGGTCCTAAAAATAAAATGGTGTTGTAAAAATGAGAAATCGCTGGTCAACTTTTAACCCTTATAACTTCCTAACAAAAAAACATTTTGGTTCCAAAATTGTGCTGATGTAAAGTAAACATGTGGGAAATGTTACTTATCAAGTTTTTTGTGTGCCGTATCTCTGTGATTTAAGGGCATAAAAATTCAAAGTTGGAAAATTGCGAAATTTTCAACATTTTTGCCAAATTTCCATTTTTTTCACAAATAAACGCAAGTTATTTGAATGAAATTTTACCACTAACATGAAGTACAATATGTCACGAGAAAACAATGTCAGAATCACCGGGATCAATGGAAGCGTTCCAGAGTTATGACCTCATAAAGGTACAGTGGTCAGAATTGTAAAAATTGGCCCGGTCATGAACGTGCAAACCACCCTTGGGGGTGAAGGGGTTAATGTCCATATCCATCTTGTCTCTATTTGAGCTAGTTTTTGGCTGATTTTCCCTCCACGTATAGAAGATGGAATAATGTCAATGCCTCTAGCACGGAATTTGCTCGAATCACAATTATGAAATTGTTTAAAATGCCTTGGAATAGTTTTCAAAGCAGATATACTGTATCACTTTCATTTTTTGCCGCATTAAAGGGAATCTGTCACCCCTTTTTTGAGATATCATATAATGATATCATTCAATTGTGTGTCACATAAGGATTCTCTTAGTACTTTTGCTTCACCCTGACCCCACACCTTTCATGCATAAATACCTTTTTTATATCGGTTCAGATGTATGTAAACTGCCACGGTCCAGTCCGATGGGCGGGGCTTATTCAACTGCTCCCCCCACCCTGTCTTGTCCTATTTATATTAATAGAGATTTCATTCCCAGGGGATTGCGCATAAGGGTCATCTCTTCTTCCCCCATTGAAGATGATGAATTTGTTAAAAACTGGGAAGAGGTATGTAATAGTACCTCTAAAAAATTCATGGAATTATTAACCCCTTCATGACCCAGCCTATTTTGATCTTAATGACCTGGCCATTTTTTGCAATTCTGACCAGTGTCCCTTTATGAGGTAATAACTCTGGAACGCTTCAACGCATCTTAGCGATTCTGAGATCGTTTTTTCGTGACATATTGGGCTTCATGTTAGTGGTAAATTTATGTCGATAATTTTTGCGTTTATTTGTGAAAAAATCAGAAATTTGGCGAAAATTTTGAAAATTTCCCAATTTTCAAATTTTGAATTTTTATTCTGTTAAACCAGAGAGTGATGTGACACAAAATAGTTACTAAATAACATTTCCCACATGTCTACTTTACATCAGCACAATTTTGGAAACAATTTTTTTTTGTTAGGAAGTTATAAGGGTTAAAAGTTGACCAGCGATTTCTCATTTTTAAAACAAAATTTACAAAACCACTATTTTTAGGGACCACCTCACATTTGAAGTCACTTTGAGGGGTCTATATGGCAGAAAATACCCAAAAGTGACACCATTTTAAAAACTGCACCCCTCAAGCTACTCAAAACTACATTCTAGAAGATTATTAACCCTTCAGGTGCTTCACAGGAACTAAAGCAACGTGGAAGGAAAAAATGGACATTTTAACTTTTCCAACACAAATTTTCTTTTAGCATCATTTTTTTCATTTTCACATGGGCAACAGGATAAAATGGATCCTAAAATTTGTTGGGCAATTTCTCCTGAGTACACCGATACCTCATATGCGGTCATAAACCACTGTTTGGGCGCACGGCAGGGCTCAGAAGGGAAGGAGCACATTTGACTTTTTGAATGGAAAATATGCTGGAATATTTAGCGCTTGCCATGTCGCGTTTGGAGAGCCCCTGTGCGCCTAAATATTGGAGCTCCCCAACAAGTGAGCCAATTTTGGAAACTAGACCCCCCAAGGAACTTATCTAGATGCATAGTGATCACTTTGAACCCCCAGGTGCTTCACAAATTGATCCGTAAAAAAAAAAAGTACTTTTTTTTCACAAAAATTATCTTTTAGCCTCAATTTTTTCATTTTCACATGGGCAGCAGGATAAAATGGATCCTAAAATTTGTTGGGCAATTTCTCCTGAGTACACCGATACCTCATATGTGGTCATAAACCACTGTTTGGGTGCACGGCAGGGCCCAGAAGGGAAGGAGCACCATTTGACTTTTTGAATGGAAAATTAGCTCCAATCGTTAGCGGACACCATGTCGCGTTTGGAGAGCTCCTGTGTGCCTAAACATTGAAGCTCCCCCACAAGTGACCCCATTTTGGAAACTAGACCCCTTAAGGAACTTATCTAGATGTGTACTGAGCACTTTGAACCCCAAAGTGCTTCACAAAAGTTTATAACGTAGAGCAGTGAAAATAAAAAATCTTTTTTTTTTTGCTCAAAAATGATTTTTTAGCACGCTATTTTTTATTTTTACAAGGGTAACAGGAGAAATTGGACCACAAAAGTTGTTGTCCAGTTTGTCCTGAGTACGCTGGTACCCCATATGTGAGCGGGAACCACTGTTTGGGCGCACGGCAGGGCTCAGAAGGGAAGGAGCGCCATTTGACTTTTTGAAATGAAAATTAGCTCCAATCGTTAGCTGACACTATGTCGTGTTTGGAGATCCCCTGTGTGCCTAAACTTTGGAGCTCCCCCACAAATGACCCCATTTTGGAAACTAGACCCCCTAAGGAACTTATCTAGATGCATAGTGAGAACTTTGAACCCCCAGGTGCTTCACAGAAGTTTATAACGCAGAGCCATGAAAATAAAACATTTTTTTTTTCCTAAAAAAAAATATTTTTTAGTCCACAATTTTTTATTTTCACAAGGGTTACAGAAGAAATTAGACCCCAAAAGTTGTTGTACAGTTTGTCCTGAGTACGCTGGTACCCCATATGTGGGGGGGAACCACTGTTTGGGCACACGTCGGGGCTCGGAAGGGAAGTAGTGACATTTTGAAATGCTGACTTTGATGGCATGGTCTACGGGCGTCATGTTACATTTGCAGAGCCCCTGTGTGCCTAAACAGTGGAAACCCCCCACATGTGACCTCATTTTGGAAACTAGACCCCCCAAGGAACTTATCTAGATGTGTGGTGAGCACCTTGAACCCCCAAGTGCTTCACAGAAGATTATAGCGCAGAGCCATGAAAATAAAAAATCATTTTTTTTCCTCAAAAAATCATTTTTTTAGCTCGCAATTTTTTATTTTCACAAGGGTCACAGGAGAAATTGGACCCCAAAAGTTGTTGTCCAGTTTATCCTGAGTATGCTGGTACCCCATATGTGGGGAGGAACCATTGTTTGGGCACACGTCAGGGCTCAGAATGGAAGTAGTGACATTTTGAAATGCAGACTTTGATGGAATAGTCTGCAGTCGTCATTACGTTTGCAGAGCCCCTGATGTGCCTAAACAGTGGAAACTCCCCACAAGTGACCCCATTTTGGAAGCTAGACCTTCCAAGGAACTTATGTAGATGTGCTGTGAGCACTTTGAACCCCCAAGAGCTTCACAGAAGTTTATAATACAGAGACGTGAAAATGAAAAAATCATTTTTTTTCCACAAAAATAATTTTTTAGCCCCCAATTTTTTATTTTCCCAAGGGTAACAGGAGAAATTAGTCCCCAAAAGTTGTTGTGCAATTTTTCCTGAGTACGCTGATACCCCATATCTTGGGGTAAACCACCGCTTTTGTTCACACGTTGGGGCTTGGCAGGGAGTGAGCACCGTTTGTCTTTTTGATCGCAAAATTGGCTGGAATCAGTGGTTGCACCATGTCGCGTTTGGAGACCCCCTGATGTGCCTAAACAGTGGAAACCCCACAATTCTAACTTCAACCCTAACCCCAACACATCCCTAACCACAGCCCTGACCCCAACACATCCCTAACCCCAACCCTAACCCCAACACACCCCTAACCCTAATCCCAACCCTAACCATAACCCTAACCACAAGCCTAACCCTAATTCCAACCCTAACCCTAATTCCAACCCTAATCCTAATTCCAACCCTAACCCTAACCCTCTTTCCAACCCTAACCCTCTTTCCAACCTTAACCCTAACCCTCGTTGCAACCCTAACCCTCTTTCCAACCCTAACCCTAACCCTCTTTCCAACCCTAACCCTCTTTCCAACCCTAACCCTCTCTCCAACCCTAACCCTAATGGAAAAATAAAAATATTTTCTTTATTTTATTAGTTGTGCCTACCTATGGGGGTGATAATCGGGGGGTTTATTTACTTTTTATTTCATTTTGATCACTGTAAGGTTGATCAAAATGAAAGAATGGAATCTGCAGCCGGCATATTCGGGCGGGCGCACTGCGCATGCGCCCGAATATGCCGGCTGCAGATTCCATTCTCTTTGCCCTAGCAATGGAGCCATTGGCTGAAAAGGTTAGATTGAATAATTTGATCACGGGTTTTAATACTCCACACTGCCAACATAAAATTACCTTATTTGCTGATGATTTTTTTTGACAATCAAAGACCCCGTAAAATCAATTGCTGCTCTAAAAATAGATTTGGACTCTTTCTCTAAAATTTCTTAGTTTAAAATTATCCCTCAGAAATCTAAAATCCTACATTTTTGCTTAAACCAAGACTTAGCCCAAGAAATTAAACAGCAAAGTGACTATCTATGGGAAGACAAAGAGATAACGTATTTGGGAATCACACTAACAAATAAATTCCACTTATTAATTCCTACGAATATAGACATTCTGATTAAAACTATAAAACTATATCCAAAGATTTTGCCTGCTTTAAACTTTTAAACTTGTCCCTACTAGGTAAGATCCTGGTGGTGAAATCCATTATTTTGCCTAAAGTTCTATAATTATTTCGAACTCTGCCACTGGTGATTTATTCTTCCGTCTTAGCAAAGATTCAAAATCTAATAAAATCCTTTACCTGGAATAACAGAAAGGCGAGGGTAGCTAATGATGTTCTATATAAAATGAAAAGCAGGGGAGGCATAGTCTTGCCAAATGTCCTGGCCTATTACCAGACTTCTATGATCAGGCATAGCCAAAACTGATTTTGTGATAATTCCCAAGTAGCCTGGCTCGACCTAGAAATGGCCCAAAACAATAACACACCTTTACTAGACTCCTTTTTTAGATATTTATTAGGACTAGTGTTGAGCATTCCGATACTGCAAATATCGGGTATTGGCCGATATTAGCTGTATCGGAATTCCGATACCGAGTACCGATATTTTTTCAATATCGGAATCGGAAGTTCCCATAATGCAATGAGCCACTGTTGTGGCTCTGATTGGCTGCTGAAAAGACGTCATCATGATGCGCGGTCTGTGCGCATCATGATGCGCCGTCAGTTCGGGCCTGCCTGGGGGTCTGTGCCGACTGCCCGGGGGTCTGTGCGGACTGCCGGGGGTCTGTGCCGACTGTCCGGGGGTCTGTGCAGGCTGCGGGGGTCTGTGCAGGTATCGTCCGATGGGACTACAAGTCCCATCGGGCGATGCCTGCTACCATGACGGTGATTGACACATTAGCCAATGATGGGACAGTAGTAGTCCCATCATCCGGCTAATATGTTGAATGTAAAAAAAAATAAAATACATACTACATACATGCTACATACATACTACATACATGCTACATACATGCTACATACATGCTACATACATACTACATACATGCTACATACATACTACATATATACTACATGCATGCAACATACATACATACTACATATATACCACATGCATGCAACATGCATACTACATATATACCACATATATACTACACATACATATATACTACATATATACTACATGCAACATGCATACTACATATATACCACATACCAGGGGAAGAGCCTTGAGGAGATCATTTGCATATTCCCAGTGCCTTCTGGGATAAGTGAAGAGTCTCCGCGAGCTCAACGATCACTGGGTTTTGGCTGTTGCAGCTGAAAAGAGGAAAACCGTTCATCTTTCATCGTTTTTAAGAAATCTCAAAATGGAAGAGGCCAGGAGCCATTTGGTGAGCTGCATTTCTTGCTACATGTTCACAGACTTACCAGTGGAAAAGCCAAACTTCACATGCCAAAAATGCAAGCTTGTGTCCCTGTTGGAGGAAAAGTTGCAAAATCTCGAAGAGAGGTTAGCTACGTTGAAGATCATTAAGGAAGGTGAAGAGTTCTTAGACAAAGCAGAATTATCTCTTCATGTTACAGAAAGAGAAGAAATTCGAAGTGTACCTGAAGAAACAGAGGAATGGAGACATGTGACCCAGAGAAGCAGGAGGATCAGGAGGCAGTCAGCACCCATACTTCTCAGGAACCAGTACCAGGCTCTCACGCAGGAAAATGATGAAGAAATACATCAGGATAAGACTTTGCCCACAAACAGCAACCTTGTACGCCCTCAGAGTCCTCCTGGATGGAGAAAGAAAAATGTTGTGAAGAAGAAACAGAGAGTGGTAGTCATGGGGGATTCCCTGTTGAGAGGAACAGAGGCCGCTATCTGCAGACCGGATATAACTTCAAGAGAAATGTGCTGTCTTCCAGGTGCAAAAATTAAAGATGTGTCTGACAGGATATCAGGACCCTTCAGACCTACAGATGACAACCCATTCCTGCTACTACATGTGGGGACAAATGACACCGCAAGAAATGACCTGGAAACCATCTGCAGAGACTTTGAAGACTTAGGCAAGAAAGTGAAAGAACTGGGAGCGCAGGTGGTCTTCTCTTCCATCCTCCCAGTGGATGGCCATGGAACAAGGAGGTGGAATAAGATTCTGCAGGTGAACAACTGGCTACGTCGATGGTGCCGTCAGCAACGATTTGGATTTATGGATCATGGAGTGAATTACCTTTACGATGGACTACTTGCTAGAGATGGGGTGCACCTTACGAAGACTGGAAAACATGTATTTGGAAGTCGCCTTGCTACACTTGTAAGGAGAGCTTTAAACTAGAACAACATGGGAAGGGAAGCAAAAGACCAGAAAAAGCCATACACCTGACAAATGCTATTGAGAACTCTGCTATTAGAAGTGGAAAGGAAGAACAAAGACAAAAGAACCTAAATAATAAAAATATTGGAGAAAGAGAAACCAATCACAAACTAAAATGTTTCTATACTAATGCACAAAGCATGGGCAACAAACAAGAAGAATTGGAACTAGTAACACAGGAAAAGATATATGATGTCATTGGAATCACTGAAACTTGGTGGGACGATACACATGATTGGAATACAAGACTAGAAGGATACAACTTATTTGCAAGAAACAGGCTTGATAAACGAGGAGGAGGTGTCGCATTGTATGTTAGAATCGCGTATATCTGCACAGAGATTGAAGCTTCAGAGACTGGGAGTTCTGTGGAAACTGTTTGGGTAAGAATACAAGGACAGAACAATGGAAAGGACACCATTGTAGGCATTTACTACAGGCCGCCTGTGCAAGCTGAAGATATGGATGAACTCTTTATGCATCAAATGGCCAAGTTCTCCAAAAAATATGACATAGTTGTCATGGGAGATTTCAACTATCCAGACATTTGTTGGGAATCTCTCTCAGGCAAAACTAACAGGTCAAGGAAATTCTTATCCTCTCTTGCTGACAACTTTATCTTCCAAAAGGTAAGGGAGAAAACAAGGGGAACTGCTACCTTGGATCTAATCCTTATAAACAGGGAGGAAATGGTTGAGGAGATAAAAGTAGCTGGGACCCTAGGAGGTAGCGACCATGCTATTTTAGAATTTTGGATAACTAGAGGAGGAAGACCTGTGAAGACTCAGACGTCAAGGTTAGATTTCAGAAAGGCAGATTTTAATTGCTTCAGAAAGAGAATTGGAGGGATCCAATGGCTGGATATCCTTAAAGACAAAAATGTCCAGGAAGGATGGGAAATCTTAAAAAATGAAATTCTCAAAGCATAATTGTTAACAATTCCGAAAAGAGGGAAGAATAGGAAGCATTTAAGGAAGCCAGGATGGATGAACACAGAACTTAAGCACATGCTAAAAAGGAAGAAAAAAATGTTTATAAAATGGAAAGAGGGAGGCATATCTAAAGAAGAATATAATGCTGTCTGCATAACCTGCAGGGCACAAATCAGATTACTAAAGCCGACAATGAATTGAGGCTTGCAAGAGATGTCTAAAGCAATAATAAAGGATTTTGGGGCTATGTCAAAAGTAAAAGAAAAGTCAAAGATGCTATAGGATTTTTACAGGATGAAAATGATGAAATGGTAAGACAGGATGTTGAAAAGGCCGAACTTTTAAATTCCTATTTTGCATCTGTTTTCTCTCAGAAAGGAAATGTAACATCAACTGTTCTTCACTGTCCTATTAAGGGAATAGAAGAATCCAGGATATCTATAAACAGAAAGATAGTGAGGAAACACTTAGCTAACCTAAATTAATTCAAGTCTCCAGGTCCAGATGAATTACACCCCAGAGTACTGAAGGAGATAGTAGAAGAAATTTTTGAACCCCTCTCCATAATCTTTGAAAATTCTTGGAGAGCAAGAGAAGTCCCAGAAGACTGGAGAAGAGCAAATGTTGTTCCTATTTTCAAAAAGGGGAAGAAGGTGGACACAGGCAACTATAGGCCGGTGAGTCTGACTTCTATACCAGGAAAGATCTTTGATCAAATTATTAAACAACATGTATGTCAGTACCTGGATAAGAATGAAGTGATTAAACAGAGTCAGCATGGGTTTGTAACTAATAAGTCATGTCAGACTAACTTAATTTCCTTCTATGACGGAATCACTGATTGGGTGGATCAAGGAAATGCTGTAGATATAGTATATCTTGACTTCAGCAAAGCATTTGACAAAGTATCTCATACAATCCTTATTGAAAAAATGACTAAGTATGGAATGGACAAGGCAACTGTTAGGTGGATTCATAACTGGCTTAGTGATCGGACCCAAAGAGTGGTCGTAAATGGCTGCACATCCAGTTGGAAGAATGTCTCAAGTGGGGTACCACAGGGCTCTGTCCTGGGCCCTGTATTGTTCAACATCTTTATCAACGATTTAGATGAAGGAATTGAGGGTAAACTGATTAAATTTGCTGATGACACAAAGCTAGGAGGGATAGCTAATACTAGAGAAGAGAGAGAGAGAATTCAAAAAGATATAAATAAACTGGAGAAGTGGGCAGCAACTAGCAGAATGGTTTTTAACAGGGAAAAATGCAAAGTACTACATCTGGGCAATAAAAATGAAAAAAGCATATACAGAATGGGAGGAATAGGCCTAAGCAACAGCACATGTGAAAAAGATTTGGGTATACTAATAGATCACAGACTGAATATGAGTCAACAGTGTGATGCAAAAGCAAAAAAGGCAAATGCAATTCTAGGATGTATTAACAGAAGCATACAGTCTAGATCACGTGAAGTCATTATTTCCCTCTACTCCTCTTTGGTCAGACCTCATCTGGAATATTGTGTCCAGTTTTGGGCACCACATTTTAAAAAAGACATCAACAAACTGGAGCAAGTTCAGAAAAGAGCAACCAGAATGGTGACCGGTCTGCAAACCCTGTCTTATGAGGAAAGGTTGCAGGATTTGGGATTGTTTAGTTTGCAAAAGAGAAGACTGAGAGGAGACTTAATAGCTGTCTACAAATATCTAAAGGGCTGTCACATTGTAGAAGGATCAACTTTATTCTCATTTCCACAAGGAAAGACTAGAAGCAATGGGATGAAACTGAATGGGAGGAGACACAGATTAGATATTAGAAAAAACTTTTTGACAGTTAGAGTGATCAATGAGTGGAACAAGCTGCCACGAGAAGTGGTGAGTTCTCCTTCAATGGAAGTCTTCAAACAGAGGCTGGACAGACATCTGACTGGGATGATTTAGCGAATCCTGCTTTGAGCAGGGGGTTGGACCAGATGGCCCAGGAGGTCACTTCCAACTCTACGATTCTATGATTCTATATACTACATGCATGCAGCATGCATACTACATATATACCACATATATACTACATGCATGCAACATACATATATACTACATATATACTACATGCAACATGCATACTACATATATACTACACGCATGCAACATAGATACTACATATATACCACATGCATGCAACATGCATACTACATATATACCACATATATACTACATGCATACTACATATATACCACATGCATGCAACATGCATATATACAACATATATACTACATGCATGCAACATACATATGTACTACATATATACTACATGCAACATACATACTACATATATACTACATGCATGCAACATACATACTACATGCAACATACATACTACATATATACTACATGCATGCAACATACATATATACTACATATATACTACATGCAACATACATACTACATATATACTACATGCATGCAACATACATACATACTACATATATACTACATGCATACTACATATAAACCACATGCATGCAACATACATATATACAACATATATACTACATGCATGCAACATGCATACTATATATATACCACATATACACTACATGCATGCAACATACATATATACTACATACTACATATATACTACATGCATGCAACATGCATACTACATGCATGCAACATACATACTACATATATACTACATGCATGCAACATACATACCACATATATACTACATGCATACTACATATATACCACATGCATGCAGCATACATATATATTACATGCATGCAACATACATATATACCACATTATACTACATGCATGCAACATACATATATACTACATATATACTACATGCAACATACATACTACATATATACCACATGCATGCAACATACATACTACATATATACTACATGCATGCAACATACATACTACATATATACCACATATATACTACATGCATGCTGTTTTCATGTATCCTTTAATAAGATGTGTAGTAGAGGGGTTACAAGGACACTAAACTTCAGGAAGGCAAATTTCCAACGGATGAGAGATGATCTTGGTGCAATTAACTGGGACGATATCCTGAGACATAAAAATACACAAAGAAAATGGGAGACGTTTATTAGCATCCTGAATAGGACCTGTGCACAATATATACCGTATGGGAATAAACATGCGAGAAATAGGAGGAAACCACTATGGCTAAATAGAGCTGTAAGGGGCGCAATAAGAGATAAAAATAAAGCATTTAGAGAATTAAAGCAAGTAGGTAGTGATGAGGCATTAAATAAATACAGAAGATTAAATAAATTCTGTAAAAAGCAAATCAAGACAGCAAAGATTGAGACAGAGAGACTCATTGCCAGAGAAAGTAAAAATAATCCCAAAATATTCTTTAACTACATAAATAGTAAGAAGCTAAAAAATGATAGTGTTGGTCCCCTTAAAAATAGTCTGGGTGAAATGGTGGATGAGGATGAGGAAAAAGCCAATATGCTAAATGACTTTTTTTCAACAGTATTTACACAAGAAAATCCCATGACGGATAACATGATCAGGGATAAAAATTCTCCATTAAATGTCACCTGCTTAACCCAGCAGGAAGTACGGCGGCGTCTACAAATCACTAAAATTGACAAATCCCCGGGCCCGGATGGGATACACCCCCGAGTACTGCAGGAATTAAGCACAGTCATAGATAGACCACTATTTTTAATCTTTAAAGATTCCATAATAATAGGGTCTGTACCACAGGACTGGCGTATAGCAAATGTGGTGCCAATATTCAAAAAGGGGACAAAAACTGAACTTGGAAATTATAGGCCTGTAAGTTTAACCTCAACTGTGGGTAAAATCTTGGAGGGTTTTCTAAGAGATACTATACTGGAGTATCTGGAGAAGAATAACCTTATGACCCAATATCAACATGGGTTTACAAGAGACCGTTCCTGTCAGACTAATCTGATAAGCTTTTATGAAGAGGTAAGTTCCGGACTGGACCAAGGGAATGCAGTGGACGTGGTGTACATGGACTTTTCAAAAGCTTTTGATACGGTGCCACACAAAAGGTTGATACATAAAATGAGAACAATGGGGATAGGGGAAAATATGTGTAGGTGGGTTAAGAGCTGGCTCAGGGATAGGAAACAAAGGGTGGTTATTAATGGAGCACACTCGGACTGGGTCACAGTTAGCAGTGGGGTACCACAGGGGTCAGTTTTGGGCCCGCTTCTTTTTAACATATTTATTAATGACCTTGTAGGGGGCATAGAGAGTAGAATTTCAATATTTGCAGATGACACTAAACTCTGCAGGGTAATTAGTACAGAGGAGGACAATTTTATATTACAGGAGGATTTATGTAAACTAGAAGCTTGGGCTGATAAATGGCAAATGAGCTTTAATGGGGATAAATGTAAGGTCATGCACTTGGGTAGAACGAACAAGTTACACATATGTAGGGCGTA
The DNA here is from genome assembly GCF_039654945.1 of Dendrobates tinctorius. Taxonomy (NCBI): domain Eukaryota; kingdom Metazoa; phylum Chordata; class Amphibia; order Anura; family Dendrobatidae; genus Dendrobates; species Dendrobates tinctorius. The sequence goes on along the minus strand of NW_027361679.1, from coordinate 40,431,089 downwards.
CTTCTATATATTGCATGGCTGTTTACCGAGTGCACACATATGTAGGGTGTACTTCTATATACTGTATGGCTGGTTACCAGGTGCACACATATGTAGAGTGTACTTCTATACACTGTATGGTTGGTTACCAGGTGCACAAATATTTAGGGTGTACTTCTATATACTGCATGGCTGGTTACTGAGTGCACACATGTGTAGGGTGTACTTCTATACACTATGTGACTGCTTACTAGGCGCGCACATATGTATGGTATGGTATACGTCTATATATTGCATGGCTGGTTACCGGATGCACACATATATAGGGTGTACTTCTATACACTGCATGGCTGCTTACTTGGTGCATACATATGTAGGGTGTACTACATACTGTATGGTTAGTTACCGGGTGCATACATATGTAGGGTGTAGTACTTCTATGTACTGTATGGCTTGTTACTAGGTGCACACATATATAGGGTGTACTTCTATACACTGTATGGCTGCTTACCAGGTGCACACATATGTAGGGCGTACTTCTATATATTGCATGGCTGGTTACCGAGTGCACACATATGTAGGGTGTACTTCTATACACTATATGGCTGCTTACCAGGTGCACACATATGTAGGGCGTACTTCTATATATTGCATGACTGGTTACCGGGTGCACACATATGTAGGGTGTACTTCTATATACTGTATGACTGGTTACCGAGTGCACACATATGTAGGGTGTACTTCTATATACTGTATGGCTGGTTACCAGGTGCACACATATGTAGAGTGTACTTCTATATACTGTATGGCTGGTTACCAGGTGCACAAATATTTAGGGTGTACTTCTATATACTGCATGGCTGGTTACCGGGTGCACACATGTGTAGGGTGTACTTCTATATACTATGTGACTGCTTACTAGGCGCGCACATACAGTGGGGCAAAAAAGTATTTAGTCAGTCAGCAATAGTGCAAGTTCCACCACTTAAAAAGATGAGAGGCGTCTGTAATTTACATCATAGGTAGACCTCAACTATGGGAGACAAACTGAGAAAAAAAAATCCAGAAAATCACATTGTCTGTTTTTTTTTCATTTTATTTGCATATTATGGTGGAAAATAAGTATTTGGTCAGAAACAAGCAATCAAGATTTCTGGCTCTCACAGACCTGTAACTTCTTCTTTAAGAGTCTCCTCTTTCCTCCACTCATTACCTGTAGTAATGGCACCTGTTTAAACTTGTTATCAGTATAAAAAGACACCTGTGCACACCCTCAAACAGTCTGACTCCAAACTCCACTATGGTGAAGACCAAAGAGCTGTCAAAGGACACCAGAAACAAAATTGTAGCCCTGCACCAGGCTGGGAAGACTGAATCTGCAATAGCCAACCAGCTTGGAGTGAAGAAATCAACTGTGGGAGCAATAATTAGAAAATGGAAGACATACAAGACCACTGATAATCTCCCTCGATCTGGTGCTCCACGCAAAATCCCACCAGTCAGAATGATGACAAGAACGGTGAGCAAAAATCCCAGAACCACGCGCGGGGGACCTAGTGAATGAACTGCAGAGAGCTGGGACCAATGTAACAAGGCCTACCATAAGTAACACACTACGCCACCATGGACTCAGATCCTGCAGTGCCAGACGTGTCCCACTGCTTAAGCCTGTACATGTCCGGGCCCGTCTGAAGTTTGCTAGAGAGCATTTGGATGATCCAGAGGAGTTTTGGGAGAATGTCCTATGGTCTGATGAAACCAAACTGGAACTGTTTGGTAGAAACACAACTTGTCGTGTTTGGAGGAAAAAGAATACTGAGTTGCATCCATCAAACACCATACCTACTGTAAAGCATGGTGGTGGAAGCATCATGCTTTGGGGCTGTTTCTCTGCAAAGGGGCCAGGACGACTGATCCGGGTACATGAAAGAATGAATGGGGCCATGTATCGTGAGATTTTGAGTGCAAACCTCCTTCCATCAGCAAGGGCATTGAAGATGAAACGTGGCTGGGTCTTTCAACATGACAATGATCCAAAGCACACCGCCAGGGCAACGAAGGAGTGGCTTCGTAAGAAGCATTTAAAGGTCCTGGAGTGGCCTAGCCAGTCTCCAGATCTCAACCCTATAGAAAACCTTTGGAGGGAGTTGAAAGTCCGTGTTGCCAAGCGAAAAGGCAAAAACATCACTGCTCTAGAGAAGATCTGCATGGAGGAATGGGCCAACATACCAACAACAGTGTGTGGCAACCTTGTGAAGACTTACAGAAAACGTTTGACCTCTGTCATTGCCAACAAAGGATATATAACAAAGTATTGAGATGAAATTTTGTTTCTGACCAAATACTTATTTTCCACCATAATATGCAAATAAAATGAAAAAAAAAACAGACAATGTGATTTTCTGGATTTTTTTTTCTCAGTTTGTCTCCCATAGTTGAGGTCTACCTATGATGTAAATTACAGACGCCTCTCATCTTTTTAAGTGGTGGAACTTGCACTATTGCTGACTGACTAAATACTTTTTTGCCCCACTGTATGTATGGTATGGTATACTTCTATATATTGCATGGCTGGTTACCGGATGCACACATATATAGGGTGTACTTCTATACACTGTATGGCTGCTTACTTGGCCCTTACTTACTTCAACAGGCCCTGAAGAAAACGATGATGGTGGCGCGCGGTGATGACGCAGTTCCCCAGATGACCTGTAGCCGTCCTTTATCTAGGAGTCTCTCCCAAAGCCGGGGTAGTGGGCCTTTTATCTCACCTGTGACGAGGTGGCGTATCTTCAGGCCGGTGACGGCTGGGTCGGCGTGATGGGGGAAGGCTGGGGGGAAGTGTCCAGGCCTCTGTGACCTGGTTACGTGTACTCACGGCAACAACCTGAGGTAAAGTTCCTCTCCCACCAAGGCGGGGGGCAGCGGGGATAATTCTCTCAGAACGGGGGCGGGGAGCAGTCTCTGGTAAGTCTCTCACGTCTCTCTTGTCGGTCAATGCCCAGCTTTCTACTCTCAGGCTCCTCTCGATGCCCCCGCAAGTCACCCTGCCTCCTTCCTTTTCTCTCGCTCTCTCCCAACTGCCCCCCGCAGCGCACCCCCTGCTCCTTTTACCCTAGCCCCGCCCCCTGTTGCCCTGACAATTTCAGTCGCATGTCTCCCTTTGTAATCCTCCTGATGTGGTTCCTTCAATAACCCTGATGGCGGTCCCCTTGGTTCCGGCCCAATCACTACATGGGGGTCCTCCTCCCCACACACACATATGTAGGGTGTACTTCTATGTACTGTATGGCTGGTTACCGGGTGCACACATATGTAGGGTGTACTTCTTTATATTGCATGACTGGTTACCGGATGCACACATAAGTAGGGTGTACTTCTATATACTGTAGGGCTGGTTACCAGGTGTAATGGTGGATGAGGATGAGGAAAAAGCCAATATGCTAAATGACTTTTTTTCAACAGTATTTACACAAGAAAATCCCATGACGGATAACATGATCAGGGATAAAAATTCTCCATTAAATGTCACCTGCTTAACCCAGCAGGAAGTACGGCGGCGTCTACAAATCACTAAAATTGACAAATCCCCGGGCCCGGATGGGATACACCCCCGAGTACTGCAGGAATTAAGCACAGTCATAGATAGACCACTATTTTTAATCTTTAAAGATTCCATAATAACAGGGTCTGTACCACAGGACTGGCGTATAGCAAATGTGGTGCCAATATTCAAAAAGGGGACAAAAACTGAACTTGGAAATTATAGGCCTGTAAGTTTAACCTCAACTGTGGGTAAAATCTTGGAGGGTTTTCTAAGAGATACTATACTGGAGTATCTGGAGAAGAATAACCTTATGACCCAATATCAACATGGGTTTACAAGAGACCGTTCCTGTCAGACTAATCTGATAAGCTTTTATGAAGAGGTAAGTTCCGGACTGGACCAAGGGAATGCAGTGGACGTGGTGTACATGGACTTTTCAAAAGCTTTTGATACGGTGCCACACAAAAGGTTGATACATAAAATGAGAACAATGGGGATAGGGGAAAATATGTGTAGGTGGGTTAAGAGCTGGCTCAGGGATAGGAAACAAAGGGTGGTTATTAATGGAGCACACTCGGACTGGGTCACAGTTAGCAGTGGGGTACCACAGGGGTCAGTTTTGGGCCCGCTTCTTTTTAACATATTTATTAATGACCTTGTAGGGGGCATAGAGAGTAGAATTTCAATATTTGCAGATGACACTAAACTCTGCAGGGTAATTAATACAGAGGAGGACAATTTTATATTACAGGAGGATTTATGTAAACTAGAAGCTTGGGCTGATAAATGGCAAATGAGCTTTAATGGGGATAAATGTAAGGTCATGCACTTGGGTAGAACGAACAAGTTACACATATGTAGGGCGTACTTCTATATATTGCATGGCTGTTTACCGAGTGCACACATATGTAGGGTGTACGTCTTTATACTGTATGGCTGGTTACCAGGTGCCCACATATGTAGGGTGTACTAGATACTGTATGGCTGGTTACCAGGTGCATACATACTGTTTGTAGGGTGTACTTCTATATACTGTATGGCAGGTTACTGGGTGCAAACATATGTAGGGTGTGCTTCTGTATACTGTATGGCTGGTTACTGGTTATTATTATTATTTATTTATTTAGCACCATTAAATCAATGGTGAACATGGTACTCGATGCATTGCACATATATGTAGGGTGTACTTCTATATACTGTATAAAGTTACATTACTGTGTATACTAATATACTGTGTACTCCTATAATCTGTATGGACTTACGTTAATGGGTATACCAATACAGTATGCACTCCTACATACTGTATGGACATACATTACTGTGTAAACCAATATAGTGTGTATTTCTATATTCTATGGACTGTAGCAAAGTAAGGTAGGACAGGGTTACATCCCAATTCTGCAGGGTTTGATTAGAAGCACATGCATAGCTATTTAGTTGAAGCAGGAAGTAGGTTCACTTTGTGTGCTGTGTGCTGGGGAACTGAGAATTATGTACTGTAGATTCTACTGGGAGCTGCAGAGGACAATTTGTTGCATGATTGCTGCACAGGTGAGAGACTGTGGTCTGTGTCTGGGAAGAGAGGTGAGAAGACCTCTTGGTGCTGGTCTCTCTGACAGAACTGTCTATGGACTGTTGCTTTATGCCAGTGAAAGCCTGTCTGTTTTCGTTCTGCTAAGTATTTATGCACTTTAATAAATCTGCCTGCATACCTGTGTGAACGTCTACCTGAGCGTATCCATAGAGGACATTCTTTAATGTGTATAATAGTATTGTGTGTACTCCTATATACTGTATTAACATACATTACTGTGTGCACAAAAACAACGTATACTTTTATGCACTGTATGGACTTACATTACTGCATGCAGATAGTATTGTACTAAGATAATAAATCATTAAAATTAAAAAATGGCTTGGTCCCTCTTATTTTTATTAACGAGCTGAACGAAAGCAGACAGCTGGGAGCTGGTATTAATAGTCTGGGAAGGGGGCTATAAACATGGAGCTTCCCAGGCTATTAATATCAGCTCACAGCTCTCTACTCATCCTTAGTGACGTCAGCGTTCGTCGCACCAGCCGGATTCACAAGTGTGTTCTTACATTTCTTATGTCACTGCTCAATACACCATCCGGATGTAGCAGAGTTGGGGATCATCGTGGGATGGATTTACAGCGGACCCCTTTTGAATATTTCATTTTTTAATCGTAATACATAGGAAAAGAGGGTCGGGAAGCTTTTTTTACAATTAAAGGACTTTTCTCTATGTGTGTTTCTTTTGACTATGGGGTTAGTAATGAGGATGTCTTATGGATGCTGCTCCTTTACTAGCCCCTGGGCTTGATGTCAGCTGATATTACAAAGCTGACATCAACCCCAAAGCTATTACCCCACTTTCCAATGCACCAGGGCAAGCGGGAAGAGCCAAGGCTAAGTGCTAGAATTGGCAAATCTAATGATTGCCCCACTTCTGGGGCGGCTTAGGGCTGTTGTTGTTAGTCTGGAAGGGAGCCAATATCCATGGCAACTTCCCAGCCTATTAATATCACACACAGCTCTCTTTTTATCCTTTGCTGGTTATTAAAAAAAGGGGGTACCGCTCATCTTTTTGGGGGGTCCTCCCTTTTTAATAACAGTAAAGGCTACGTAGACAGCTGTTAGCTGATATTAATAGCCAAGGAAGCTCCATATTTCTTGCCCCCTTCCCAGACTATTAAGACTAGCTGTCAGCTGTCTTCTTTCCCTCAGCTGGTTAATAAAAATAAATGGGACCCCATGCCATTCTTTTATTTTATTTATTTAATTATTAGCTAAATACATGTACAGTAAGCTACAGATGCACTACATTAATTATATATACATATCAATTATATCTTTCTATCTATATACAGCTCAGGCAAAAATTAAGAAACCACTTCCTCCACATATTCAGTTTTTCTGATTTTCTCTTTATAGGTATATTTTTGAGTAAAATGTTCTTTTAGTCTACAAACTTCTGACAACATGTCACCGAATTTCCAAGCAATAAATTTTGTTGTTTTTTTTTCTGAAATGGAGAAATGGTCAAAATTACAAAAGAAAACAAAAACAGTGCTTTCAGATCCCAAATAATGGAAAGAAAACAAGTTCATAATCATTTAGGAGCAACAATACTGGGGGGCATGGCTTCGGGCACCGCAGATGGCAGTCGTGTGAGCGCTCAGCTCCTGTGAATTCACCCATTGAAGGGACTCATAACCCAACAAAAAGGCATTTTTCTCTTAGTTTTATTGGTAATTTTATTCCCCTTACTAATGGGATCATTTTGATACCAAAAACATGAAATTTGGTTCAGCAATACTCGAGATATTTAGGAAATTTTTTTTATTTAGGAAATCGAGATTTTTTTAGGAAAGATCAACATGAGATACTTCCAATCTACATCCATGACGAAGTGGTTCTTAGGGTCACAGAGACCAAATTCCTTGGTGTTATCATCTCTCATGATCTTAAATGGGGGAAAAACGTGGATGCTGTTATAAGAAAAGCACAACAGAGGATGTTCTTCCTGCGTCAGCTGAAAAGATATGGTTTGTCTAAGAATCTGCTGATCTTATTCTTTAATGCTGTCATCAGATCTGTGATTTGTTCCTCTCTGATAGTCTGGTATGGGGGAGCCACTGCGCATGACAAACTCCGCTTACAAAGGACTTTCAGAACAGCAGAGAGAATTATAGGTTCCCCCCTGCCTAAAATCCAGGATCTTTATGATAAGAGTATTCGATCCCACGCATTGAAAATTTCATCCGATCCCTCTCACCCGGGACACTCCTCATTCCAACTACTCCCTTCAGGACGTCGCTTCAGAGCCCCCAAATGCAGCACCAACCGCCATATGAACAGCTTCTATCCACTCTCTGTTCAACAATTAAATCGTCATGTGTAGACTATATACTGTATCTGTCTTGTTAGATGTTACTTGTTGTATCTGTTGTTATATATTATGTTGCCTCTTTGCCACAAAGAATTCCTTGTATATATGTAATATGTACTTGGCGATAATAAATTTGATTTGATTTGATTTGTTTTTTGATTTGATATGTTCCTCTGATGGGAATGGTGAAGCTGCCTGTGGTGATTTTCTCACTTATGACAAACTGTGCGCTGTGGAAGTGTGTACCTTCTGGGCTGATTAAAATATCCCTGGTTATCGCCGGTGCCCTGCCTATATTGTAGCGACTAAGATCGGGCTCGCTGGCTGCTGTGAGTAAAGACACAACTGTGAGGAGAGCAGAAGGAAGCTGAGGTGGGAGGCGTCATAGCAATCGGCTGTGTGACTGAACCCACATTGTCACAGAGCGGGAGCCATTTTTTTTTCGCCCCCCGCTCGAGCCTCAGCGCCGGTGACTGCCTGAAAGCATCAGAGAAGTGACAGGTCGGTGCACCAAGACTTGGTGAGTTAATAACGGAGCTCCTCCATCACTGCAGCAGTAATAGTTGAAGCGGTGAAGAGCTGAGTCAGACAGAGGGAGGAGGAGCTGCTGCGTATAATCAAGGGGCTGAAGAAGCCTTTTTCAGCGCTAATGCCATCTTTCCCCGCCTTCATCCAGAGACACAGCATCAGAGGACACCTGACAGGATACAACGAGCAACAGGTAGGTTAAAAGGAAACTGGTGTTATATGGCAACCTAACCAATATATTAGAACATGACTATTGGATCTTTGCAATATAAAAGCAAGTCCTTAACCCCTTCCCGACCTGACACAGCGTATGCATCATGAAAGTCGGTGCCAATCCGACCCATGACGCATATGCTGTGTCATGACTTCAAAGCCCCCCTGCGGGTCGGGTAACCGGGGTCACTGAAACATCACCCGACCCGCAGATACAGGGGGCTTTGTACTTCACCCGGGGGGGGTGGCTTAGTCCCCACGTGGCTACGATCGCTCTGATTGGCTGTTGAAAGTGAAACAGCCAATCAGAGCGATAGTAATATTTCATCAATGAAATTTGATGAAATATTACAATCCAGCCATGGCTGATGCTGCAGTAGCATCAGACATGGCTGGAGACACTAATCTGACCCCCCCACACCGGCTGGTGAGGGCGATGGGCCCCCGCCATGGACTGACGGCAGCGATCGTCTGCTGCCGTCACAATCTGCTCCCCCTCCCCTTCCCTCCGCTCCCCCTGCAGTCCGATCACCCCCCTCACCCTCCACGGTGCCTCCGAGTCCCGTTCTGGCTCCCGGTGTCCCGCCATCCCGGCTCATGGGCGCCACCATCTTGGAAAATGGCGGGCGCATGCACAGTGCGATTGTAATATTTCACCAATGAAATTAGGTGAAATATTACAATCAAGCCATGGGCGATGCTGCAATAGCATTGGCCATGGCTGCAGACACCGATGAGACCCCCCACTGACTGACGGCACCGATCGGCCGCCGCCATCGACTGACAGCAGTGATCGGTCGCCGCAGTCATCATCAGCTCCCTCCCCCTTCCCTCCGCTCCCCCAGCCTTCCGATCCACCCTCACCCTCCCCGGTACCTCCCGTCCCTCTGGCCGTCCCGATGTCCCGCATCATGGGCGCCGCCATCTTGGAAAATGGCGGGCGCATGCGCAGTGCGCCCGCTGGAATCTGCCAGCTGCAGATTCATTCATTTATTTTGATCACTGTGATAAACTCTCACAGTGATCAAAATAAATAAAAAAGTAAATAACCCCCCCCCTTTTTAACCCCCATAGGTAGGGACAAATAATAAAATTAAAAAAATATTTTTATTTTTCCATTAGGGTTAGGGCTAGGGTTAGGGTTGGAATTAGGGTTAGCTTTAGATATAGGGTTAGGGTTAGAATTAGGGTTAGAAATAGGGTTAGGGTTAGGGTCAGAAATAGGGTTAGGGTTGGAATTAGGGTTAGGGTTGGAATAAGGGTTGGGATTAGGGTTAGGGTTGGAATTAGGGTTAAGATTAGGGGTGGGTTGGGGTTGGGATTAGGGTTATGCGTGTGGTTAGGGTTAGAGAGTTGGGATTAGAGTTAGGGGTGTGTTGTGATTAGAGTTGTGGTTAGGTTATGATTAGGGTTGGGATTAAGCTTAGGGGTGTGTTGGGGTTAGGGTTTGAGTTAGAATTGAGGGGTTTCCACTGTTTAGGCACATCAGGGGGTCTCCAAACTCGACATGGCGCCACTATCTATTCCAAAAACAACGAACGAAACCGAAAATTTCCAATAATAATAATTTTATTGAGTAAATCTAAGAAAAGTAAATATAGGCACAATCGAGGACGGAAAAAACTTTTTTGCCATATATAAATAAATACATATACCACACTATAAGAGGTATAGTTGAAAATAAAGTGCTTGTGCTGAATCAATACAATGGTATGTGGAATAACATATAAAACACAGGCATAATATAAAAGTGCTAATACATAAAATAAGTGCAGCAGAGAACAATAATTAAAGTGCAGTGCAATAAGAGAGCTGTCAAAATCTCAATTCCAACAAGGTGAGCATATAAATAATGCTAGAGGCAAAAAAATATATGTGCAAAATAGAAGCTCCGTGCTATACCTCTTATGCTGCTGAGGTCCCCAGGATGTGCGAGCACACCCTCGACACGCGTTTCGGCATACCTTCTTCAGGGGGTGGCATCATCCAGACTTGGGGAGGTATAAAAAGGGCAAAGTAGCCAATGAGAGAGGAGCAAGTGTGACTCGACGCACACTAGCATCAACCACTGCCAGGCAACCCCACACCACCGGCCCACGTGTATCCCCTGACGTCACAAACAGATGATGCGGCGCTGAGGGACGCAGGCACAGCGGGCGGGACTCCTGGAGTGTGACGCCAGCGCGCATTCCACTCGGCCTGCTGTCATAAGACAATAGGAGGGGAAGGTCACATGGTGCAAAGGTCCTAAAAGTCCATTACTATTGGAAAAAGGGGTCACATGATACAAAGGTCCTATTGAGAGGATATAAACTAAAGAAAATATACAAAAATAAGAAATATATAATATATAAGAGTGAATATAGAAATAAATAAATAAATAAGACGAAAAAAATGAAAAGAAATGAAAATAAAATAAAATAAGGAAATACACCAATATGCAATATCGCTGGCCTAGATATGAATGTATAACCAGAATCTATGAATATATATACAAAGATAATAAAAAATAAGAAATCTAAATAAAATAAATTAAATGGAAGTATCCCACCAAGGACAACATCTGCAAAGAGCTTGTATGTTCTCCCCGTGTTTGCGTGGGTTTCCTCCGGGCACTCCGGTTTCCTCCCACACTTCAAAGACATACTGATAGGAAATTTAGATTGTGAGCCCCATCAGGGACAGTGATGAAAATATGTGCAAACTGTAAAGCGCTGCGGAATATGTTAGCGCTATATAAAAATAAAGATTATTTTTATTATTACTATTATTATTATGTATGAGAAAAGAAAAGAAAAATAAATAATAAATAAAAATAATAATAATCAAACATTATTAATTAAAAATTATTATAAAAAAATAAAATATATATGAAATAATCAGAATAATAATAAAGAAAATATATAATAATCCATTCTAGTTTTAATCCATTATATGTGCTTCATGAGACAAATATTTATTCTTTTATCCTTTTCTTTTCATAGGCACATCCACAGAATGGAAAAGCAGCCGCGCCAATCAACTCCAGGACTCCACAGCGAAAAACCAGGAAGGTAGGCAGAAATAAGTCACCAATATAAAATAATGACTGGAAATAATGGAAAATATATATGTTAGAAAATATAAAATAAATAATGAATAATTAAATTAAAATAAAAATAAAAATAAATATGAAAATAGGACCAATGTATAAATACATAAATAAGTGATCAAGCATAATTAATTGATGTATAAAATTGCCCAATAAAATAAATTAAATTAAATGATCATCATATACACAATATTTAAAACACTAATTATAAAATATATATAAACATTATGATATAATATACAATATGAAATATAAAAATATACAATGATAGAAACAGCTGGATGACTAGGTGGTCAAAGAAAAGGGCAAAGCTGATACTCTCATTTAGGCCTTGAGGATATACTGTGTTTAACCCCTTCCTGACATCCGACGTACTATCCCGTCCACGGTACCCGGGCCCGTATGACCGTGGACGGGATAGTACGTCTACCGCGATCAGCGGCGCCCACGTGGTGAGCGCCGCTGATCGCGGCCGGGTGTCAGCTGATTATCACAGCTGACACCCGGCACTATGTGTCAGGGGCGGTCACGGACCGCCCCCGACACGTTAACCCCTTGCACACCGCGATCAAACATGATCGCGGTGTACCGGGAGTTAAAGGGAAGCATCGGCAGGGAGGGGGCTCCCTCCGTGCTTCCCTGAGCCCCCCACGGCAGCGCAATGTGCAGTGCTGCTGTGGGGGGCTCCTATCCTCCAGGCCCCCGGATCCAAGATGGCGACGGGGGCCTTCGGGGACCTGAGGAAGCTGGCTTCCTCAGTGCCTGCAAAGCGCAGGCAAGAGGAAGTCTTCTTCAATGCCTGTGACAGATTGCTGATCTGTCACAGTGATCTGTGATGTGACAGATCAGCGATCTGTCACAGGACAGTGATGTCCCACCTGGGACTATGTAATAAAGTAAAAAAAAAATTTAAAAAAAATGTAAAAATAAATTTAAAAAAATCGCCAAATAAATTAGAAAAAAAAAAAATATATTCCCTCAATAAATCCATTTTTTGGAAATAATAAAAAAAAAAACAATAAAAGTACACATATTAGGTATCGCCGCGTCCGTAATGACCCGCCCTATAAAACTGTCCCATTAGTTAACCCTTTTAGCGAACCCCTTAAAAAATAAAAATAAAAAATGAAGCAAAAAATAATGATTTATTATCATACTGCCAAACAAAAAGTGTAATAACGCGCGATCAAAAAGACGCATATAAATATCCATGGTACCGCTGAAAACATCATCTTGTCCCGCAAAAAACGAGCCGCAACACAGCATCATGAGTGAAAAAATATAAAAGTTATAGCTCACAGAATAAAGCGATGCAAAAATAATTATTTTTTATATAAAATAGTTTTCATTGCATAAAACCGACAAAAACATAAAAAACGACCTAAATGAGGTATCGCTGTAACCGTACTGACCCGAAGAATAAAACCGCTTTATCAATTTTACCGCACGCAGAACGGTGTAAACGCACCCCCCCAAAAGAAATTCATGAAACGCTGGTTTTTGTTCATTCTGTGTCCCAAAAATAGGAATAAAAAGCGATCAAAAAATGTCACGTACCCGAAAATGGTACCAATAAAAACGTCAACTCGTCCCGCAAAAAATAAGACCTCACATGACTCAGTGGGTCAAAATACGGAAAAATTATAGCTCTCAAAATTTGGTAATGCAAAAACTATTTTACAATAAAAAGCGTCTTTTAGCGTGTGACAGCCGCCAAACATAAAAACCGCCATAAATAGTAAGTCAAACCCCCCGTTATCACCCCCTTAGTTAGGGAAAAATAATAAAACTAAAAAAAAAGTATTTATCTCCATTTTCCCGTTAGGGTAAGGCTGTGTGCACACGCTGCGGATTACGTGCGGATTCATCCACGCGGATTTTGTAAAATCCGCAGGTGAAACCGCAGGTCAAAAGACCTGCGGTTTTACCTGCGGATTGCTCTGCGGTTTTGTCCTGCGGTTTTTCATCTCCTCAATAGAGGAGATGGCAAACCGCAGGAGAATCCGCAGAAAGAATTGACATGTCAATTCTTTCTGGGGATTGAAAACCGCAGATAATCCGCGCGGAAAATTCCGCACCGTCTGCACTGCGGTTTTTGATTCCCATAGGGAATCATGGTACTGTACACCGCAGCAGAAACTGCTGCGGGTCCGCAGCAGCCAAAACCGCTGCGGAACCGCAGCAAAATCCGCAGCGTGTGCACACAGCCTTAGGGTTAGGGCTAGGGTTAGGGTTAGGGTTAGGGCTAGGGTTAGGGCTAGGGTTAGGGCTAGGGTTAGGGCTAGGGTTAGGGCTCAGATTAGGGTTAGGGGTGTGTTGGGGTTAGGGTTGGAGTTATAATTGGGGGTTTCCACTGTTTGGGCACATCAGGGGCTCTCCAAATGCAACATGGCGTCTGATCTCAATTCCAGCCAATTCTGAGTTGAAAAAGTCAAATGGTGCTCCTTCCCTTCCAAGCTCTGTCATGCGCCCAAACAGTGTTGTACCCCCACATGTACGGTATCAGCCTACTCAGGACAAATTGCAAAACAATTTTTGGGGTCCAGTTTCTCCTGTTACCCTTAGGAAAATAAAAAATTGGGGGCAAAAATATCATTTTTGTGGAAAAAAATGATTTTTTTATTTTCACGTCCGAGTGTTATAAACTTCTGTGAAGCACTTGGGGGTTCAAAGTGCTCACCACACATCTAGATAAGTTCCGTGGGGGGTCTAGTGTCCAAAATGGGGTCACTTGTGGGGAGTTTCAATAGTTTAGGTACATCAGGGGCTCTCCAAACGCACATGACACCCGCAGACCATTCCATCAAAGTCTGCATTCCAAAACGTCACTGCTTCCCTTCCGAGCCCCGACGTGTGTCCATACAGTAGTTTTCTCCCACATATGGGGTGTCAGCGTACTCAGGCCAAATTGGACAACAACTTTTGGGGGTCCAATTTCTCCTGTTACCCTTGGGAAAATGAAAAAATTGGGGACTAATTGATCATGTTTCTGGAAAAAATACGATTTTTTTTATTTTCATGCCCTGGCATTATAAACTTCAGTGAAGCCCTTGGGGGTTCAAAGTGCTCACCTCACATCTAGATAAGTTCCTTAGTGGGTCTAGTTTTCAAAATGGGGTCATTTGTGGGGGGTTTCCACTGTTTAGGTACATTAGGGGCTCTCCAAAGGCAACATGACACCCGCAGACCATTCCATCAAAGTCTGCATTCCAAAACGTCACTACTTCCCTTCCGAGCCCCGATGTGTGCCCATACAGTAGTTTTCTCCCACATATGGGGTATCAGCATACTCAGGACAAATTGGACAACAACTTTTGGGGTCCAATTTCTCCTGGTACCCTTGGGAAAATAAAAAAATGGTGACTAAAAGATCATGTTTGTGGAAAAAATACGAATTATTTATTTTCACGCCCGGGCATTATAAACTTCTGTGAAGCACTGGGGGGGGTCAAAGTGCTCACCACACATCTAGATAAGTTCCTTAGGGGGTCTAGTTTCCAAAATGGTGTCATTTGTGGGGGGTTTCCACTGTTTTGGTACATCAGGAGTTTTCCAAACGCGACATGGTGTCCGATCTCAATTCCAGCCAAAAACGTCAAATGGCGCTTCTTCCCTTCCGAGCTCTGCCATGCGCCCAAATAGTGGTTTACCCCCACATGTGGGGTATCAGCGTACTCAGAACAAATTGCACAATAACTTTTAGGGTCCTGTTACCCTTGGAAAAATAAGAATTGAGGGTGAAAAGATCATTTTTGTGGAAAAAATATGATTTTTTAATTGTATGGCTTTATGTTATAAACTTCTGTGAAGCCCATGGGGGTTCAAAGTTCTCACCACACATCTAGATAAGTTCCTTAGGGGGTCTAGTTTCCAAAATGGTGTCATTTGTGGGGGATTTCCACTGTTTTGGTACATCAGGGGTTTTCCAAACGCGACATGGTGTCCGATCTCAATTCCAGCCAAAAACGTCAAATGGCGCTGCTTCCCTTCCGAGCTCTGCCATGCACCCAAATAGTGGTTTACCCCCACATGTGGGGTATCAGTGTACTCAGGACAAATTGCACAATAACTTTTAGGGTCCTGTTACCCTTGGAAAAATAAGAATTGAGGGTGAAAAGATCATTTTTGTGGAAAAAATATGATTTTTTAATTGTATGGCTTTATGTTATAAACTTCTGTGAAGCCCATGGGGGTTCAAAGTTCTCACCACACATCTAGATAAGTTCCGTAGGGGGTCTAGTTTCCAAAATGGTGTCATTTGTGGGGGGTTTCCACTGTTTTGGTACATCAGGGGTTTTCCAAACGCGACATGGTGTCCGATCTCAATTCCAGCCAAAAACGTCAAATGGCAATGCTTCCCTTCCGAGCTCTGCCATGCGCCGAAATAGTGGTTTACCCCCACATGTGGGGTATCAGCGTACTCAGGACAAATTGCACAATAACTTTTAGGGTCCTGTTACCCTTGGGAAAATAAAAATTGGGGTGAAAAGATCATTTTTGTGGAAAAAATATGATTTTTTAATTGTACCGCTGTACGTTATAAACTTCTGTAAAGCCCTTGTAGGTTCAAAGTTCTCACCACATATCTAGATAAGTTCCTTGGGGGGTCTAGTTTCCAAAATGGGGTCAATTGTAGGGGGTTTCCACTATTTAGGTACATCAGGGACTCTCCAAACGTGACATGGCGTCCGATCTGAATTCCAGCCAATTTTGCATTGAAAAAGTCAAACGGCGCTCCTTCCACTCTGAGCTCTGCCATGCGCCGAAACAGTCGTTCCCCCCCACAAATCAGGTATTAGCGTACTCAGGACAAATTGCACAATAACTTTTGCAGTCCAATTTCTCCTGTTACCCTTGGTAAAATAAAAAAAATTGAACCTGAAGTATTTTTTTTGTGAAAAAAAGTTAGATGTTCATTTCTTTTTAAATATTCAAAAAAATTCCTGTGACGCACCTAATGGGTTAATAAACTTCTTGAATGTGGTTTTGAGCACCTTAAGGGGTTCAGTTTTTAGAATGGTGTCACTTTTGGGTATTTTCTATCATATAGACCCCTCAAAGTGGCTTCAAATGTGATGTGGTCCTAAAAATAAAATGGTGTTGTAAAAATGAGAAATCGCTGGTCAACTTTTAACCCTTATAACTTCCTAACAAAAAAACATTTTGGTTCCAAAATTGTGCTGATGTAAAGTAAACATGTGGGAAATGTTACTTATCAAGTTTTTTGTGTGCCGTATCTCTGTGATTTAAGGGCATAAAAATTCAAAGTTGGAAAATTGCGAAATTTTCAACATTTTTGCCAAATTTCCATTTTTTTCACAAATAAACGCAAGTTATTTGAATGAAATTTTACCACTAACATGAAGTACAATATGTCACGAGAAAACAATGTCAGAATCACCGGGATCAATGGAAGCGTTCCAGAGTTATGACCTCATAAAGGTACAGTGGTCAGAATTGTAAAAATTGGCCCGGTCATGAACGTGCAAACCACCCTTGGGGGTGAAGGGGTTAATGTCCATATCCATCTTGTCTCTATTTGAGCTAGTTTTTGGCTGATTTTCCCTCCACGTATAGAAGATGGAATAATGTCAATGCCTCTAGCACGGAATTTGCTCGAATCACAATTATGAAATTGTTTAAAATGCCTTGGAATAGTTTTCAAAGCAGATATACTGTATCACTTTCATTTTTTGCCGCATTAAAGGGAATCTGTCACCCCTTTTTTGAGATATCATATAATGATATCATTCAATTGTGTGTCACATAAGGATTCTCTTAGTACTTTTGCTTCACCCTGACCCCACACCTTTCATGCATAAATACCTTTTTTATATCAGTTCAGATGTATGTAAACTGCCACGGTCCAGTCCGATGGGCGGGGCTTATTCAACTGCTCCCCCCTCCCTGTCTTGCCCTATTTATATTAATAGAGATCTCATTCCCAGGGGATTGCGCATAAGGGTCATCTCTTCTTCCCCCATTGAAGATGATGAATTTGTTAAAAACTGGGAAGAGGTATGTAATAGTACCTCTAAAAAATTCATGGAATTATTAACCCCTTCATGACCCAGCCTATTTTGACCTTAATGACCTGGCCATTTTTTGCAATTCTGACCAGTGTCCCTTTATGAGGTAATAACTCTGGAACGCTTCAACGCATCTTAGCGATTCTGAGATTGTTTTTTCGTGACATATTGGGCTTCATGTTAGTGGTAAATTTATGTCGATAATTTTTGCGTTTATTTGTGAAAAAATCAGAAATTTAGCGAAAATTTTGAAAATTTCCCAATTTTCAAATTTTGAGTTTTTATTCTGTTAAACCAGAGAGTGATGTGACACAAAATAGTTACTAAATAACATTTCCCACATGTCTACTTTACATCAGCACAATTTTGGAAACAATTTTTTTTTGTTAGGAAGTTATAAGGGTTAAAAGTTGACCAGCGATTTCTCATTTTTAAAACAAAATTTACAAAACCACTATTTTTAGGGACCACCTCACATTTGAAGTCACTTTGAGGGGTCTATATGGCAGAAAATACCCAAAAGTGACACCATTTTAAAAACTGCACCCCTCAAGCTACTCAAAACTACATTCTAGAAGATTATTAACCCTTCAGGTGCTTCACAGGAACTAAAGCAACGTGGAAGGAAAAAATGGACATTTTAACTTTTCCAACACAAATTTTCTTTTAGCATCATTTTTTTCATTTTCACATGGGCAACAGGATAAAATGGATCCTAAAATTTGTTGGGCAATTTCTCCTGAGTACACCGATACCTCATATGCGGTCATAAACCACTGTTTGGGCGCACGGCAGGGCTCAGAAGGGAAGGAGCACATTTGACTTTTTGAATGGAAAATATGCTGGAATATTTAGCGCTTGCCATGTCGCGTTTGGAGAGCCCCTGTGCGCCTAAATATTGGAGCTCCCCAACAAGTGAGCCAATTTTGGAAACTAGACCCCCCAAGGAACTTATCTAGATGCATAGTGATCACTTTGAACCCCCAGGTGCTTCACAAATTGATCCGTAAAAAAAAAAAGTACTTTTTTTTCACAAAAATTATCTTTTAGCCTCAATTTTTTCATTTTCACATGGGCAGCAGGATAAAATGGATCCTAAAATTTGTTGGGCAATTTCTCCTGAGTACACCGATACCTCATATGTGGTCATAAACCACTGTTTGGGTGCACGGCAGGGCCCGGAAGGGAAGGAGCACCATTTGACTTTTTGCTCCAATCGTTAGCGGACACCATGTCGCGTTTGGAGAGCTCCTGTGTGCCTAAACATTGAAGCTCCCCCACAAGTGACCCCATTTTGGAAACTAGACCCCTTAAGGAACTTATCTAGATGTGTACTGAGCACTTTGAACCCCAAAGTGCTTCACAAAAGTTTATAACGTAGAGCAGTGAAAATAAAAAATCTTTTTTTTTGCTCAAAAATGATTTTTTAGCACGCTATTTTTTATTTTTACAAGGGTAACAGGAGAAATTGGACCACAAAAGTTGTTGTCCAGTTTGTCCTGAGTACGCTGGTACCCCATATGTGAGCGGGAACCACTGTTTGGGCGCACGGCAGGGCTCAGAAGGGAAGGAGCGCCATTTGACTTTTTGAAATGAAAATTAGCTCCAATCGTTAGCGGACACCATGTCGTGTTTGGAGATCCCCTGTGTGCCTAAACTTTGGAGCTCCCCCACAAATGACCCCATTTTGGAAACTAGACCCCCTAAGGAACTTATCTAGATGCATAGTGAGAACTTTGAACCCCCAGGTGCTTCACAGAAGTTTATAAAACAGAGCCATGAAAATAAAACATTTTTTTTTTCCTAAAAAAAAATATTTTTTAGTCCACAATTTTTTATTTTCACAAGGGTTACAGAAGAAATTAGACCCCAAAAGTTGTTGTACAGTTTGTCCTGAGTACGCTGGTACCCCATATGTGGGGGGGAACCACTGTTTGGGCACACGTCGGGGCTCGGAAGGGAAGTAGTGACATTTTGAAATGCTGACTTTGATGGCATGGTCTACGGGCGTCATGTTACATTTGCAGAGCCCCTGTGTGCCTAAACAGTGGAAACCCCCCACATGTGACCTCATTTTGGAAACTAGACCCCCCAAGGAACTTATCTAGATGTGTGGTGAGCACCTTGAACCCCCAAGTGCTTCACAGAAGATTATAGAGCAGAGCCATGAAAATAAAAAATCATTTTTTTTCCTCAAAAAATCATTTTTTTAGCTCGCAATTTTTTATTTTCACAAGGGTCACAGGAGAAATTGGACCCCAAAAGTTGTTGTCCAGTTTATCCTGAGTATGCTGGTACCCCATATGTGGGGAGGAACCATTGTTTGGGCACACGTCAGGGCTCAGAATGGAAGTAGTGACATTTTGAAATGCAGACTTTGATGGAATAGTCTGCAGTCGTCATTACGTTTGCAGAGCCCCTGATGTGCCTAAACAGTGGAAACTCCCCACAAGTGACCCCATTTTGGAAGCTAGACCTTCCAAGGAACTTATGTAGATGTGCTGTGAGCACTTTGAACCCCCAAGAGCTTCACAGAAGTTTATAATACAGAGACGTGAAAATGAAAAAATCATTTTTTTTCCACAAAAATAATTTTTTAGCCCCCAATTTTTTATTTTCCCAAGGGTAACAGGAGAAATTAGTCCCCAAAAGTTGTTGTGCAATTTTTCCTGAGTACGCTGATACCCCATATCTTGGGGTAAACCACCGTTTCTGTTCACACGTTGGGGCTTGGCAGGGAGTGAGCACCGTTTGTCTTTTTGATCGCAAAATTGGCTGGAATCAGTGGTTGCACCATGTCGCGTTTGGAGACCCCCTGATGTGCCTAAACAGTGGAAACCCCACAATTCTAACTTCAACCCTAACCCCAACACATCCCTAACCACAGCCCTGACCCCAACACATCCCTAACCCCAACCCTAACCCCAAACACACCCCTAACCCTAATCCCAACCCTAACCATAACCCTAACCACAAGCCTAACCCTAATTCCAACCCTAACCCTAATTCCAACCCTAATCCTAATTCCAACCCTAACCCTAACCCTCTTTCCAACCCTAACCCTCTTTACAACCTTAACCCTAACCCTCGTTCCAACCCTAACCCTCTTTCCAACCCTAACCCTAACCCTCTTTCCAACCCTAACCCTCTTTCCAACCCTAACCCTCTCTCCAACCCTAACCCTAATGGAAAAATAAAAATATTTTCTTTATTTTATTAGTTGTGCCTACCTATGGGGGTGATAATCGGGGGGTTTATTTACTTTTTATTTCATTTTGATCACTGTAAGATTGATCAAAATGAAAGAATGGAATCTGCAGCCGGCATATTCGGGCGGGCGCACTGCGCATGCGCCCGAATATGCCGGCTGCAGATTCCATTCTCTTTGCCCTAGCAATGGAGCCATTGGCTGAAAAGGTTAGATTGAATAATTTGATCACGGGTTTTAATACTCCACACTGCCAACATAAAATTACCTTATTTGCTGATGATTTTTTTTGACAATCAAAGACCCCGTAAAATCAATTGCTGCTCTAAAAATAGATTTGGACTCTTTCTCTAAAATTTCTTAGTTTAAAATTATCCCTCAGAAATCTAAAATCCTACATTTTTGCTTAAACCAAGACTTAGCCCAAGAAATTAAACAGCAAAGTGACTATCTATGGGAAGACAAAGAGATAACGTATTTGGGAATCACACTAACAAATAAATTCCACTTATTAATTCCTACAAATATAGACATTCTGATTAAAACTATAAAACTATATCCAAAGATTTTGCCTGCTTTAAACTTTTAAACTTGTCCCTACTAGGTAAGATCCTGGTGGTGAAATCCATTATTTTGCCTAAAGTTCTATAATTATTTCGAACTCTGCCACTGGTGATTTATTCTTCCGTCTTAGCAAAGATTCAAAATCTAATAAAATCCTTTACCTAGAATAACAGAAAGGCGAGGGTAGCTAATGATGTTCTATATAAAATGAAAAGCAGGGGAGGCATAGTCTTGCCAAATGTCCTGGCCTATTACCAGACTTCTATGATCAGGCATAGCCAAAACTGATTTTGTGATAATTCCCAAGTAGCCTGGCTCGACCTAGAAATGGCCCAAAACAATAACACACCTTTACAAGACTCCTTTTTTAGATATTTATTAGGACTAGTGTTGAGCATTCCGATACTGCAAATATCGGGTATTGGCCGATATTAGCTGTATCGGAATTCCGATACCGAGTACCGATATTTTTTCAATATCGGAATCGGAAGTTCCCATAATGCAATGAGCCACTGTTGTGGCTCTGATTGGCTGCTGAAAAGACGTCATCATGATGCGCGGTCTGTGCGCATCATGATGCGCCGTCAGTTCGGGCCTGCCTGGGGGTCTGTGCCGACTGCCCGGGGGTCTGTGCGGACTGCCGGGGGTCTGTGCCGACTGTCCGGGGGTCTGTGCAGGCTGCGGGGGTCTGTGCAGGTATCGTCCGATGGGACTACAAGTCCCATCGGGCGATGCCTGCTACCATGACGGTGATTGACACATTAGCCAATGATGGGACAGTAGTAGTCCCATCATCCGGCTAATATGTTGAATGTAAAAAAAAATAAAATACATACTACATACATACTACATGCTACATACATACTACATACATGCTACATACATGCTACATACATACTACATACATGCTACATACATACTACATATATACTACATGCATGCAACATACATACATACTACATATATACCACATGCATGCAACATGCATACTACATATATACCACATATATACTACACATACATATATACTACATATATACTACATGCAACATGCATACTACATATATACCACATACCAGGGGAAGAGCCTTGAGGAGATCATTTGCATATTCCCAGTGCCTTCTGGGATAAGTGAAGAGTCTCCGCGAGCTCAACGATCACTGGGTTTTGGCCGTTGCAGCTGAAAAGAGGAAATCAGAAAACCAGGGGAAGAGCCTTGAGGAGATCATTTGCATATTCCCAGTGCCTTCTGGGATAAGTGAAGAGTCTCCGCGAGCTCAACGATCACTGGGTTTTGGCCGTTGCAGCTGAAAAGAGGAAAACCGTTCATCTTTCATCGTTTTTAAGAAATCTCAAAATGGAAGAGGCCAGGAGCCATTTGGTGAGCTGCATTTCTTGCTACATGTTCACAGACTTACCAGTGGAAAAGCCAAACTTCACATGCCACAAATGCAAGCTTGTGTCCCTGTTGGAGGAAAAGTTGCAAAATCTCGAAGAGAGGTTAGCTACGTTGAAGATCATTAAGGAAGGTGAAGAGTTCTTAGACAAAGCAGAATTATCTCTTCATGTTACAGAAAGAGAAGAAATTCGAAGTGCACCTGAAGAAACAGAGGAATAGAGACATGTGACCCAGAGAAGCAGGAGGATCAGGAGGCAGTCAGCACCCATACTTCTCAGGAACCAGTACCAGGCTCTCACGCAGGAAAATGATGAAGAAATACATCAGGATAAGACTTTGCCCACAAACAGCAACCTTGTACGCCCTCAGAGTCCTCCTGGATGGAGAAAGAAAAATGTTGTGAAGAAGAAACAGAGAGTGGTGGTCATGGGGGATTCCCTGTTGAGAGGAACAGAGGCCGCTATCTGCAGACCGGATATAACTTCAAGAGAAATGTGCTGTCTTCCAGGTGCAAAAATTAAAGATGTGTCTGACAGGATATCAGGACTCTTCAGACCTACAGATGACAACCCATTCCTGCTACTACATGTGGGGACAAATGACACCGCAAGAAACGACCTGGAAACCATCTGCAGAGACTTTGAAGACTTAGGCAAGAAAGTGAAAGAACTGGGAGCGCAGGTGGTCTTCTCTTCCATCCTCCCAGTGGATGGCCATGGAACAAGGAGGTGGAATAAGATTCTGCAGGTGAACAACTGGCTACGTCGATGGAGCCGTCAGCAACGATTTGGATTTATGGATCATGGAGTGAATTACCTTTACGATGGACTACTTGCTAGAGATGGGGTGCACCTTACGAAGACTGGAAAACATGTATTTGGAAGTCGCCTTGCTACACTTGTAAGGAGAGCTTTAAACTAGAACAACATGGGAAGGGAAGCAAAAGACCAGAAAAAGCCATACACCTGACAAATGCTATTGAGAACTCTGCTATTAGAAGTGGAAAGGAAGAACAAAGACAAAAGAACCTAAATAATAAAAATATTGGAGAAAGAGAAACCAATCACAAACTAAAATGTTTCTATACTAATGCACAAAGCATGGGCAACAAACAAGAAGAATTGGAACTAGTAACACAGGAAAAGATATATGATGTCATTGGAATCACTGAAACTTGGTGGGACGATACACATGATTGGAATACAAGACTAGAAGGATACAACTTATTTGCAAGAAACAGGCTTGATAAACGAGGAGGAGGTGTCGCATTGTATGTTAGAATCGCGTATATCTGCACAGAGATTGAAGCTTCAGAGACTGGGAGTTCTGTGGAAACTGTTTGGGTAAGAATACAAGGACAGAACAATGGAAAGGACACCATTGTAGGCATTTACTACAGGCCGCCTGTGCAAGCTGAAGATATGGATGAACTCTTTATGCATCAAATGGCCAAGTTCTCCAAAAAATATGACATAGTTGTCATGGGAGATTTCAACTATCCAGACATTTGTTGGGAATCTCTCTCAGGCAAAACTAACAGGTCAAGGAAATTCTTATCCTCTCTTGCTGACAACTTTATCTTCCAAAAGGTAAGGGAGAAAACAAGGGGAACTGCTACCTTGGATCTAATCCTTATAAACAGGGAGGAAATGGTTGAGGAGATAAAAGTGGCTGGGACCCTAGGAGGTAGCGACCATGCTATTTTAGAATTTTGGATAACTAGAGGAGGAAGACCTGTGAAGACTCAGACGTCAAGGTTAGATTTCAGAATGGCAGATTTTAATTGCTTCAGAAAGAGAATTGGAGGGATCCAATGGCTGGATATCCTTAAAGACAAAAATGTCCAGGAAGGATGGGAAATCTTAAAAAATGAAATTCTCAAAGCATAATTGTTAACAATTCCGAAAAGAGGGAAGAATAGGAAGCATTTAAGGAAGCCAGGATGGATGAACACAGAACTTAAGCACATGCTAAAAAGGAAGAAAAAAATGTTTATAAAATGGAAAGAGGGAGGCATATCTAAAGAAGAATATAATGCTGTCTGCATAACCTGCAGGGCACAAATCAGATTACTAAAGCCGACAATGAATTGAGGCTTGCAAGAGATGTCTAAAGCAATAATAAAGGATTTTGGGGCTATGTCAAAAGTAAAAGAAAAGTCAAAGATGCTATAGGATTTTTACAGGATGAAAATGATGAAATGGTAAGACAGGATGTTGAAAAGGCCGAACTTTTAAATTCCTATTTTGCATCTGTTTTCTCTCAGAAAGGAAATGTAACA
The DNA here is from genome assembly GCF_039654945.1 of Dendrobates tinctorius. Classification (NCBI taxonomy): domain Eukaryota; kingdom Metazoa; phylum Chordata; class Amphibia; order Anura; family Dendrobatidae; genus Dendrobates; species Dendrobates tinctorius. Next base: position 40,406,336 of record NW_027361679.1, on the reverse strand, counting down.
TCAACTGTTCTTCACTGTCCTATTAAGGGAATAGAAGAATCCAGGATATCTATAAACAGAAAGATAGTGAGGAAACACTTAGCTAACCTAAATTAATTCAAGTCTCCAGGTCCAGATGAATTACACCCCAGAGTACTGAAGGAGATAGTAGAAGAAATTTTTGAACCCCTCTCCATAATCTTTGAAAATTCTTGGAGAGCAAGAGAAGTCCCAGAAGACTGGAGAAGAGCAAATGTTGTTCCTATTTTCAAAAAGGGGAAGAAGGTGGACACAGGCAACTATAGGCCGGTGAGTCTGACTTCTATACCAGGAAAGATCTTTGATCAAATTATTAAACAACATGTATGTCAGTACCTGGATAAGAATGAAGTGATTAAACAGAGTCAGCATGGGTTTGTAACTAATAAGTCATGTCAGACTAACTTAATTTCCTTCTATGACGGAATCACTGATTGGGTGGATCAAGGAAATGCTGTAGATATAGTATATCTTGACTTCAGCAAAGCATTTGACAAAGTATCTCATACAATCCTTATTGAAAAAATGACTAAGTATGGAATGGACAAGGCAACTGTTAGGTGGATTCATAACTGGCTTAGTGATCGGACCCAAAGAGTGGTCGTAAATGGCTGCACATCCAGTTGGAAGAATGTCTCAAGTGGGGTACCACAGGGCTCTGTCCTGGGCCCTGTATTGTTCAACATCTTTATCAACGATTTAGATGAAGGAATTGAGGGTAAACTGATTAAATTTGCTGATGACACAAAGCTAGGAGGGATAGCTAATACTAGAGAAGAGAGAGAGAGAATTCAAAAAGATATAAATAAACTGGAGAAGTGGGCAGCAACTAGCAGAATGGTTTTTAACAGGGAAAAATGCAAAGTACTACATCTGGGCAATAAAAATGAAAAAAGCATATACAGAATGGGAGGAATAGGCCTAAGCAACAGCACATGTGAAAAAGATTTGGGTATACTAATAGATCACAGACTGAATATGAGTCAACAGTGTGATGCAAAAGCAAAAAAGGCAAATGCAATTCTAGGATGTATTAACAGAAGCATACAGTCTAGATCACGTGAAGTCATTATTTCCCTCTACTCCTCTTTGGTCAGACCTCATCTGGAATATTGTGTCCAGTTTTGGGCACCACATTTTAAAAAAGACATCAACAAACTGGAGCAAGTTCAGAAAAGAGCAACCAGAATGGTGACCGGTCTGCAAACCCTGTCTTATGAGGAAAGGTTGCAGGATTTGGGATTGTTTAGTTTGCAAAAGAGAAGACTGAGAGGAGACTTAATAGCTGTCTACAAATATCTAAAGGGCTGTCACATTGTAGAAGGATCAACTTTATTCTCATTTGCACAAGGAAAGACTAGAAGCAATGGGATGAAACTGAATGGGAGGAGACACAGATTAGATATTAGAAAAAACTTTTTGACAGTTAGAGTGATCAATGAGAGGAACAAGCTGCCACGAGAAGTGGTGAGTTCTCCTTCAATGGAAGTCTTCAAACAGAGGCTGGACAGACATCTGACTGGGATGATTTAGCGAATCCTGCTTTGAGCAGGGGGTTGGACCAGATGGCCCAGGAGGTCACTTCCAACTCTACGATTCTATGATTCTATATACTACATGCATGCAGCATGCATACTACATATATACCACATATATACTACATGCATGCAACATACATATATACTACATATTTACTACATGCAACATGCATACTACATATATACTGCATGCATGCAACATAGATACTACATATATACCACATGCATGCAACATGCATACTACATATATACCACATATATACTACATGCATACTACATATATACCACATGCATGCAACATGCATATATACAACATATATACTACATGCATGCAACATACATATGTACTACATATATACTACATGCAACATACATACTACATATATACTACATGCATGCAACATACATACTACATGCAACATACATACTACATATATACTACATGCATGCAACATACATATATACTACATATATACTACATGCAACATACATACTACATATATACTACATGCATGCAACATACATACATACTACATATATACTACATGCATACTACATATAAACCACATGCATGCAACATACATATATACAACATATATACTACATGCATGCAACATGCATACTACATATATACCACATATACGCCACATGCATGCAACATACATATATACTACATACTACATATATACTACATGCATGCAACATGCATACTACATGCATGCAACATACATACTACATATATACTACATGCATGCAACATACATACCACATATATACTACATGCATACTACATATATACCACATGCATGCAGCATACATATATATTACATGCATGCAACATACATATATACCACATTATACTACATGCATGCAACATACATATATACTACATATATACTACATGCAACATACATACTACATATATACCACATGCATGCAACATACATACTACATATATACTACATGCATGCAACATACATACTACATATATACCACATATATACTACATGCATGCTGTTTTCATGTATCCTTTAATAAGATGTGTAGTAGAGGGGTTACAAGGACACTAAACTTCAGGAAGGCAAATTTCCAACGGATGAGAGATGATCTTGGTGCAATTAACTGGGACGATATCCTGAGACATAAAAATACACAAAGAAAATGGGAGACGTTTATTAGCATCCTGAATAGGACCTGTGCACAATATATACCGTATGGGAATAAACATGCGAGAAATAGGAGGAAACCACTATGGCTAAATAGAGCTGTAAGGGGCGCAATAAGAGATAAAAATAAAGCATTTAGAGAATTAAAGTAAGTAGGTAGTGATGAGGCATTAAATAAATACAGAAGATTAAATAAATTCTGTAAAAAGCAAATCAAGACAGCAAAGATTGAGACAGAGAGACTCATTGCCAGAGAAAGTAAAAATAATCCCAAAATATTCTTTAACTACATAAATAGTAAGAAGCTAAAAAATGATAGTGTTGGTCCCCTTAAAAATAGTCTGGGTGAAATGGTGGATGAGGATGAGGAAAAAGCCAATATGCTAAATGACTTTTTTTCAACAGTATTTACACAAGAAAATCCCATGACGGATAACATGATCAGGGATAAAAATTCTCCATTAAATGTCACCTGCTTAACCCAGCAGGAAGTACGGCGGCGTCTACAAATCACTAAAATTGACAAATCCCCGGGCCCGGATGGGATACACCCCCGAGTACTGCAGGAATTAAGCACAGTCATAGATAGACCACTATTTTTAATCTTTAAAGATTCCATAATAACAGGGTCTGTACCACAGGACTGGCGTATAGCAAATGTGGTGCCAATATTCAAAAAGGGGACAAAAACTGAACTTGGAAATTATAGGCCTGTAAGTTTAACCTCAACTGTGGGTAAAATCTTGGAGGGTTTTCTAAGAGATACTATACTGGAGTATCTGGAGAAGAATAACCTTATGACCCAATATCAACATGGGTTTACAAGAGACCGTTCCTGTCAGACTAATCTGATAAGCTTTTATGAAGAGGTAAGTTCCGGACTGGACCAAGGGAATGCAGTGGACGTGGTGTACATGGACTTTTCAAAAGCTTTTGATACAGTGCCACACAAAAGGTTGATACATAAAATGAGAACAATGGGGATAGGGGAAAATATGTGTAGGTGGGTTAAGAGCTGGCTCAGGGATAGGAAACAAAGGGTGGTTATTAATGGAGCACACTCGGACTGGGTCACAGTTAGCAGTGGGGTACCACAGGGGTCAGTTTTGGGCCCGCTTCTTTTTAACATATTTATTAATAACCTTGTAGGGGGCATAGAGAGTAGAATTTCAATATTTGCAGATGACACTAAACTCTGCAGGGTAATTAATACAGAGGAGGACAATTTTATATTACAGGAGGATTTATGTAAACTAGAAGCTTGGGCTGATAAATGGCAAATGAGCTTTAATGGGGATAAATGTAAGGTCATGCACTTGGGTAGAACGAACAAGTTGTATAATTATGTGCTTAATTGTAAAACACTGGCCAAAACAGTCACTGAAAAAGACCTGGGTGTATGGGTGGACGACAAAGTCACATTTAGTGGCCAGAGTCAAGCAGCTGCTGCAAAGGCAAATAAAATAATGGGATGCATTAAAAGAGGCATAGATGCTCATGAGGAGAACATAATTTTACCTCTATATAAGTCACTAGTGCGACCACACTTAGAATACTGTGTACAGTTCTGGTCTCCGGTGTACAAGAAAGACATAGCTGAACTGGAGCGGGTGCAGAGAAGAGCGACCAAGGTTATTAGGGAACTAGGGGGTCTACAATACCAAGACAGGTTATTACACTTGGGGTTATTTAGTTTGGAGAATCGAAGGCTTAGGGGTGATCTTATTACAATGTATAAATATATGTGGGGACAATACAAAGACCTTTCTAATGATCTTTTTACTCTTAGACCTGTGACGGGGACAAGGGGGCATCCTCTACGTCTGGAGGAAAGAAGGTTTAAGCATACTCACAGATGCGGATTCTTTACTGTAAGAGCAGTGAGACTATGGAACTCTCTGCCATATGATGTTGTAATGAGTGATTCACTACTAAAATTTAAGAAGGGACTGGATGCCTTTCTTGAAAAGTATAATATTACAGGGTATATACACTAGTCTCCTTAATATTGCCTTGATCCAGGGAGCTAGTCTGATTGCCGTATGTGGAGTCGGGAAGGAATTTTTTTCCCGAATGTGAAGCTTACTGTTGCCACATGGGTTTTTTTTTGCCTTCCTCTGGATCAACATGTTAGGGCAAGTTAGGATAGGATATGGGTTGAACTAGATGGACTTAAAGTCTCCCTTCAACCTTAATTACTATGTTACTATGTTACTATGATGCACAGTGACACCATCTGCAGCAAGATGATGCTGCAGGTCTTTGGAGGTGGTCTGTGGATTGTCCTTGACTGTTCTCACCATTCTTCTTCTCTGCCTTTCTGATATTTTTCTTGGCCTGCCACTTCTGGGCTTAACAAGAACTGTACCTGTGTTCTTCCATTTCCTTACTATGTTCCTCACAGTGGAAACTGACAGGTTAAATCTCTGAGACAACTTTTTGTATCCTTCCCCTGAAAAGCTATGTTGAATAGTCTTTGTTTTCAGATCATTTGAGAGTTGTTTTGAGGAGCCCATGATGCCACTCTTCATAGGAGAATCAAATAGGAGAACTACTTGCAAGTGGCCACTTTAAATACCTTTTCTCATGATTTGATACACCTGGCTATGAAGATCAAAGCTCAATGAGGTTACAAAACCAATTTAGTGCTTCAGGAAGTCAGTAAAAAGTAGTTAGGAGTGTTCAAATCAAGAAAATGATAAGGGTGCCCATACTTTTGCACCGGTGAAATTTTGTTTAAATGTAGATTGCACATTTTCTGTTAGTACAATAAACCTCATTTGAATCCAGAAATATAACTGAGTCCATCAGTTATTAGATATATGAAACTGAAATAGCTGTTGCAAAAACCAAAATTGTTATAAAGAAAAAAGGTTAACATTAATAGGGGTGCCCAAACTTTTACATATGACTGTATGTAGTATGTATGTAGTATGTATGTATGTTGCATGCATGTAGTATATATGTAGTATGTATGTTGCATGTAGTATATATGTATGTTGCATGCATGTAGTATATATGTAGTATATATGTAGTATGTATGTTGCATGTAGTATATATGTTGTATATATGTATGTAGTATATATGTTGTATATATGTATGTTGCATGCATGTGGTATATATGTAGTATGCATGTAGTATATATGTGGTATATATGTAGTATGCATGTGGTATATATGTAGTATGTATGTATGTTGCATGCATGTAGTATATATGTAGTATGCATGTTGCATGTAGTATATATGTATGTTGCATGCATGTAGTATATATGTGGTATATATGTAGTATGCATGTTGCATGCATGTGGTATATATGTAGTATGCATGTTGCATGCATGTAGTATATATGTTGTATGTATGTGTGTTGCATGCATGTATTATATATGTGGTATATATGTAGTATGCATGTAGTATATATGTGGTATTTATGTAGTATGCATGTAGTATATATGTGGTATATATGTAGTATGCATGTTGCATGCATGTAGTATATATGTAGTATGCATGTTGCATGTAGTATATATGTAGTATATATGTATGCTGCATGCATGTAGTATATATGTGGTATATATGTAGTATGCATGTTGCATGCATGTAGTATATATGTTGTATGTATGTATGTTGCGTGCATGTAGTATATATGTGGTATATATGTAGTATGCATGTAGTATATACAGTATGTGGTATATATGTAGTATATATGTGGTATATATGTAGTATGCATGTTGCATGCATGTGGTATATATGTATGTTGCATGCATGTACTATATATGTAGTATGTATGTAGCATGTAACATGTATGTAGTATGTATGTTGCATGGATGTAGCATGTATGTAGCATGTATGCATGTTGCATGCATGTAGTATATATGTTGTATGTATGTATGTTGCATGCATGTAGTATGTATGTACCATGTATGTAGTATGTATGTTGCATGTATGTAGTATGTATGTTGTATGTAGTATGCATTTTTTTTTTTTACATTCAACACATTAGCCAGATGATGGGACTACTACTGTCCCATCATTGGCTAATGTGTCAATCACCGTCATGGTAGCAGGCATCGCCCGATGGGACTTGTAGTCCCATCGGACGATGCCTGCACAGACCCCCGCAGCCTGCAGAGACCCCCGGACAGTCGGTACAGACCACCGGCAGGCCGGCACAGCCCCCCGGCAGGCCGGTACAGCCCCCCGGCAGTCCGCACAGACCCCCGAGCAGTCCACAGAGACCCCCGGGCAGTCTGCACAGACCCCCGGCAGGCCAACACAGACCCCCGCAGCCTGCACAGACCCCCAGACAGTCGGTACAGACCACTGGCAGGCCGCACAGACCCCCGGGCAGTCGGCACAGACCCCCGGCAGGCCGGCACAGACCCCCGGAAGGTCCGAACACACCCCCGAGAGGCTGTACAAGGACAGAAAAGGGTTTTTCTTATTCCGATACCGGAAGTCCCATAGACTTCAATGGGACTTCCGGTATCTGAATCGGCGATACCCGATACTTTTTTCGTATCGGGCCGATACCATCCGATCCGATATCTTAGGGTATCGCATGGTATCGCTCAACACTAATTAGGACCAATCCAAAGGGAGCATCATTAACCCATTTTTCAAGCGGTTCTGTCAGCATGGAAGTCGCTGACTAGGCCACGAAGGGGAAGTTCAAGACTAAGCCAGATTAAGAATTGTCCCATCTATTTAATAGCTATAATTTAGAAAATTTCAATTCCATCTATTTGGTCGGAAGTTGGAATAAACACTGTAGGCGACATTTACAATGATGAATCATTCTATTCATACAGTGAAATCAAATCAATAATGAAAAAGTTTCCAGCTTCCAAATATACAAAAATTTATTCAAGGCATAAGAACAAGGATAAACGGACATGCCCCATTATAGCTGAAAGACACAGCAACGCGTATCGAACAATATGTTCTTTTTCAAGCTGCTTTGGGGTGAACATAATGGGAGGTATATACTACCACCCACCAATCAAATTACAACACACATGGTGTATAATCACAATAAAATTATATACCAAAAAAAAAAAAAAAAAAAAAAAACAAGCAATAGTTAAAAACAATCTAATATAAGATGTATTACCAGGTATGGCAAAATATATACGTGAACAATTCCAATGTGCAAAAAAGAGAAAAAATAAATAAAATTTGTACATATCAATACTGAAACATAATCTCTTTGCGTGCATTCAATCCATTTGGGACACAGGTTTTAAGCTGAAACATTCAGAAAGCTTCTCTCATCATAAGGCGTCTTTTAAGATCACCGCCTCTCAACGGAACACAAACTTTCTCAATTCCCATCACTTGAAATGAAGATATATTTCTTTGATGTTGGAAAATAAAATGTTTGGAGGCAAAAGATATATTCCGATTGGAGCTGCCAAGAGAAATTATGTCAGTTATGTGTTCAGAAATTCTTATTTTTAACTTTCTCGTGGTACAACCCACATAATTCAATTTGCAATCTGTGCACATGATCATATATACAACATTCTTAGTATTGCAGTTGATAAACTGCCAAATTTTAAATTGCTGCACATTTTTACTATCTGAAAAAATTTTTATTACCTGAGAATGTGTACAGGTCCTGCATCTGGCTTCACCACATCGGTAACATCCTTCATATTGTAGCCAGGTGCTCTGTATAATGCCACTGGTGATCACTGTATTACCTGTACACTGACACTATACACTGTATACTATGTACAAAGCTCCTGTGTATAATGTCACTTATGGTAATATTAGTATTGTGTTTTTTATTAATGATCAGTATTGTAGTATTTGGTCACTATGTGGTGATAATATGTGGTCTGTGGTCTGGTCATGGTGACAGTATTTATCCCTTGTGTGTGGTATTATTTGTCACTGGTAGTAATAAATGGTCCGGCCATGGTGTGGCGGTACTTGTCCCTTGTATCTGCTATTATTCATTCACTATGTGGTGGTGATATATGGTCTGGTCATGGTGTAGCGGTATTTGTTCCATGTATGTGGTATTGGTCACTATGTGGTGGTGGTTGTGATATGTGGTTTGGTCACAGTGTGGCAGTATTTGTTCCTAGTATGTGGTATTATTTGGTCACTATGTGGTGTTAATATGTGGTCTGGTCATTGTGTGGCAATATTTGTCCATTTTATGGGGTATTATAGGATACTATGTGGTGGTGATATGTGGTCAGGTCATGGTGTCACGGTATTGGTTCCTTGTATGTGGTATTATTTGGTCACTATGTGGTGGTAATACAGTTGTGCTCAAAAGTTTACATATCCCAGCAGAATTTTTGCTTTCTTGGCCTTTTTTCAGAGAATATGAGTGATAACACCAAAACTTTTTCTCCACTCATGGTTAGTGGTTGGGTGAAGCCATTTATTGCCAAACTACTGTTTTATTCTCTTTTTAAATCATAATGACAACCCAAAACATCCAAATGACCCTGATCACAAGTTCACATACACCATTTCTTAATACTGTGTATTGTCCCCTCTAACATCAATGACAGCTTGAAGTCTTTTGTGGTAGTTGTGGATGAGGTTCTTTATTTTCTCAGAGCTTAAAGCTGCCCACTCTTCTTGGCAAAAAGCCTCCAATTCCTGTAAATTCCTGTGCTGTCTAGCATGAACTGTGCCCTTGAGATCTCCCGAGAGATCTCAATGATATTGAGATCAGAAGACTGAGACGGCCATTCCAGAACCTTCACTTTGTTCTGATGTAGCCAATGACAGGTCGACTTGGCCTTGTGTTTTGGATCGTTGTCATGTTGGAAGGTCCAAGTACGTCCCATGCGCAGCTTCCAGGCTGATGACTGCAAATTTGCCTCCAGTATTTGCTGATAATGTGCTGCATTCATCTTTCCTTCAACTTTGACCAAGTTTCCAGCTCTTTGTACTTCAAATATCCTCAAAACATCAGCAAACCACCTCCGTGCTTTACAGTAGGTTCTTTATTTTCTCAGATGGTAAAGCTGCCCACTCTTCTTGGCAAAAAACCTCCAGTTCCTGTAAATTCCCTGGCTGTCTAGCATGAACTGCTTGCTTGAGATCTGCCCCAGAGTGGCTCAATGACATTGAGGTCAGGAGACTGAGATGGCCACTCCATAACCTTCACTATGGAACGTCCAAGTATGTCCCTTGCCCAGCTTCCAGGCTGATGATTGCAAATTTGCCTCCAGTGTTTGCTGATAACGTGCTGCATTCATCTTTCCTTCAACTTTGACCAAGTTTTCTGTGCCTTTGTAGATTATACATCCCCAAAACATCAGTGATCTACCTCTGTACTTTACAGTAGGAATGGTGTTCCATTCATCAAAGGCTTTGTTGACTTCTCTCATAAATGTAACATTTATGGTTGTAGCCAAAATGTTCAATTTTGTTCTCATCACTCCAAATTACCTTGTTCCACAAGTTTTGAGGCTTGTCTCTGTGCATTTTTCTGCAAGTGCCTCCTTATTGTGCATCTTGATATGGCCCCCACAGCTAGTTTTCATAGCGTCCAGTATTTCAGCTGATGTTTTTGTGGGTTTTTCTTTGCATCCAGAACAACCAGAACAATTTTCCTGGCAGTTGTGGATAAAATTTTTGTTGGTCTACCTGACCGTGATTTTGTTTTTACAGAATCCCTGATTTTCTATTTGTTAATCACAGTTTGAAAGCTGCTGACTGGCATTATCAATTACTTGGATATCTTTTTGTATCCCTTTCCTGTTTTATACAGTTCAACTACCTTTTCCGTTGACAGTTCTTTTGCTTTCCCCATGACTCACAATCCAGAAATGTCAGTGGCTGGATGAAAGATGCAAGAGTCTGTCTGGATCCCAGAGACTCACTCAGCTTTTATGCACACACACTGATTACAAGCCAACAGGTCACAGGTGAGGATGTAATTTTTAGTAGACATTCAAACCCATTTGGGTCAACTTCTGTGCATGTTATCAGGCCAAAATCACCAGGGTATGTGAACTTTTGATCAGGGTCATTGGGATGTTTTGGGTTGTCATTATGATTTGAGTACAGCGGTATGTGGTCTGGCCATGGTGTGACGGTATTTGTCCCTGTTTGTAGTATTATTCAGTCACTATATGGTGGTAATATGTGGTCCGGTCATCATGTGATGGTATTAGTCCCTGAATAAACAAGAAGAAACCAGCTCACCTGTTCCATTGCGGCATGTGGTGTGGAAAAGCGGCCAATTATTTCTGGCATTGGATCTGTTACAGAACGTCGTAGCCAATGGGTGGACTCTCTCTTGCACCCTTTGTGTACACGTACTCCTGGCTTTCTGAAAGATTCCAAGGATGTGCTTGAACAATTGTCATATTAAATGGGGAAAAAAATTACCATTGGGTTGTGTGTGACGTTATGGCCCTCTACACATCCATACCGCAGAAAACAGCTATTGAAGCCTTGGAATTTCATCTTACTAACTACAGTGACTATACGTCATATTTGTGTCATTTTTTTATACAGTCTGTGATTTTCATTTTAAATAACAATTATTTTTCTTTTTATCAGCATTTTTATCTCCTGAATAGAGGAGTTTCTATGGGCGGTAAGCACTGTCCATCTGTAGCCAATTTAGTCATGGCATATTGGGAGGAATCTTTTCTTTATTCAGATTGTAATCCATATGTTCCCTGCATTTTCTGGTAGGGCAGATACATTGATGATACACTCATCATATGGAATGGTAATGTGTCTGACATTCCGGAATTTGTAAATTATCTGAATAATAATCAATTCAATCTTAGATTTACATGTAATCATGATTCCTGTTCCATAGCCTTCTTGGATTTATTATTGACAATGCGTGAGGGGGAATCCACAGTCACAGCGACTTTTGTGAAACCGTTATCCGGGAATAGCATTTTCCATGCGTCCAGTAGCCACCCGCGACATACAGTCAAATCGATTCCAGTGGGTGAGATAACAAAGATATATAGAAATTGTAGTAAAGATGAAATTCTTGAAAAAGAAATTGATAGATGTTGCAATAAATTGAAAGGGAGGGGATATCCAAATTGGTCTTTGAATCGGGCGAAAAAAATTGTTCAAAAGAAAAAACGCATTGATTTGATAACACACCGAATTCGTGATCCTGTTTCTCAGATGAATAAACCAGTTTGTTCTATTCAGTACAGTTCCCAATTTAATATCAAAGGAGTGGTTTTGAAAAATTTACCGATTTTGTATGAGGATGATATTTTATCTCAAATTTTATCATCAGGATGCAATATTGTAGCAAAAAAAGCTATAACATTGGGTAATACCAATACCTAGTGTCCAATACCGAGCTCCAAACACAGACTTTTTCCCAGAAGTCCAGTTTCTGTTCAGTTTTGGTACCGAATAAAGTTTTTTGAATGACTGCAGCACAGCAGTGAGCACTTCTGGAACCACCGCAGCCACATCAAGCCACATCAGCCTATATAAATGCTGAATCATGGGTAACACCATCATTGTGCACTGACTAGCATAGGGACAGTGTAAAATAAATAAATATTTAAAAAACGATGTGGGGTCTACATATTTTTAATAACCAGTCAAGGGAAAGCAACAGCTGTGAACTGGTCTTATTATGCTGAGAAAGGGCCAATATCCATGGACCATCTCAACCTAATAATATCAGTTCCCAGGTGTGTGCTTTCTCTTTGCTGATTAAAAATGGGGGAACACCCAAAAAAATGACGTGAAGTCCCTCCATTTTTAATAACCAGCTAAGGAAAAGAAGACAGTTGGGGGCTGATAGACTGGGAAGGTCCATGGATATCGGCACCATCCCAGCCTAATAAGACCAGCCCTCAGCCACCCCAGAAATGGCGCATCAATTAGATGCTCCAATCCTGGCACTTAGCCTAGGCTCTTTCCGATTGCTCTGGAGCGGTGGCAATCAGGATAATAGTTATTGGGATTATTGTCAGCTGGCATCAAGCCCAGTGTAAAGTAATGGAGAGGCATCTACAGTCATATGTAAAAGTTTGGGCACCCCTATTAATGTTAACCTTTTTTCTTTATAACAATTTTGGTTATTGCAACAGGTATTTCAGTTTCATATATCTAATAACTGATGGACTCAGTTATATTTCTGGATTCAAATGAGGTTTATTGTACTAACAGAAAATGTGCAATCTGCATTTAAACAAAATTTGACCGGTGCAAAAGTATGGGCACCCTTATCATTTTCTTGATTTGAACACTCCTAACTACTTTTTACTGACTTCCTGAAGCACTAAATTGGTTTTGTAACCTCATTGAGCTTTGAACTTCATAGCCAGGTGTATCAAATCATGAGAAAAGGTATTTAAAGTGGCCACTTGCAAGTAGTTCTCCTATTTGATTCTCCTATGAAGAGTGGCATCATGGGCTCCTCAAAACAACTCTCAAATGATCTGAAAACAAAGATTATTCAACATAGCTTTTCAGGGGAAGGATACAAAAAGTTGTCTCAGAGATTTAACCTGTCAGTGTCCACTGTGAGGAACATAGTAAGGAAATGGAAGAACACAGGTACAGTTCTTGTTAAGCCCAGAAGTGGCAGGCCAAGAAAAATATCAGAAAGGCAGAGAAGAAGAATGGTGAGAACAGTCAAGGACAATCCACAGACCACCTCCAAAGACCTGCAGATGGTGTCACTGTGCATCGGTCAACAATACAGCGCACTTTGCACAAGGAGAAGCTGTATGGGAGAGTGATGCGACAGAAGCCGTTTCTGCAAGCACGCCACAAACAGAGTCGCCTGAGGTATGCAAAAGCACATTTGGAAAAGCCAGTTACATTTTGGAAGAAGGTCCTGTGAACTGGTGAAACAAAGATTGAGTTGTTTGGTCATACAAAAAGGCATTATGCATGCGCTGTATTGTTGACCGATGCACAGTGACACCATCTGCAGCAAGATGATTCTGCAGGTCTTTGGAGGTGGTCTGTGGATTGTCCTTGACTGTTCTCACCATTCTTCTTCTCTGCCTTTCTGATATTTTTCTTGGCCTGCCACTTCTGGGCTTAACAAGAACTGTACCTGTGTTCTTCCATTTCCTTACTATGTTCCTCACAGTGGAAACTGACAGGTTAAATCTCTGAGACAACTTTTTGTATCCTTCCCCGGAAAAGCTATGTTGAATAATCTTTGTTTTCAGATCATTTGAGAGTTGTTTTGAGGAGCCCATGATGCCACTCTTCATAGGAGAATCAAATAGGAGAACTACTTGCAAGTGGCCACTTTAAATACCTTTTCTCATGATTTGATACACCTGGCTATGAAGTTCAAAGCTCAATGAGGTTACAAAACCAATTTAGTGCATCAGGAAGTCAGTAAAAAGTAGTTAGGAGTGTTCAAATCAAGAAAATGATAAGGGTGCCCATACTTTTGCACCGGTCAAATTTTGTTTAAATGCAGATTGCACATTTTCTGTTAGTACAATAAACCTCATTTGAATCCAGAAATATAACTGAGTCCATCAGTTATTAGATACATGAAGCTGAAATACCTGTTGCAAAAACCAAAATTGTTATAAAGAAAAAAGGTTAACATTAATAGGGGTGCCCAAACTTTTACATATGACTGTATCTGACACTTCCATTACTAACCCCATATTTAAAAATAAAAAGACACACATGCACAGGAAAAAAAAGTTTATTTGAATAAAGACTCCCCCACATATTCCTTGGTTTACCATTTATTGTTAAAATGTCATTTACTGTGGTTCCCACGACATCCAGCGATTCTGTCCTTCAACCTATGGAGTGTCGCTCTTACGCTGGAGCCACACATGATGTATAAAAAAAATCCGTCCATTTTTCACTGCCGAGAATCGCACAAATGTTTCATGAACAGTGATCCGTATGTCATCCGTGTGCAATGCGAGGATGCAATTTTCTCGCATCTAAACATAAGTGTGACATCCGTATGGCATCCATAGGGTGAGGTTTTCTCGCCGGCTTGCAAAATGGTCATATAATAGATCCCAATGACAGGTTAAAATATAAAAGAAAGAATAGATATATACACATAAAACACACACACATTTATATATATACGAGGGGCGATCCAAAAGTAATGATAATAAACACAATGAATATAGTCAAAAAAAAATTTATTTTTCTACATAGTCTCCTAACAAGTCTATACATTTAGTCCATCTCTTTTCTAAACTTAGAATTCCCTTCGAAAAAAATTCTTGATCTTGACCCTCAAAAAACTCCCCAACAGCGGTTATCACGTCGCTATTGTCGTCAAATTTCTTGCCCCGGAGGTGTTCCTTGAGTGGAGGAAAGAGAAAGAAGTCACTGGGGGCTAGATCTGGCGAATAGGGGGGGTGTTCCACCAGTTCAAAGCCCGCTTCTTGAATGGTAGCCATGGCAACTGCAGCTTTGTGAGCCGCTGCGTTATCTTGGTGAAACAGCACTCCAGCCCGCAGTTTGCCGCGCCTTTTCTCCTTGATTGCCTCCTTCAATCTTCTTATTTGTTCTGCGTAGTAGGAGCCCATAATAGTGGCTCCCTTCTCCAAATAGTCCACCATAATAAATCCTTCAGCGTCCCAAAAAACGGACGCCATAACCTTCCCTGCTGAGCTTGACACTTTGAATTTCTTCGGCTCGTTTCCATGTTATCGATTGTTGTTTAGTTTCGGGATCAAAGTGATGGATCCAGGTCTCATCCATGGTCAAAAACGTGACAAAAAATTCTCCTTGTCTGCTTAGAACTTTTTGAGATTTGCTATTGAAATGTCAACTCGTTTCTTCTTTTGCTCGTTGGTTAACATTTTTGGCACCCAACGCGCGGAGACCTTTCTCATATGCAATTCTTTTGCAAGGATTCTTTGAATACTGCCATATGAGATCCCTGTGACCTCAGCTACATGCCTGTAGTCACTCTTCGATCTGCCAACACAACTTCTTCAACTTTTTTCACGTTTTCTTCATTGAGGGACGTGGATGGGCGTCCTTCGCGATGTTCATCTTCCGTCGATGTTCTTCCCAGCTTAAATTCCTTGGCCCAGCGAGCAACTGTGGAATATGGAGGAGAAGAGTCCCCCAATGTTTCCACCAAGGCGCTGTGTATGTCTTTGGTAGACATTTTTTTCAAGCAGAGGTATTTGATGACAGCTCTGAGCTCGTTTTTTTCCATTTTGATGTTCACTCCTTGGTAGTTCATATTCAAATGAACGTAGCTCCCGGGAATCGTGGCCTATTTAAGTGATTTTTTTTAGTGATTTTTTTTCCTGGACTAGTGGGTATCTAAGAGAGAAGAAAACATTTTATTTTAATTTCTGTGTGCAATAGAAATAACCGATTATCATTACTTTTGGATCGCCCCTCGTATATATATATATATATATATATATATATATACACATACACACACACATATATACTGCTCAAAAAAATAAAGGGAACATGTGCTAATACATTGTGTTGTTTAAGTGCTCCCTTTATTTTTTTGAGAAGTATATATACATGTCATTGAGACACGCACATATACTGTATATACAGTGCTGTGCAAATTAGTTGGGGCAAAGCATTTTTTTAAAGTAAAATCGTAAGTTGGTTACCAGTCAGTGATTCAAACCAGTTTTAACTGCTTTGAACAGGCACTCACACCTGTTCAAAGCAGTTAAAACTGGTTTGAATCACTGACTGTTAACCAACTTACGATTTTACTTAAAAAAATGCTTTGTCCCAATTAAATTGCACAGCACTGTGTATATATACATATATATATATATATATATATATACGAGCGTGGGAAAGTTTCTGAACATTTTTCCACGCTCCTGAGTTCACCTCAGGTCCGGTGGGGACTCTGCGCAGCCTCACTGACATCAGCGGTAGACACGGAGGCTGTGCAACATTTTAGCAGTAAAAATGTAAGTATTCTTCATATTCTTTCTTCACCGCCCAATGATATAAATTTCTGAACTCCAATATGGCGATTTTTCCCTTCTGAGCTTTGCACTGCACCTCAAAAGTAGTATTTGTCCAGATATGGGTGTTATGCCCACAGTTGAGGCACATGGATTAATAGACCCACTTTGCCACAGGACCAGGACTGCCAAGGAAGGGGTGTGGTTACCGGCTATCTGGTGTTCCCTGTAGCCTCTAGTGGTGAGGTCAGGCTTGTGGGGCAGGTAGCCGCCATGTACCACTCCTAGGCAGAACCTGGCACTGCAACTGCTGACACTGAAATAGGGCTCTGTTCAGGTTCAGTTCAGGATCACTGCAGAAACATGCAGACTGCTGTTGTTGTCCGACCCGCATCTCCTATACTTTGGTTGCCTCAGCTGTAAACTGGACATGACCCTTGGGCTGTTCATTTCACAGCTGGGGGGAGGGAACCAGGTGCCATTACATTGTAGCCTTACACTGTATGCGTAGCTACAATTTTTCCCTGTCACCTCTCCAGAGAGGTTGTACTGGGCCCCTGGCCATGAAGGGAGGCCGACATGATGGGGTTAAGGCAGGAATATTGTGAGCTGTATTGGCATGGCGAAGTTAACAGGATGAGCAGAGGTGGAATTTCAGTCAGGACATGGGGAGGAGGGGTCAGAGATGGAGAGGGGGGGAGTAATATAAAAGGGTCAACTATCTTCTATGTGGCAGCCATTTTAGGTACCCTTTACCAATGCTAGGAGGCTTCATAGGGTGCCTGTCGGATGTTGGTTGAGGCACTGCTTCAGCAATTGCTGAATACCACAGGCACACTTGGCACAGACTGGCTCCAGTCTCCACGGCTTACAGCAGGGGGCAGTGACCGGAGTTTCCCAGACTCCGCAGGAAGGACGCCAGCCGCACAGAATCAGTCCGCCATCACGCCGCAGTCTGGATGTCACCCCCTGGGTCCAGCGCCATGTCAGGATCCCCTTTGGGGACCCTGTGGTGCGGGGAGCAGGACAGTCAAGTGTCGTGATTAAACCCTCCGTGAAATATAGCGTGGCACTACCATGAGGTGCTCAAGTAGGTTACCCACACCAAAAGTACAACAAATAGAAGACTTGGCACTCAACTTAGTATGTCATTTCAAAGGATTTACAGACAGCATCAATAAAAATCCTTTGAAATGACATACTAAGTTGAGTGCCAAGTCTTCTTTTGTTGTGATTAAACCCCCTCCATCTGGAGGTGCTTGCATCAGGGGGAGTAGTCGGCCTACCTTGCTACCATGTCTGCGCAGGAGATGCCGGGAGCAGAAAAGGCAGATGTCCTGACTGGAACAGGAACCGCTCAGCGAGGACGTTCATAGGTGGTGAGGAGACTGGGCCTTACCAGTCAACTGGCTCCATCCACAGCGCGACACTGTTGGACACTCAGGATGATGGCAGGCAGCACCAGGCTGGCCTGGGAGATGTGAGTGGGCCTGGGTTAAACGCAAGGGCTACAGGTGGTTGTCTCAGACGGCAAAGCGGGGAAAGCTGCAGGCACAGGGGGAGTCCCAATACAGGCAACAGGATGTGCAGGTTCTGCATACAGCGTCACACTAGTAGCAGGGCAGAGGGTCCCTGCACAGACAGCTGGCACGGCATACCATCATAGCTGTCTGTGAGGCAGGGAGACCCAGGAGCTGCAAAACTAGTGTTGGACCGACGCAGGATCTGAACAGGCAGGTTCTGAAAAGCATCAGCGGGACTCCGGATTTTCAGCTGCTGAGATTACAGTTCATGTCAACCCTTTGCTAGATTCCCCTGAAATTAGGGGTCATGATGTGATTTCTGGGGGGGGGTTAGCGGGTGACATAGGGTTAATCTTACACGGTTTAAGAAATTTAGCTATGTTATGGGGGCCTTCAGGGAGGGGTATTACCCTCCACCGCATGGCTGAGGAATTTGGGGGCAATTTTAGGGCTAGGTGGGTCTCAGGTGGAAAATATAAGGTTTGGGACCTACGGTATAGGGGTGTACAATTCAGCATCCAGTATGGCAGGTGGCAGGACATCGGGTGTTAGTATGACGGCCGAGGAGGCATCAGGTTCAGGATAATCTACAGGAAAAGGTGAGGAAAAGGAAAAGTATGATTTGGTATGTAAGGGAGAGGTATATGTATGTTTTGAGGGTCCGTTGGGGGCGCATCTGAAGCAAGAATTGAGGGAGTATGTTGAAAAACTTTCTTTGCTTTCATTGGAGCGGTATAATCTGGAAAGGGCGAGGAAAGATGAATCTAAGAATGAGGATGAGGAAAAGAGGAGGTATTGTTTAATTCCCAGAACCTTCTGTAATTTGTTGCAGGCGGTCGCTATTTTAGCTAGCATGATCGGAGAGAAGGGCCAAGAGAATTGTACAGGCATGTTTTGTTATATGGATGTGATTGGAGAGGCTAACAGGGTGTTTGGCGGTCAGGGATGGTTGAGGTATGACGAGCAATTTCGTCAGCAGAAGGCGATGCGGTCCAGTATCCGCTGGGACGATAAAGACATTTTTCATAAATTAGAAAAAAGGTGGCTTGGTTAGGATGGCGGGACCTTTTGTTGTGGCTGCCCTCAGTAATTTGAGGGTTTCAACACTTGGTGTGGTGACAAAAAAGGAGCCGAATAAATTTAGGTTAATCCATCACTTATCTTTTCCTAAAGCGTCTTCGGTGAATGATGGGATTGATCAGCAGTTATTTTCTGTGTTGTACACATCGTTTGATGCGGCTATGGGATGTTCACTTTCATGTGCTTACTTTGAAACATTTAGCGCTTTTTTTGGAATGGGTGGATAAGTAAATGTCCGGTCTAAATTCTTGTATTCATCAACGTGATGATTTTTTGTTCATTGGATCAGCTCAGGCATATGATTGTTCCATGTTATTGCATGCAATGGAAAACTTGGCCAAGAATTTCGGGGTTCCCTTAGCGGCAGAGAAGACAGTTGGGCCGGTGACCTCATTAAGTTTCTTGAGAATTGAGATTGATACCCTAGTGATGTAGTGTAGATTGCTGGAAGAAAAAGTGGTTGACACGAGAGCTCAAGTGTTGAGAATTAGTGGATTAAGGAAGGTAACATTGCAAGAATTTTAATCTCTACTGGGGAAATTAAATTTTGCATGCAGAATCATGCCGATGGGTAGAGCTTTTTGTCGACGTTTATCTTTGGCGACGGTGAGGATAAAATCCTCTACGCATTTTGACAACTCAAGAGAGAATTGAGCGATGATCCGAAGGTATGGGTGTTCTTTTTGGAATCGATTAATGGCAGGTCAATTTGGATTCACTAGTGGTGAACATGGAAGCGTTGGGTTTCTTTGTCAGCATTGCAGTATAACACAGTTTGTATTTCCAGGGTAGTTGGTTGGCAGAAGGATGGCCTCGTTTTTGGATAGACAAGAGCTTATACTAGTCCATCTATTTCCCATCGTTGTGGCGTTATCATTGTGGGGCAACAGGGTTCAAAATAAAAAGATCCAGTTTCATTGCGATATCGAAGGGCTGGTTGTGGCGATAAATTTGTTATCGTCGAGGGACGTGGCCTGGCAGCCTAGGGGAGAGGACGCACTTCACATGAGCTCTGTCTGAGACTATAAAACTTTATATTTTTGCATTGTACCTGTTGGCCTTAAACCTTCAAGGGCCGAACTAGACCTCTCAGGAATATTTGGAGAAGACTTCGGGCCAGTCATTCTGACCTTAATGAACCCCTGGTGAGCTGGGAGTGCAGGACTCTGGGGACTTGATTGGAGCCTGTTGCTGTCCTCTCCCCCCAAGCAGGACAAGATCCGCCCAGACGGTCAGCGGTGAGTCTGCTGTGAACTGCAGCCACCCTGCAGAGTCCCTGTGCATCCCTCCCCTTGCTGGACGCTCCCCTGGACATTTTTCCTGTCACCAGCTGCGCCTGGAGTGTAGGCTGCCCACTGCTTCTGGTCTCCTACGGTGCTTCCCCCGGGTACGCTACACATCTTCATCTTACCTGCTCTGGGTTTGTGTCCTGGGCCCTCCACGCTGCTTAGGGGGGTCCCCTCTGTTCGGGTCACTCCTCTCTGCTGCAGCTGCGGTGCTGGTGTGCTGTCCGGGTGCCCCATGTGGTTGGCTTCTTCTCCTGCGCCATCTTGAAGGGAAGGAGCAAGGCTGCTGTTTTGCACTGGGCACATAGAGAACACCTAATACAGCCACAGTACTCTGCTGCCATCTAGCGACTACCCAGAGTAACTGCATAACAAATTCAGTATTATAGTTGCTCCAGCAAACTCCATAGTATTTCAAAAAATTTTTACTTTTAAACACATAGCCTACTACTGATGTGAACTTTATACCTGCTACTTCCGGAGGTCAACGCTACGCGGTGATTATTGCGTTTTTATTACAGCGCCTGCCCCTACGGGCTTGGATAGATAACGGACAAAGCCCCCCTTCTATTGGGACTCGCCTTCCGTATGGTGGTTGACCCCGGCCCTAACTGGGACATATTGGTGCCTATTTGCTATTTAATCCTATCTATTGTTAAGTAAGTTGTTTCAGCTAAACCCCAGCTGTGGTATCCCCCTCTTCTGTTACATGCTTTTCTTGTAATTATACACCCTTCGTCATCACCCATGGATAAATTTGTGAACCCTACTAGCTCTAAATCTGTGAAAACCAGATCTCAGGTTACTAAATCTCCTCCTAAAACACCGAACTCTAATACCGTCATGTCCGAGGAATCTCTGCAAGCCATCGCCACTTCGATCACGACGAAACTCATGCCGGCGAATGACGCCAGACTTCAGTCTTTCCAATCCTCACTGGAAACAATCACATCCCAGCTGACTCACCACACTAATAAAATCTCAGCGGCAGAGCAGCAGAAGAGTTCTGAGGAGATCATTTGAATATTCCCAGTGCATTCTGGGATAAGTGAAGAGTCTCCGCGAGCTCAGCGATCACTGGATTTTGACCGTTGCAGCTGAAAAGAGGAAATCGGTAAACCAGGGGAAGAGTCCTGTGGAGATCATTTGCATATTCCCAGTGCCTTCTGGGATAAGTGAAGAGTCTCCGCGAGCTCAACGATCACTGGATTTTGGCCATTGCAGCTGAAAAGCTGAAATCTCTATAACTATAACAATATGGAAGAGGCCAGGAGTCATTTGGTGAGCTGCATTTCTTGCTACATGTTCACAGACTTACCAGTGGAAAAGCCAAAATTCACATGCCACAAATGCAAGCTTGTGTCCCTGTTGGAGGAAAAGTTGCAAAATCTCGAAGAGAGGTTAGCTACGTTGAAGATCATTAGGGAAGGTGAAGCGTTCTTGGACAGAGCAGAATTATCTCTTCATGTTACAGAAAGAGAAGAAATTCGAAGTGCACCTGAAGAAACAGAGGAATGGAGACATGTGACCCAGAGAAGCAGGAGGATCAGGAGGCAGTCAGCACCCATACTGCTCAGAAACCAGTACCAGGCTCTCACGCAGGAAAACGATGAAGAAATACATCAGGATAAGACTTTGCCAACAAACAGCAACCTTGTACGCCTTCAGAGTCCTCCTGGATGGAGAAAGAAAAATGTTGTGAAGAAGAAACGGAGAGTGGTGGTCATGGGGGATTCCCTGTTGAGAGGAACAGAGGCCGCTATCTGCAGACCGGATATAACTTCAAGAGAAATGTGCTGTCTTCCAGGTGCAAAAATTAAAGATGTGTCTGACAGGATATCAGGACTCTTCAGACCTACAGATGACTACCCATTCCTGCTACTACATGTGGGGACAAATGACACCGCAAGAAACGACCTGGAAACCATCTGCAGTGACTTTGAAAACTTTGGAGAACTGGAACTACTAACACAGGAAAAGAAATATGATGTCATTGGAATCACTGAAACTTGGTGGGACAATACACATGATTGGAATACAAGACTAGAAGGATACAACTTATTTGCAAGAAACAGACTTGATAAACGAGGTGGAGGTGTCGCATTGTATGTTAGAAACGCGTATATCTGCACAGAGATTGAAGCTTCAGAGACTGGGAGTTCTGTGGAAACTGTTTGGGTAAGAATACAAGGACAGAACAATGGAAAGGACACGATTGTAGGCATTTACTACAGGCCGCCTGTGCAAGCCGAAGATATGGATGAACTCTTTATGCATCAAATGGCCAAGTTCTCCAAAAAATATGACATAGTTGTCATGGGAAATTTCAACTATCCAGACATTTGTTGGGAATCTCTCTCAGGCAAAACTAACAGGTCAAGGAAATTCTTATCCTCTCTTGCTGACAACTTTATCTTCCAAAAGGTAGGGGAGAAAACAAGGGGATCTGCTACCTTGGATCTAATCCTTATAAACAGGGAGGAAATGGTTGAGGAGGTAAAAGTGGCTGGGACCCTAGGAGGTAGCGACCATGCTATTTTAGAATTTTGGATAACTAGAGGAGGAAGACCTGTGAAGACTCAGACGTCAAGGTTAGATTTCAGAAATGCAGATTTTAAGGGATTCAGAAAGAGAATTGGAGGGATCCAATGGCTGGATATCCTTAAAGACAAAAATGTCCAGGAAAGATGGGAAATCTTGAAAAATGAAATTCTCAAAGCACAATTGTTAACAATTCCGAAAAGAGGGAAGAATAGGAAGCATTTAAGGAAACCAGGAGGGATGAACACAGAACTTAAGCACATGCTAAAAAGGAAGAAAGAAATGTTTATAAATTGAAAGAGGCAGGCATATCTAAAGAAGAATATAATGCTGTCTGCAGAACCTGCAGGGCACAAATCAGATTACTAAAGCTGACATTGAATTGAGGCTTGCAAGAGACGTCAAAAGCAATAATAAAGGATTTTGAGGATATGTCAAAAGTAAAGAAAAGTCAAAGATGCTATAGGATTTTTACAGGATGAAAATGATGAAATGGTAAGACAGGATTTTGAGAAGGCCGAACTTTTAAATTCCTATTTTGCATCTGTTTTCTCTCAGAAAAGAAATGTAATATCAACTGTTCTTCACTGTCCTATTAAGGGAATAGAAGAATCCAGGATATCTATAAACAGAAAGATAGTGAGGAAACACTTAGCTAACCTAAATGAATTCAAGTCTCCAGGTCCAGATGAATTACACCCCAGAGTACTGAAGGAGATAGCAAAAGAAATTTTTGAACCCCTCTCCATAATCTTTGAAAATTCTTGGAGAACAGGAAAAGTCCCAGAAGACTGGAGAAGAGCAAATGTTGTTCCTATCTTCAAAAAGGGGAAGAAGGTGGACCCAGGCAACTATAGGACGGTGAGTCTGACTTCTATACCAGGAAAGATCTTTGAACAATTTATTAAACAACATGTATGTTAGTACCTGGATAAGAATGAAGTGATTAAACAGAGTCAGCATGGGTTTGTAACTAATAAGTCATGTCAGACTAACTTAATTTCCTTCTATGACGGAATCACTGATTGGGTGGATAAGGGAAATGCTGTAGATATAGTATATCTTGACTTCAGCAAAGCATTTGACAAAGTATCTCACACAATCCTTATTGAAAAAATGACTAGGTGTGGAATGGACAAGGCAACTGTTAGGTGGATTCATAACTGGCTTAGTGATCGGACCCAAAGAGTGGTCGTAAATGGCTGCACATCCAGTTGGAAGAATGTTTCAAGTGGGGTACCACAGGGCTCTGCCCTGGGCCCTGTATTGTTCAACATCTTTATCAATGATTTAGATGAAGGAATTGAGGGTAAACTGATTAAATTTGCTGATGACACAAAGCTAGGAGGGATAGCTAATACTAGAGAAGAGAGAGAGAGAATTCAAAAAGATATAAATAAACTGGACTTGGCTATACTAATAGATCACAGACTGAATATAAGTCTACAGTGTGATGCAGCAGCAAAAAAAGCAAATGCAATTCTAGGATGTATTAACAGAAGCATACAGTCTAGATCACGTGAAGTCATTATTGCCCTCTTCTCCTCTTTGGTCAAACCTCATCTGGAATACTGTGTGCAGATTTGGGTGCCACATTTTAAAAAAGACATCAACAAACTGGAGCAAGTTCAGAAAAGAGTGACCAGAATGGTGACCGGTCTGCAAACTCTGTCTTATGAGGAAAGGTTGCATGATTAGGGAATGTTTAGCTTGCAAAAGAGAAGACTGAGAGGAGACTTAATAGCTGTCTACAAATATCTCAAGGGCTATCACATTGGAGAAGGATCATCTTTATTCTCATTTGCACAAGGAAAGACTAGAAGCAATGGGATGAAACTGAATGGGAGAGGACACAGATTAGATATTAGAAAAAAACTTTTTGACAGTGATCAATGAGTGGAACAGGCTGCCACGAGAAGTGGTGAGTTCTCCTTCAATGGAAGTCTTCAAACAGAGGCTGGACAGACATCTGTCCGGGATGATTTAGCGAATCCTGCTTTGAGCAGGGGGTTGGACCAGATGGCCCAGGAGGTCCCTTCCAACTCTACGATTCTATCATCCTATGATTCTAAAATGATAATAATCATGAAAAAGTAGTGTTTCAGCTCCAAAGGACAAATCACTGATTTCATTCATTGCCTTTTAGCTCCCAATAAATACAGACTTTCTTTTCTCAATGAATCATACTTGATGAAATAATGTGCATCAAGGGAGAATGACAAATACTGTGTCTCATATTTAATTCTGTGATCTCAGCCATTAATTTGTGGGAGGCATCAGTTGTCTTCAGTGACTCACGTTTGTCTGGCATTTTAGGAAAAAATATGACACCCACCTTATATCTGTATAAAAGATGGTCAAGTAACCAAGACCTGGTACCATACACCTAAATGTCTAGGACTAAACTTGGACTATGTATATATAAATTATACATCACAATGTGCTAGATCTATATACTCTGTACAAATCAACTATGTATTTGTACATTGAAATTCTTCCCTGTCTTCTTATAGTGGTTCTGTTTTCACGTGCGGAAGCTGTAGGGGCTGGTTGTGAATATTCATTCTTCAATTCCTTTAGCTAATTTGGTATTATTGTTTGACATGAAGAACATCACATGCTTGTGTTTAGCAACACCTTTTCTATCAGATCTTTGCAATATTGATATATATTGCCTGTCATTATTGCCCTGTGGCCCTGTATTCCACTGTGCCTTATTATAAGAACTCTCTGACACCACAACTTCACATCCCGCAGGGAATTCTATTTTCATTGTCATGGGGATATTTAGCTGAATTCAATGCAATATAAAAATATCAGTAATTCGCAAAATTGTTAGCTGATCAAGCTATACTATTAGTTTTCTAGGGCTTTATACTCAATCATGAGTCATTTAATTATTAATATTAAAGACCATTCTAAATGTAAACAGTATCTGACCAGAAGCAGAGAATGACTGACTTCACAAGTTATTATACATGGTCAGTTTTACAGCAAAGAAAGCTTGGTGAATCATGAATCTGTGCAGCCAGTTTTGCCATGTCTTTTTTCTCTTGTGGTGTGATCAGATATTGCATTCTTTTCATATTAGCTTTATCCTCCATTGATTTGGAATACTCTTTTAATTAATTAATTTTTTATGCATGCTATTGGCGGGTTCTGACTACAACTCTTATCAACGTCGACTGGTCTCTCTAAGTGCAGGGAGACAAGGCGAGTATGATGATAGTTGTAGTTAGCAACCAGCGGATGGGGAAAGCACGAATTGTACTGCTTTCCCTAGCTGGTGAAGAATGTTGCTGGAGCATTTAAATGCGGGTCACAGGGATGTCATCCCTGTTTCATCAGTGTGCACGTGTGCGGCACACATTTCTTCCTTGGTGCTAAAAAAAAAAGACATGTCTGCAGATTTTTCACACGGACAGTGTGCGCACCATCACTGAATAAAATGGATGTGCTTGTGTTCGCATTTGCAGTCTTTAAAAAAATGGACAACGTACGAACATAAAAAAGGAAGGGGGCCTTAGACTGAGTTCACATGTAGCATAAATGCTGCTTTTTTTTTTGTTTGCACATAAGTTCTGCTGCATTTAATTGTCCAAGCAAAGCAGGTGTGGTTTCAGGAAAACTGCACCCTCTGCGAGTCTAAAAACTTTGCTAAACTGTGCGGTTTAGGGGCTTTTTTTCTCTCTTGTCTGCAATGTGGAGCCTTAAAAAATGCATTTAAAAAATTGCATTTACTTTTTTAAGTGCAGAATCAAAGCTTTTCTGTACTATAAGAAGCACTTAACAACGTGGCTTCACATCTGCACAAAAAAACATTAAATAAGGAGGGGAAGGCTTAAAAAACACATCAGTTATCAGAGAAGATTGTTATTGTGTAGTTTGGTGCAGACAGCTGCCGAAAACAAAAAAACACAGTATTTATGCTACATGTGAACACGGCTTTACAGACACCAAAAAGCCAGATGTCATATAGTGAAGGTACGTAAAGATAAGAAAGTTTTGGCGGCTCTGACTGTGAATTAATGAACAACAAATAAATCCATATGTCCCAACTAGAGATAAGCAGGATGCATAGATGACATCGCACTAGCCCTGGTTAGTCAAAAGCCATGTAGAGACACCGGAAGGTAAAAGATTCACAGTCTCCCATTCAGTCGCCCAGTACCACTGACCAGGACGCTGCACCATAGTCCCATGAATCTATCTCTAGTCCCAACTGTCCCGAATACAGCAGACAGTCCTGGATTTGTGTCTGCGCCATGCAGTCTCGGGTTTCTGCTGAATGTCTCTCACTGCCACTTGCCCCTCTGACATCTCCTCCTGCCAGGGTTGAAAGAAATGGTAAATGGATGTTTATTGAGGTGTGGCCAGGGGCGTGGCCAAAATTTGTCACATAATTTATCCCTCTTTCTCATCTTCAGAAGATGGTAGATAAGATACTGGTGTTGGAATAATAAATATGCTAAGTTCCAGATGGAATGATACTGCTTGTTTAAGAGGTGCTTGAATCATGGACCATTGCTGTAAGCCATAGATCAGTGTGAGTGTCGGGAAGGTGACTTGACGGACAGACTTAACTGGATGAAGAGGGGATGGTTTGTGCACTATAGACCGGGATTGGCAATGACAGATGGGTAACAACTGGGGAAGACAGAAAAGGGAGTGCAGTACCTGGATTTGACCACAAGATGGCAGGGGAGAGCGTAGTTTAGGACTTGACAGCAGCTTAAGGCTATAGAAACCGCTTAGTCATGGGGGGCGGGGAGATAGGAACCCAGGAGGGGATTTCCCAAGGAGGGAGATAAATAGAACAGGAGTGGGTTTCAGAGAGTTCTAGTCCCGGGAGGAGCTCAGGAGCAGAAGACTGACAATGGTGGAGAGCTCGACCAGGGGACTGATGGGAAGAGACAGTCAGGGGGGTGGCCCTGACATCAAGAACCGCAGGACAGACGAGGTCCCGGGGGTACCGATTGGACGACGACCTCGGACAGGTCTAGGACAGCCCCAGCGAAAGATCCGCGAGGAACGTCACTACGACTGAAGGAAAGGTGAAGGTACTCGGGCCTGAGTACGGAGGGCAGTAAAGGAACTGCGGTGTATGGCTACGGTCGTCAGGAGGACAGCCAATAAAACCCGGACCTGTTGCAACTGAAATCTGCCTCCATCTCATCTCTGTGTCGGCTGTGCGCGGTAAGCAATGGACCACCCCCTTATCTGGGCCCTCCTACATTTGGCGTAGTCGGCAGGATCGCCGCCGCTAATACTACAACCTCAGTGGCAAGCCTGTGACGGAAGTACCCCTAAGAACATGAAAGGACTTGAATTGCTCACCTGTGGATTACAAATTTGAGACTTTGTTCCAAATCATTGGCTGTCCCCGCGCTCCGTGCACCAGACAGGCCTCGGGGCTCCAACACCGGCCCTCGGCCTCTCCGCCCGGCATCCCACTCTTCGGTGACCCCGGCTCCGGACGACTACATTGTCCCCGTCAGGCCCACCGTCGCCACTGACAACGACCCCGAGCCACCCCGCCGTCCGGCACCTCGTTCTGTTTCGCCGGCGAGGAACCGACCAGCGGCCATCCTTGCTGCACTTCACACCCCGGTGGCGGCCTACCTGTCTCGGCCTGCCGCTGCCGTGACTTGCTCCAGTCCGCCGCAGAGGCTGGGCCGTTTGTCTCTGCAGCCTCCATGCTGACAGTCGCCGCTGCTCCATCTTCGGCCCTGGCTGCGGCCTGCTCCACAGCTGTCTCCAGTTCACTCGCGGCGCTGGCCGCGGCCTGCCCAGCAGCACCCGTGGCCGCTTCTGCCGCCATGCCGACCCCGCTCCAATTCACCGCTGCAGCCGGACCACCGGCTGCCGAGGCTGACTCACCGGCCTCTGCGGGTGCCGCTGTTCCATCTGCGGCCTTGGCTGCAGTCGACTCACCGGTTCCCGCGTCCACCTTGGTTCTGGTTGCGGCCTCCCCCGCGGCTACCACGCGGTAGCCGTGATCGCCGAGCCCGAAGGCCCCGAGCCCCATGGAAGGACACACAGAGACACTTCAAGAACCCCGGGGACCTCACGGCTGTGGGGTTTCCCCTGCTGGTTTGGCGCAACATCAGCCGTCAGGAGATGGCACTGACTACCAGGATTTTGGTGCACCGTTGTGCAGCCTAAAGGACAGGTTCACGTCCAAGTTAAGAAAAATGTTTTTTGTTGTTTATTGTTTTCTCCTGACACAGCGGGGATACATGGGAGGAAGTGCTAATGTAAAAGGAAGGGGGAGCACTTACACTTTGTTTTGAAATGTTATG
The DNA here is from genome assembly GCF_039654945.1 of Dendrobates tinctorius. Lineage (NCBI taxonomy): Eukaryota > Metazoa > Chordata > Amphibia > Anura > Dendrobatidae > Dendrobates > Dendrobates tinctorius. The sequence continues at coordinate 40,377,003 of NW_027361679.1, read as the reverse complement.
TTGGAAAAAAAAGAAAAAGAAGGGGGTTACCCCTATTGGGTAACTCACACTGTTATTAAAGTAGAGGTAACTATATATATGGTAGACTAAAAGTTGAACTAATGTGTAGTATGTATAAAAATGTGCGACAGGTCCCGGGTACGAGGTAGAAGTGACAGAGACGCCGACCATGACTCTTTTAAAATTGAAGGAATAATAAGACGGAAGAGGGTGAACCAGACAGTAGTCCGTCAGCCAAGTCCCCGACACCACGCATACCCAAAAGGAGGGGCGGGCGCTAACGATGACCTGGTAGGCGAGAGGACTTGGTCATGGCATTCCGGACAGTAGAGGGTAACAGAAGGGGAGAGTAGTGGGAGGTACACGCCATAGAGTAGTCTGGGTGGACCTCGCCAACCTGAAAGAAGTTGTCACGTGGCGTGCACGCCAGCGAGTAACAATAGGCTGCTCGGAGCATGGTGCTCCTGGTTTGGTTCGGCCCCCTGCGTGTGGCGGGTTTGGCCCAACAACCGGTCCGACAACAGATGGTGGACAAGCTTCAGGACGACGTAGGTAGGGAGTACGATTGTCGGGGATGACAATAGACAAAGGAAGGGGGAGTGTGGGGAAGGTGACTTGATGGACAGACTTGACTGGAGGAAGAGGGGATGGTTTGTGCACTATAGACGGGGATTGGCAATGACAGAAGGGTAACAACTGGGGAAAATAGAAAAGGGAGTGCAATACCTGGATTTGACCACAAGATGGCAGGGGCGAGCGTAGTTTAGGACTTGACAGCAGCTTAAGGCTATAGAAACAGCTTAGTCATGGGGGCAGGGAGATAGGAACCCAGGAGGGGATTTCCCAAGGAGGGAGATAAATAGAACAAGAGTGGGTTCCAGAGAGTTCTAGTCACGGGAGGAGCTCAGGAGCAGAAGACTGACAATGGTGGAGAGCTCGACCAGGGGACTGACGGGAAGAGACAGTCAGGGGGGTGGCCCTAACATCAAGAACCGCAGGACAGATGAGGCCCCGGGGGTACCGATTGGACGACGACCTCGGACAGGTGAAGCGCTGATGGTAGATAGGTCTAGGACAGCCCCAGCGAAAGATCCGCGAGGAACGTCACTATGACTGAAGGAAAGGTGAAGGTACCAGGGCCTGAATACGGAGGGCTGTAAAGGAACTGCGGTGTATGGCTACGGTCATCAGGAGGACGGCCAATAAAACCCGGACCTGTTGCAACTGAAATCTGCCTCCATCTCGTCTCTGTGTCGGCTGTGCACGGTAAGCAGTGGACCACCCCCCAATCTGGGCCCTCCTACATGAGCAGTACAGAGTGGAGGCAATTGTGAAGCTAAACAAGGATCAGCAAGGATCAGGATATGTAGGAGAGATGAAGGTCAATCATAGCAGAATCATGGTATGAACCTTAGCCAAGTGTGCAGATACAGTTACTGTTGATGTATAAACAATCCAAGACTTTCAGTAGGTAAATGTATAATAGCAGAAACATATGCCATCAGGAACTGTAGCAGGCCATTGTTTAATGGCAGATATGTATGCAATCAAGAATAGCATACAGATAGTTAATGGCAGAACTGTATGGAATTAGGAACTTGCAGCATACAAATGGTTAACCGCTGGACATAACTGATGAATAGGAAAACAGGTTGCTTGCTTGCATTGATGTTTTTACAAACACCAATAAGTAGAAATAAGTAATAGTCAGGTACCTACTGTAGCTTACAAAGACATTATGTGAACCGCACCAGTATTAACTGAAATGAGTCTGATAACAGGTACCTGTAGCAACAGGATTGAGAGTGCAATAGCATCAAGATACACAGTGCTGAGCTAGGAAGTAGTTACAGATTGTTGAATAATGGACAGGAGGTTTTTGGTGAGCTTAATAGACAGCTGAGTTTAGTAGATGATGAGGTAAACACCTATAATGCACATGGAAGCTAAAAGCTATGCTTCCTAAATACTCAGAGAGCACAAGACTATCTGAGCATTTGTGGTGATATCAGAGATGTTTTCTGGGTCACCACAGTAACCCAGCGAGAAGAAGCACAAAGGAAGCTGGCTGTAGGAGAAGAAAAAATGGTCAAGAATCCGAGCAAGGACAGGACCTTTTTTATCATGAAGAAATTCAAGAGGAAATACTGTCAAAGAGATGCTGTCTAAAGAACCAAGAGATACCCCTTCAATCTCAGGAGTTGTGACGGTCCCTTAAGTTATAGAATCATAGAATCGTAGAGTTGGAAGGGACCTCCTGGGCCATCTGGTCCAACCCCAGACAAAATCATCCCAGACAAATGTCTGTCCAGCCTCTGTTTGAAGACTTCTATTGAAGGAGAACTCACCACCTCTTGTGGCATCCTGTTCCACTCATTGATCACTCTAAATGTCAAAAAGTTTTTTCTAATATCTAATCTGTGTCTCCTCCCATTCAGTTTCATCCTACTGCTTCTAGTCTTTCCTTGTGCAAATGAGAATAAAGATGATCCGTCTACAATGTGACAGCCCTTGAGATATTTGTAGACAGCTATTAAGTCTCATCTCAGTCTTCTCTTCTGCAAGCTAAACATTCCCAAATCCTGCAACCTTTCCTCATAAGACAGGGTTTGCAGACTGGTCAGCATTCTGGTCGCTTTTTTCTGAACTTGCTCCAGTTTGTTGATGTCTTTTTTAAAATGTGGTGCCCAAAACTGGACACAGTATTCCAGATGAGGTCTGACCAAAGAGGAGTAGAGGGTAATAATGACTTCACGTGATCTAGACTGTATGCTTCTGTCAATACATTCTAGAATTGCATTTGCCTTTTTTGCTGCTGCATCACACTGTTGACTCATTCAGTCTGTGATCTATTAGTATACCCAAGTCTTTTTCACATGTGCTGTTGCTTAGCCCTATTCCTCCCATTCTGTATATGCTTTTTTCATTTTTATTGCCCAGATGTAGTACTTTGCATTTTTCCCTGTTAAAAACCATTCATCAGTTTACCCTCAATTCCTTCATGTAAATAGTTGATAAAGATGTTGAACAATACAGGGCCCAGAACAAAGCCCCGTGTTCCCTACTTGAGACATTCTTCCAACTGGATGTGCAGCCATTTACGACCACTCTTTGGGTCCGATCACTAAGCCAGTTATGAATCCACCTAACAGTTGCCTTGTCCATTCCATTCTTAGCCATTTTTTCAATAAGGATTGTGTGAGATACTTTGTGAAATGCTTTGCTGAAGTCAAGATATACTATATCTACAGCATTTCCCTGATCCACCCAATCAGTGATTCTGTCATAGAAGGAAATTAAGTTAGTCTGACATTACTTATTAGTTACAAACCCATGCTAACGCTGTTTAATCACTTCATTCTTGTCCAGGTACTTACATACATGTTGTTTAATAATTTGTTCAAAGCTCTTTCCTGGTATAGAAGTCAGACTCACCAACCTATAGCTCCCTGGGTCCACCTCCTTCCCCTTTTTGAATATAGGAACAACATTTGCTCTTCTCCAGTCTTCTGGGACTTCTCCTGTTCTCCAAGAATTTTCAAAGATTATGGAGAGGGGTTCAAAAATGTCTTCTGCTATCTCCTTCAGTACTCTGGGGTGTAATTCATCTGGACCTGGAGACTTGAATTCATTTAGGTTAGCTAAGTGTTTTCTCACTATCTTTCTGTTTATAGATATCCTGGATTCTTCTATTCCCTTAATAGGACAGTGAAGAACAGTTGATGTTCAAGATTTCCCATCCTTCCTGGACATTTTTGTCCTTAAGGATATCCAGCTATTGCATCCCTCCAATTCTCTTTCTGAATCCCTTAAAATCTGCCTTTCTGAAATCTAACCTTGACGTCTGAGTCTTCACAGGTCTTCCTCCTCTAGTTATCCAAAATTCTAAAATAGCATGGTCGCTATCTCCTAGGGTCCCAGCCACTTTTACATCCTCAACCATTTCCTCTCTGTTTATAATGATTAGATCCAAGGTAGCAGTTCGCCTTGTTTTCTCCCCTACCTTTTGGATGATAAAGTTGTCAGCAAGAGAGGATAAGAATTTCCTTGACCTGTTAGTTTTGCCTGAGAGAGATTCCCAACAAATGTCAGGATAGTTGAAACCTCCCATGACAACTATGTCATATTTTTTGGAGAACTTGGCCATTTGATGCATAAAGTGTTCATCCATATCTTCAGCTTGCACAGGCGGCCTGTAGTAAATGCCTACAATCGTGTCCTTTCCATTGTTCTATCCTTGTATTCTTACCCAAATAGTTTCCACAGAACTCCCAGTCTCTGAAGCTTCAATCTCTGTGCAGATATACGCGTTTCTAACATACAATGCGACACCTCCTCCTCGTTTATCAAGCCTGTTTCTTGCAAATAAGTTGTATCCTTCTAGCCTTGTATTCCAATCATGTGTATTGTCCCACCAAGTTTCAGTGATTCCAATGACATCATATTTCTTTTCCTGTGTTAGTAGTTCCAATTCTCCTTATTTGTTGCCCATGCTTTGTGCATTAGTATAGAAACATTTTAGTTTGTGATTGGTATGTCTTTCTCCAATATTTTTATTATTTAGGTTCTTTTGTCTTTGATCTTCCTTTCCACTTCTAATAGCAGAGTTCTCAATAGCATTTATCAGGTGTATGGCTTTTTCTGGCCTTTTGCTTCCCTTCCTACATTGTTCTAGTTTAAAGCTCTCCTGATGAGTGTAGCAAGGCGACTTCCAAATACATGTTTTCCAGTCTTCGTAAGGTGCACCCCATCTCTAGCAAGTAGTCCACCGCATAAGTAATTCATTCCGTGATCCAGAAATCCAAATCCTTGCTGACGGCACCATCGGCGTAGCCAGTTGTTCACCTGCAGAATCTTATTCCACCTCCTTGTTCCATGGCCATCCACTGGGAGGATGGAAGAGAAGACCAACTGCGCTCCCAGTTCTTTCACTTTCTTACCTAAGTTTTCAAAGTCACTGCAAATGGTTTCCAGGTCATTTCTTACTGTGTAATTTGTCCCCACATGTACAGTATTAGCAGGAATGGGTAGTCATCTGTAGGTCTGAAGAGTCCTGATATCCTGTCAGACACATCTTTAATTTTTGCACCTGGAAGACAGCACATTTCTCTTTAGGTTATATCCGGTCTGCAGATAGCGGCCTCTGTTCCTCTCAACAGGGAATCCCCCATGACCACCACTCTCCGTTTCATCTTCAGATCCACACTGATTAGAGATTGATGGCATATCAATGCCAAGACGTGTTGACCATGGCTTCTGTTTGGATATCATGTTTTAATTATTCAAGAAATAAAACTCAATATTTTATGGAGTTTTATATCCCTCACAAATTACGGCTCTGACCTCAGTTTCTCAGTTTTCTCAGATTTTTAAATAATTACATTGCAATTTCTTGAATGAAATAAGTATTGATACAATAGAAAACAGAATGTAATATTTGGTACAGAAACCTTTGTTTGAAATTACAGAGGTCAGACGTTTCCTGTAGTACTTGACCAAGTTTACACACACTGCAGCAGGGATTTTGGCCCACGCAGCCATACAGATCTTCTCCAGATCTTCCAGGTTTTGGGGATGTTGCTGGGTAAAATTGAGTTTCAACTTCTTTCAAAGATTTTTGATTGGGTTCAGGTCTGGAGACTGGCTAGGCAACTCCAGGACCATGAAATGCTTCTTGCAGTGGCTCCTTAGTTTCTCTGGCTGTGTGTTTTGGGTCATTGTCATGCTGAAAGACCCAACCATGACCCATCTTCAATGCTTTTACTAAGGGAAGGAGGTTGTTGGCAAAAATCTCGAGATACATGACCCCATCCATCCTCCCTTCAATACAGTGCAGTCGTCCAGTTCCAAAGTATGATGTTTGCCCCACCATTTTTCATTGATGGGACAGTGACCTTGGGGTTGTAAACATCCTTCTTTTTCCTCCAAATATGGCGAGTGGAGTTGATACCAAAAAGTTGTATTTTGGTCTCATCTGACCACGTCTTTTCTAGATCATCCAGATGGTCATTGGAGAACTTCAAATGGGCCTGGATATGTGCTGGCGTGAGCAGGGGGACCTTGCGTACCCTGCAGGATTTTAATTTTTGACGGCGTAGTGTGTTACTAAGGTAATGTTTTAGACTGTGTTCCCAGCTCTCTTCAGGTCATTGACCAGATCCTCCTGTGTAGTTCTGGACTGATTCCTGACCTCAGAATCATTCTTACCCCACGAGGCAATATCTTGCATGGAGCCATAGACCAAGGAAAATTAACAGTCATCTTGTGTTTCTTCCATTTTTTAAAAATTGTGCCAACAGTTGTTGCCTTCTCACCAAGCTGTTTGTCTATTGTCCTGTAGCCCATCCCAGCCTTGTGCAGGTCTACAGTTTCGTCCCCAGTGTCCTTAGACAGCTCTTTGGTCTTGGTTATTATGCAAAAGTTGGAGTGTGACTATTTGAGTGTATGGACAGGTGTCTTTTATTTAGGTAACGAGTTCAAACAGGTGCAATTAACATAGATAATGAGTATAGTGTAGGAGGGCTTCTTAAAAAAAATCTAACAGATCTAACAATTCTTGCTGGTTGGTAAATGAACTAATACTTTTTTTCATGCAATAAAATGCAATTGAATTATTTAAGAATCATACAAAGTGATTTTCTGGTTTTTATTTTTAGATTCTGTCTCTCAGAGTTGAAGTGTACTTTATGATTAAAATGACAGGTCTCTCCATTCTTTCTAGGTGGGAAAACTCGCAAAATCAGCAGCTATTTTTAAGTTGGGGGGCAATATCCATGGCCTCTTGCCAGCCTGAGGCTACCAGACTCAGCTGTCTGCTTTAGCTTGGCTGGTTGTCAAAAATGGCGGGACCCCATGTATGAGGTAGACCGGATGCAAAAACAGAAAGTATTATAGTGTTAGATACCTAAATTACTAATTTACTATGGGCACTTTAAATGCTATGGGTATACTGATTCACTACAAGCACTTTAAATGAAAGTAATCCCATGCTATAATGTCTGTTTACTCTTTTGCTTCCCCTGCCAAGGAGATGTGGTATGATCAGACCATGTTCCTGCACGGTCAGACACAGCCACAGTACATAGCAGAGGCACATTTATAAAATCATCTCAGCACAGGAACATTTTTTTAAACACATCCAATTGTGGAAATTATTATTATTCCAAGATTTAGTGATTAATATCAACTTTAAAATGTACTTTGTTCATGAGAAAACCCCTTTAACCCCTTCACTACCAAGGGTGGTTTGCACGTTAACTCCCGGGCCAATTTTTACAATTCTGACCACTGTACCTTTATGAGGTCATAACTCTGGAACGCTTTCATGGATCCCGGTGATTCTGACATTGTTTTCTCGTGACATATTGTACTTCATGTTAGTGGTAAAATTGCATTCAAATAACTTGTGTTTATGTGTGAAAAAAACGGAAATTTGGCGAAAATTTTGAAAATTTCGCAATTTTCCAACTTTGAATTTTTATGCCCTTAAATCACAGCAATACGGCACACAAAAAACTTAATACATAACATTTCCCACATGTTTACTTTACATCAGCACAATTTTGGAACCAAAATTTTTTTTTGTTAGGAAGTTATAAGGGTTAAAAATTGACCAGCGATTTCTCATTTTTGCAACACCATTTTATTTTTAGGGACCACTTCACATTTGAAGCCACTTTGAGGGGTCTATATAATAGAAAATACCCAAAAGTGACACCATTCTAAAAACTGCACCCCTTAAGGTGCTTAAAACCACATTCAAGAAGTTTATTAACCCTTTAGGTGCGTCACAGGAATTTTTTGAATATTAAAAAAAAAATGAACATTTAACTTTTTTCACAAAAAAAATACTTCAGGTTCAATTTTCTTTATTTTACAAAGGGTAACAGGAGAAATTGGACTGCAAAAGTTATTGTGCAATTTGTCCTGAGTACGTTGATACCTGATATGTGGGGGGGAACCACTGTTTCGGCGCATGGCAGAGCTCAGAATGGAAGGAGCGCCGTTTGACTTTTTCAATGCAAAATTGGCTGGAATTCAGATCGGACGCCATGTCACGTTTGGCGAGCCCCTGATGTACCTAAACAGTGGAAACCCCCCCAAGTGACCCCATTTTGGAAACTAGACCCCCCAAGGAACTTATCTAGATATGTGGTGAGAACTTTTAACCCACAAGGGCTTCACAGAAGTTTATAACGTACAGCGGTACAATTAAAAAAACATATTTTTTCCACAAAAATGATCTTTTCACCCCCAATTTTTATTTTTCCAAGGGTAACAGGACCCTAAAAGTTATTGTGCAATTTGTCCTGAGTACGCTGATACCCCATATGTGGGTGTAAATGACTATTTGGGCGCATAGCAGAGCTCGGAAGGGAAGCAGCGCCATTTGACGTTTTTGGCTAGAATTGAGATCGGACACCATGTCGCAATTGGAAAACCCCTGATGTACCAAAACAGTGGAAACCCCCCCACAAATGACACCATTTTGGAATCTAGACCACCCAAGGAACTTATCTAGATGTGTGGTGATAACTTTGAACCCCCAAGGGCTTCACAGAAGTTTATAACGTACAGCAGTACAATTAAAAAATCATATTTTTTCCACAAAAATGATCTTTTCACCCTCAATTCTTATTTTTCCAAAAGTAACAGGACTCTAAAAGATATTGTGCAATTTATCCTGAGTATGCTGATACCCCACATGTGGGTGTAAACCACTATTTTGGCGTATGGCAGAGCTCGGAAGGGAAGCAGCGCCATTTGACGTTTTTGGCTGGAATTGAGATCGGACACATGTCGCGTTAGGAAAGCCCCTGATGTACCAAAACAGTAGAAACCCCCCACAAATGACACCATTTTGGAAACTAGACCCCCCAAGGAACTTATCTAGATGTGTGGTGAGCACTTTGAACCCCCCAGTGCTTCACTGAAGTTTATAACATCCGGGCGTGAAAATAAAAAAATCGTATTTTTTCCACAAACATGATCTTTTAGTCCCCATTTTTTTATTTTCCCAAGGGTAACAGGAGAAATTGGACCCCAAAAGTTGTTGTCCAATTTGTCCTGAGTACGCTGATACCTCATATGTGACAGAAAACTACTGTATGGGCACACGTCGGGGCTCGGAAGGGAAGTAGTGACGTTTTGGAATGCAGACTTTGATGGAATGGTCTGCGGGTGTCATGTTGCGTTTGGAGAGCCCCTGATGTACCTAAACAGTGGAAACCCCCCACAAGTGACCCCATTTTGGAAACTAGACCCCCTAATGAACTTATCTAGATGTGTGGTGAGCACTTTGAACCCCCCAGTGCTTCACAGAAGTTTATAACGACCGGGCGTGAAAATAAAAATATCGTATTTTTTCAACAAACATCATCTTTTAGTCCCCATTTTTTTTATTTTCCCAAGGGTAACAGGAGAAATTGGACCCCAAAAGTTGTTGTCCAATTTGTCCTGAGTACGCTGATACCTCATATGTGGGAGAAAACTACTGTATGGGCACACGTCGGGGCTCGGAAGGGAAGTAGTGACGTTTTGGAATGCAGACTTTGATGGATTGGTATGCGGGTGTCATGTGCGTTTGGAGAGCCCCTGATGTACCTAAACTATTGAAACTCCCCACAAGTGACCCCATTTTGGAAACTAGACCCCCCACGGAGCTTATCTAGATGTGTGGAGAGCACTTTGAACCCCCAAGTGCTTCACAGAAGTTTATAACGCCTGGGCGTGAAAATAAAAAAAACATTTTTTTCCGCAAAATTATATTTTTGCCCCCAATTTTTTATTTTCCTAAGGGTAACAGGAGAAATTGGACTCCAAAAGTTGTTTTGTAATTTGTCCTGAGTAGGCTGATACCCTATATGTGGGGGTAAAACACTGTTTGGGCACATGGCAGAGCTTGGAAGGGAAGGAGCACCATTTGACTTTTTCAACGCAGAATTGGCTGGAATTGAGATCAGACGCCATGTTGCCTTTGGAGAGCACCTGATGTGCCCAAACAGTGGAAACCCCCAATTATAACTCCAACCCGAACCTCAACACACCCCTAACCCTAATCTGAGCCCTAGCCCTAACCCTAGCCCTAACCCTAACCCTAGCCCTAACCCTAGCCCTAACCCTAGCCCTAACCCTAACCCTAGCCCTAACCCTACCCTAACCCTAGCGGGAAAATGGAAATAAATACATTTTCTTTTAGTTTTATTATTTTTCCCTAACTAAGGGGGTGATAACGGGGGGTTTGATTTACGATTTATGGCGGTTTTTATGTTTGGCGGCTGTCGCACGCCAAAAGACGCTTTTTATTGTAAAAATAGTTTTTGCATCACCACATATTGTGAGCTATAATTTTTCCGTATTTTGACCCACCGAGTCATGTGAGGTCTTATTTTTTGCGGGATGAGTTGACGTTTTTATTGGTACCGTTTTCGGGCACGTGACATTTTTTGATCGCTTTTTATTCCGATTTTTGGGGCGCAGAATGAACAAAAACCAGCGTTTCATGAATTACTTTTGGGGGGGTGCGTTTACACCGTTCCGCGTGCGGTAAAATTGATAACGCGTTTTTATTCTTTGGGTCAGTACAGTTACAGCAATACCTCATTTAGGTCGTTTTTTTAATGTTTTGTCGGTTTTTTGCAATGAAAACAATTTTATATAAAAAATAATTATTTTTGTATCGCTTTATTCTGCGAGCTATAACTTTTTTATTTTTTTGCGGATGATGCTGTATGGTGGCTCGTTTTTTGCGGGACAAGATGATGTTTTCAGCGGTACCATGGATATTTATATGCGTCTTTTTGATCGCGCGTTATTGCACTTTTTGTTCGGTGGTATGATAATAAATCATTATTTTTTGCTTTGTTTTTTATTTTTATTTTTTAAGGGGTTCGCTAAAGGGGTTAACTAATGGGACAGTTTTATAGGGCAGGTCATTACGGACGCGGCGATACCAAATATGTGTACTTTTATTGTTTTTGTTTTTTTTTATTTTGAAAAAATGGATTTATTGGGTAATATTTTTTTTTTTTTTACTAATTTATTTAGCGATTTTTTTTAAATTATTTTTAACACTTTTTTTTTTTTTTTTTTTACTTTATTACCTTGTCCCAGGTGGGACATCACTGTCCTGTGACAGATCACTGTGACAGATCAGCGATCTGACACAGGCACTGCAGAAGGCTTCCTCATGCCTGCGCTTTGCAGGCACTGAGGAAGCCAGCTTCCTCAGGCCCCCGAAGGCCCCCGTCGCCATCTTGGATTCGGGGGCCTGGAGGAAAGGAGCCCCCCGCAGCAGCGCTGCACATTGCGCTGCCGTGGGGGGCTCAGGGAAGCACGGAGGGAGCCCCCTCCCTGCCGATGCTTCCCTTTAACCCCCGGTACACCGCGATCGCGTTTGATCGCGGTGTGCAAGGGGTTAACGTGTCGGGGGCGGTCCGTGACCGCCCCTGACACATTGTGCCGGGTGTCAGCTATGATAATTAGCTGACACTCGGCCACGATCAGCGGCGCTCACCACGTGGGCGCCGCTGATCGCGATGACGTAATATTCCGTCCATGGTAATTAGATCCATGGTCACATGGACGGAATATTACGTCAATTGTAGGTAAGGGGTTAATGAGTGGCGCCATAAAATGGGAAAAACGTTCCTATATCAGAAACTACTATGTAATGTGTCCATTTTGTAAACACTTTCATCTTCCTATTATCCAAAGAAAATCGATTACAAAATAAATGTAGCGATAGGGAATCTTGTTTTATTGCAAATATTATGAAAAATGCACTTTATTTAATTTATTAAATATCAAACCTACCTAAATATTACTTCCCAAGCAGATTTGTTGAACTAGTGCAGTGTAAATATAGCTGACACCAAGGAAAAAATCTGCAATCAATTCTGTTTTAGAACATTACAAAGCAAAAAAAAAAAAATTTTAAAGGGAAATTTCTGAAGCAAAAAAACTAACACAAATCTGCTGCAGCCAAGATTAAAAATGTCCAGATTCACAAATATATTTTTCAATCAATGCTAAGTCATATTAAATGTCTTCTTCTAACTACAGATGACAAAGCAGAGATCTTAGATTTATTTTGTGACACGAAACTTAAGAATCCTGCATTGCAGACGTTTTCTGAAGCACATTATGATGAGAAGCTGGTAATTGAAGCTATTTACCTGATCCCAGTCAGCAGAAAAAAAAATAAATCTGAATTGAACCAGTATGTACTACAGACCTGAACTGAAGAACTGTTTAAGTTGATACATGAAATTTACATCTTTGATCAGGGTCAGACATATCACTGGTTCAACCTGTGAGGTCGCACAGGGGACCAAGAGATAAGAGGGCACATTTTCACCTCCATGAAAGTGGAATTGTGCATTATGATGAACTATTGGCCTGCAAATATATACAGCTCTGGCAAAAATTAAGAGAGCACAGCACAGTTTTATAAAAATCAGCTTCTCTACATGTCTGACAGCCATTCCATTCCAGTGTCAGTTGAATTCCAACCAGAGTACCCCTAATTCTACTTAATGTGCTTCTGATTAGGTGATCACCTGAACAAAATCTTATTTAATGAAGGAAAGTATAAAAAACTCTGCTGTGGTGTTCATAATCCTCTTGCAATAGGACAAGCTGGATGGCAAAACAAGTGGTAGTAATATCCCAAAAGTAACAGGAATGAAAAAATAGCTTTTCACCATGCCAAAGGAGTTGAAAAGAAAAGTCTTGAATGAGGAAAAGAAGGGCTCAATTCTGGCTTTACTAGCAGAGGGATGCAGTGAGTATCATGTTGCCTCAATCTTTCAAATTTCTAAGATGGCAGTCCATTACAACAAGGTCAAGCAGCAGACATTGGGGACAACAAAGCTACAGACTGGCAGAGGGCGAAAACGACTCTCTACTGACCGGGATGACCGTCATGTTATTCAAATGTTACTCGGCAACCGCAGGATGATGTCAAGTGACCTACAAAAGGAATGGCAAATGGCAGCTGGGGTGAAGTGCACAGCAAGAACAGTTCGTAACAGGCTCCTAGAGGCAGGGTTCAAGTCATGTAAAGCTAGAAAAAAGCCTTTCATCAATTAGAAGCAAAGGAGAGCCAGGCTGAAGTTTGCCAAAGACCATAAGGATTGGACCATAGAGGACTGGAGTAAGGTAATCTTCAGCTTTGCCCAACACCTGGTCGTCTAATGCTTAGATGGAGACCTGGAGAGGCATACAAGCCAAAGTGTCTTGCACCCACTGTGAAATTTGGTGGGGGATCGGTGATGATCTAGGGATGCTTCAGCAAGGCTGAAATTGGGTAGGTTAATCTTTGCAAAGGACCTATGAATCAAGCCGCCTACAAGGTTATCCTGGAAAGACAGTTGATTCCTTCTGCTCAGGCAGTGTTCCCCAACTCTGAGGACTGTTTTTTCCAGCAGGAGAATGCGCCATGCCACACAGCTAGGTCAATCTCCAGAACTGAACCCCATTGAAAACCTCTGGAATGTAATCAAGAGGAAGATGGATAGTCACAAGCCATCAAACAAAGAAGAACTGCTTAAATTGTTGTGCCAGGAGTGGAATAAGGTCACCCAAAAGCAGTGTGAAAGACTGGTGGAAAGCATGCCAAGATGCATGAAAGCTGTGATTACAAATCATGGTTATTCCACAAAATATTGATTTCTGAACTCTTCCTGAGTTAAAACATTAGTATTGCTGTTTCTAAATGATTATTAACTTGTTTTCTTAGCATTATTTGAGGTCTGCAAGCACTGCTTTTTTTTGTTATTTTGACCATTTCTCATTTTCTGAAAATAAACACAAAATTTCGTGCTTGGAAATTTGAATACATGTCAGCAGTTTATAGAATAAAAGAGCAATTTACATTTTACTCAAAAATATACCTAGAAAGAGAAAAATCAGACAAATTGAAAATTTTGCAATGGTCTCTTAATTTTTGTCAGAGCTGTATATTCTTGCACAGTGGTTCTTTTCTGGCAGTGTCTGCCAGTGTCCCTGATGAAATCTCCAAAGCATGACATTTAGAATCATAGAATCGTAGAGTTGGAAGGGACCTCCTGGGCCATCTGGTCCAACCCCCTGCTCAAAGCAGGATTCGCTAAATCATCCCAGTTAGATGTCTGTCCAGCCTCTGTTTGAAGACTTCCATTGAAGGAGAACTCACCACTTCTCGTGGCAGCCTGTTCCACTCATTGATCACTCTAACTGTCAAAAAGTTTTTTCTAATATCTAATCTGTGTCTCCTCCCATTCAGCTTCATCCCATTGCTTCTAGTCTTTCCTTGTGCAAATGAGAATAAAGTTGATCCTTCTACAATGTGACAGCCCTTTAGATATTTGTAGACAGCTATTAAGTCTCCTCTCAGTCTTTTCTTTTGCAAACTAAACATTCCCAAATCCTGCAACCTTTCCTCATAAGACAGGGTTTGCAGACCGGTCACCATTCTGGTCGCTCTTTTCTGAACTTGCTCCAGTTTGTTGATGTCTTTTTTAAAATGTGGTGCCCAAAATTGGACACAATATTCCAGATGAGGTCTGACCAAAGAGGAGTAGAGGGAAATAATTACTTCACGTGATCTAGACTGTATGCTTCTGTTAATACATCCTAGAATTGCATTTGCCTTTTTTGCTGCTGCATCACACTGTTGACTCATATTCAGTCTGTGATCTATTAGTATACCCAAGTCTTTTTCACATGTGCTGTCACTTAGCCCTATTCCTCCCATTCTATATATGCTTTTTTCATTTTTATTGCCCAGATGTAGTACTTTGCATTTCTCCCTGTTAAAAACCATTCTGTTAGTTGCTGCCCACTTCTCCAGTTTATTTAAATCTTTTTGAATCCTCTCTCTCTCTTCTCTAGTATTAGCTATCCCTCCTAGCTTTGTGTCATCAGCAAATTTAATCAGTTTCCCTCAATTCCTTCATCTAAATCGTTGATAAAGATGTTGAACAATACAGGGCCCAGGACAGAGCCCTGTGGTACCCCACTTGAGACATTCTTCCAACTGGATGTGCAGCCATTTACGACCACTCTTTGGGTCCGATCACTAAGCCAGTTATGATTCCACCTAACAGTTGCCTTGTCCATTCCATACTTAGTCATTTTTTCAATAAGGATTGTATGAGAGACTTTGTCAAATGCTTTGCTGAAGTCAAGATATACTATATCTACAGCATTTCCTTGATCCACCCAATCAGTAATACCATCATAGAAGGAAATTAAATTAGTCTGACATGACTTATTAGTTACAAACCCATGCTGACTCTGTTTAATCACTTCATTCTTATCCAGGTATTGACATACATGTTGTTTAATAATTTGTTCAAAGATCTTTCCTGGTATAGAAGTCAGACTCACCGGCCTATAGTTGCCTGGGTCCACCTTCTTCCCCTTTTTGAAGATAGGAACAACATTTGCTCTTCTCCAGTCTTCTGGCACTTCTCCTGTTCTCCAAGAATTTTCAAAGATTATGGAGAGGGGTTCAAAAATTTCTTCTGCTATCTCCTTCAGTACTCTGGGGTGTAATTCATCTGGACCTGGAGACTTGAATACATTTAGGTTAGCTAAGTGTTTCCTCACTATCTTTCTGTTTATAGATATCCTGGATTCTTCTATTCCCTTAATAGGACAGTGAATAACAGTTGATGTTACATTTCCTTTCTGAGAGAAAACAGATGCAAAATAGGAATTTAAAAGTTCAGCCTTCTCAACATCCTGTCTTACCATTTCATCATTTTCATCCTGTAAAAATCCTATAGCATCTTTGACTTTTCTTTTACTTTTGACATATCCCCAATATCCTTTATTATTGCTTTTGACTAGAGTTGAGCGATACCGTCCGATACTTCAAAGTATCGTATTGGATGGTATCGGCCGATCTTTAAAAAAAGTATCGGTATCGCCGATTCCGATACCGGAAGTCCCATTCAAGTCTATGGGACTTCCGGTATCGGAATAAGAAAAACCCTTTCCTGCCCTTGTACAGCCTCTCTGGGGTCTGTACGGGCCTTTCGGGGGGCTGTGCCGGCCTGCCAGGGGGTCTGTGCAGGCTCCGGTGGTCTGTGCCGGCCTGCCGGTGGTCTGTGCAGGCTCCGGGGGGCTGTGCCGGCCTGCCGGGGGGCTGTGCCGGCCTGCCGGGGGGCTGTGCAGGCTCCGGGGGGCTGTGCCGGCCTGCCGGGGGGCTGTGCCGGCCTGCCGGGGGGCTGTGCAGGCTCCGGGGGGCTGTGCCGGCCTGCCGGGGGGCTGTGCCGGCCTGCCGGTGGTCTGTGCAGGCTCCGGGGGTCTGTGCAGGCATCGTCCGATGGGACTACAAGTCCCATCGGGCGATGCCTGCTACCATGACAGTGATTGACACATTAGCCAATGATGGGACAGTAGTAGTCCCATCATCCGGCTAATGTGTTAAATGTAAAAAAAAAAAAAAAAAAAAAAAAATTACATGCTACATACATACAACATGCATACTACATACATGCTACATTCATACTACATACTACATACATGCTACATTCATACTACATAAATACTACATGCAACATACATACTACATATATACTACATGCATGCTACATACATACTGCATGCTACATACATACCACATATATACTACATACATACTACATGCATGCTACATGCTACATACATAACACATATATACTACATGCATGCTACATACATACTACATGCTACATACTACATATATACTACATGCATGCTACATACTACATGCTACATACATACTACATGCATGCTACATACATACTACATACATACTACATATATACTACATGCATGCTACATACATACTACATGCTACATACTACATGCATGCTACATACATACTACATGCTACATACTACATATATACTACATGCATGCTACATACATACTACATACATACTACATATATACTACATGCATGCTACATACTACATGCTACATACATACTACATATATACTACATTCATACTACATACTACATATATACTACATACATACTACATACATACTACATGCATGCTACATACATACTACATGCATGCTACATACATACCACATACATACTACATGCTACATACATACTACATGCTACATACTACATGCATGCTACATACATACTACATGCTACATACATACTACATATATACTACATACATACTACATACATACTACATACATACTACATATATACTACATACATACTACATATATACTACATGCATGCTACATACTACATGCTACATACATACTACATATATACTACATTCATACTACATACTACATATATACTACATACATACTACATACATACTACATACATACTACATATATACTACATGCATGCTACATACTACATGCTACATACATACTACATATATACTACATTCATACTACATACTACATATATACTACATACATACTACATACATACTACATACATACTACATGCATGCTACATACATACTACATGCATGCTACATACATACCACATACATACTACATGCTACATACATACCACATATATACTACATACATACAATACATTCATACAATACATACATAGACATACAGTACATATAACATAGAGTAACATACTTACCAATACTTGTCACATTGTTCCCCGAAGCCATTGTCTATTCCGGGATAAATATTAACATAACAAACCACAAAAATACTCACCCACGATCCGAAGCAGTCCACGAGTGTGTCCCACGACGATCTTGGGTAGAGAACTGCAGCATCAGATGATGCTGCCGTTCTCTACGGGCTGCAGGAATCCAATGACGGAAGGTAGGTATCCTTCCGCACTGTATTCCTCCGCCACTTAAAAAAAAAAAAGTCCCTAGTCTCACTTTATGCCATTGCTGTGTGGGAAATTCCCACGCAGCAATGGCATAAAGTGAGACTAGGGACTTTTTTTTTTTTAAGTGGCGGAGGAATACAGTGCGGAAGGATACCTACCTTCCGTCATTGGATTCCTGCAGCCCGTAGAGAACGGCAGCATCATCTGATGCTGCAGTTCTCTACCCAAGATCGTCGTGGGACACACTCGTGGACTGCTTCGGATCGTGGGTGAGTATTTTTGTGGTTTGTTATGTTAATATTTATCCCGGAATAGACAATGGCTTCGGGGAACAATGTGACAAGTATTGGTAAGTATGTTACTCTATGTTATATGTACTGTATGTCTATGTATGTATTGTATGAATGTATTGTATGTATGTAGTATATATGTGGTATGTATGTAGCATGTAGTATGTATGTGGTATGTATGTAGCATGCATGTAGTATGTATGTAGCATGCATGTAGCATGCATGTAGCATGCATGTAGTATGTATGTAGTATGTATGTAGTATGTATGTAGCATGTATGTAGCATGCAGTATGTATGTAGTATATATGTAGTATGTATGTAGTATATATGTAGTATGTAGTATGTATGTAGCATGCATGTAGTATATATGTAGTATGTATGTAGCATGCATGTAGTATGTATGTAGCATGTAGTATATATGTAGCATGCAGCATGTATGTAGTATGTATGTAGTATATATGTAGTATGCATGTAGTATGTATGTAGTATGTATGTAGCATGCAGTATGTATGTAGCATGTATGTAGTATGTATGTAGTATATATGTAGTATGTATGTAGCATGCATGTAGTATGTATGTAGTATGTATGTAGCATGCAGTATGTAGCATGTATGTAGTATGTATGTAGTATGTATGTATGTAGTATGTATGTAGCATGCAGTATGTATGTAGCATGTATGTAGTATGTATGTAGTATATATGTAGTATGTATGTAGTATGTATGTAGTATGTATGTAGTATGTATGTAGCATGCAGTATGTATGTAGCATGTATGTAGTATGTATGTAGTATATATGTAGCATGCATGTAGTATGTATGTAGCATGCATGTAGTATTTTTTTTTTTTTTTTTTTTTAACATTTAACACATTAGCCGGATGATGGGACTACTACTGTCCCATCATTGGCTAATGTGTCAATCACTGTCATGGTAGCAGGCATCGCCCGATGGGACTTGTAGTCCCATCGGACGATGCTTGCACAGACCCCCGGACATCAGCACAGCCCCCCGGCAGGCCGGCACAGCCCCCCGGCAGGCCGGTACAGACCCCCACAGGGTGCACAGACCACCGGCAGGCCGGCACAGCCCCCCGGCAGGCCGGTACAGACCCCGGGCAGTCCACACAGCCCCCCGGCAGGCCGGCACAGCCCCCCGGCAGGCCGGCAGAGACCCCCGGAAGGCCCGAAATGACGGCGCATCATGATGCGCACACACCGCGCATCATGATGACGTCAGGCCGTCAATCAACTGAACTTCCGATTCCGATGCCGAATTCCGATATTGAAAAAATATCGGAAGTCGGTATCGGAATTCCGATACAGCAAGTATCGGCCGATACCCGATACTTGCGGTATCGGAATGCTCAACACTACTTTTGACATCTCTTGCAAGCCTCAATTCATTTTCAGCTTTAGATAATCTGATTTGTGCCTTGCAGGTTCTGCAGACAGCATTATATTCTTCTTTAGATATGCCTCCTTCTTTCCATTTTATAAACATTTTTTGCTTCCTTTTTAGCATGTGCTTAAGTTCTGTGTTCATCCATCCTGGTTTCCTTAAATGCTTCCTATTCTTCCCTCTTTTCGGAATTGTTAACAACTGTGCTTTGAGAATTTCATTTTTCAAGATTTCCCATCCTTCCTGGACATTTTTGTCTTTAAGGATATCCAGCCATTGGATCCCTCCAATTCTCTTTCTGAATCCCTTAAAATCTGCCTTTCTGAAATCTAACCTTGACGTCTGAGTCTTCACAGGTCTTCCGCCTCTAGTTATCCAAAATTCTAAAATAGCATGGTCGCTACCTCCTAGGGTCCCAGCCACTTTTACCTCCTCAACCATTTCCTCCCTGTTTATAAGGATTAGATCCAAGGTAGCAGTTCCCCTTGTTTTCTCCTTTACCTTTTGGAAGATAAAGTTGTCAGCAAGAGAGGATAAGAATTTCCTTGACCTGTTAGTTTTGCCTGAGAGAGATTCCCAACAAATGTCTGGATAGTTGAAATCTCCCATGACAACTATGTCATATTTTTTGGAGAACTTGGCCATTTGATGCATAAAGAGTTCATCCATATCTTCAGCTTGCACAGGCGGCCTGTAGTAAATGCCTACAATGGTGTCCTTTCCATTGTTCTGTCCTGGTATTCTTACCCAAACAGTTTCCACAGAACTCCCAGTCTCTGAAGCTTCAATCTCTGTGCAGATATACGCATTTCTAACATACAATGCGACACCCCCTCCTCGTTTATCAAGTCTGTTTCTTGCAAATAAGTTGTATCCTTCTAGTCTTGTATTCCAATCATGTGTATTGTCCCACCAAGTTTCAGTGATTCCAATGACATCATATTTCTTTTCCTGTGTTAGTAGTTCCAATTCTCCTTGTTTGTTGCCCATGCTTTGTGCATTAGTATAGAAACATTTTAGTTTGTGATTGCTTTCTCTTTCTCCAATATTTTTTTTAATTAGATTCTTTCGTCTTTGTTCTTCCTTTCCACTTCTAATAGCAGAGTTCTCAGTAGCATTTGTCAGGTGTATGGCTTTTTCTGGTCTTTTGCTTCCCTTCCCATGTTGTTCTAGTTTAAAGCTCTCCTTACAAGTGTAGCAAGGCGACTTCCAAATACCTGCTTTCCAGTCTTCGTAAGGTGCACCCCATCTCTAGCAAGTAGTCCATCGTATAAGTAGTTCACTCCGTGATCCAGAAATCCAAATCGTTGCTGACGGCACCATCGACGTAGCCAGTTGTTCACCTGCAGAATCTTATTCCACCTCCTTGTTCCATGGCCATCCACTGGGAGGATGGAAGAGAAGACCACCTGCGCTCCCAGTTCTTTCACTTTCTTGCCTAAGTCTTCAAAGTCTCTGCAGATGGTTTCCAGGTCGTTTCTTGCGGTGTCATTTGTCCCCACATGTAGTAGCAGGAATGGGTAGTCATCTGTAGGTCTGAAGAGTCCTGATATCCTGTCAGACACATCTTTAATTTTTGCACCTGGAAGACAGCACATTTCTCTTGAAGTTATATCCGGTCTGCAGATAGCGGCCTCTGTTCCTCTCAACAGGGAATCCCCCATGACCACCACTCTCCGTTTCTTCTTCACAACATTTTTCTTTCTCCATCCAGGAGGACTCTGAAGGCGTACAAGGTTGCTGTTTGTTGGCAAAGTCTTATCCTGATGTATTTCTTCATCGTTTTCCTGCGTGAGAGCCTGGTACTGGTTTCTGAGCAGTATGGGTGCTGACTGCCTCCTGATCCTCCTGCTTCTCTGGGTCACATGTCTCCATTCCTCTGTTTCTTCAGGTGCACTTCGAATTTCTTCTCTTTCTGTAACATGAAGAGATAATTCTGCTCTGTCCAAGAACTCTTCACCTTCCTTAATGATCTTCAACGTAGCTAACCTCTCTTCGAGATTTTGCAACTTTTCCTCCAACAGGGTCACAAGCTTGCATTTGTGGCATGTGAAGTTTGGCTTTTCCACTGGTAAATCTGTGAACATGTAGCAAGAAATGCAGCTCACCAAATGGCTCCTGGCCTCTTCCATCTTGAGATTTCTTAAAAAGATGAAAGATGAAACCGGCGCGCGGTTTCTCCGATTTCCTCTTTTCAGCTGCAACGGCCAAAACCCAGTGATCGTTGAGCTCGCGGAGACTCTTCACTTATCCCAGAAGGCACTGGGAATATGCAAATGATCTCCTCAAGACTCTTCCCCTGGTTTCTCCGATTTCCTCTTTTCAGCTGCAACGGCCAAAACCCAGTGATCGTTGAGCTCGCGGAGACTCTTCACTTATCCCAGAAGGCACTGGGAATATGCAAATGATCTCCTCAAGACTCTTCCCCTGGTTTCTCCGATTTCCTCTTTTCAGCTGCAACGGCCAAAACCCAGTGATCGTTGAGCTCGCGGAGACTCTTCACTTATCCCAGAAGGCACTGGGAATATGCAAATGATCTCCTCAAGACTCTTCCCCTGGTTTCTCCGATTTCCTCTTTTCAGCTGCAACGGCCAAAACCCAGTGATCGTTGAGCTCGCGGAGACTCTTCACTTATCCCAGAAGGCACTGGGAATATGCAAATGATCTCCTCAAGACTCTTCCCCTGGTTTCTCCGATTTCCTCTTTTCAGCTGCAACGGCCAAAACCCAGTGATCGTTGAGCTCGCGGAGACTCTTCACTTATCCCAGAAGGCACTGGGAATATGCAAATGATCTCCTCAAGACTCTTCCCCTGGTTTCTCCGATTTCCTCTTTTCAGCTGCAACGGCCAAAACCCAGTGATCGTTGAGCTCGCGGAGACTCTTCACTTATCCCAGAAGGCACTGGGAATATGCAAATGATCTCCTCAAGACTCTTCCCCTGGTTTCTCCGATTTCCTCTTTTCAGCTGCAACGGCCAAAACCCAGTGATCGTTGAGCTCGCGGAGACTCTTCACTTATCCCAGAAGGCACTGGGAATATGCAAATGATCTCCTCAAGACTCTTCCCCTGGTTTCTCCGATTTCCTCTTTTCAGCTGCAACGGCCAAAACCCAGTGATCGTTGAGCTCGCGGAGACTCTTCACTTATCCCAGAAGGCACTGGGAATATGCAAATGATCTCCTCAAGACTCTTCCCCTGGTTTCTCCGATTTCCTCTTTTCAGCTGCAACGGCCAAAACCCAGTGATCGTTGAGCTCGCGGAGACTCTTCACTTATCCCAGAAGGCACTGGGAATATGCAAATGATCTCCTCAAGACTCTTCCCCTGGTTTCTCAACATGATATCAAAAGATAGGCAAGCTCTTGTTTCTTTTGAGAACCACAGGTAAGTTACAAAGAAAATCACTTTTCACTATTGGAAGGAGTTTAAATGGCCTCACTGGTCTGGGCACCAGGCCCCTTGCAAACCGGATCTCATATTTGACAGTGATACAGTATATAAGCTCATACAATGATTAGCTACACTTCCTTTACAATCTGTGAATGCTATGTTCATAATCTTTAGGCTGAGTTCACACGTTGCATTATTTTCGCGTTTCCGTGGCGGTTTTAACCGCGCGATTTTGCCGCGAAAACGCGAAAAATAAGCATCCCATGCATTCCTATGGGATTCCGCAATGCTGTGCTAATGCTGCGGTTTTTACCGCGGCGGAATCGCTTCGCGGTAAAAACCGCAGCATGCTCATTAATTTGCGGAATCGCGGCGATCCCGCACCCATAGGAATGCATTGTTCCGCTTACTTCCCGCATGTGGCTGTGCACACCATGCGGAAAGTAAGCAGAACAATTGCGGATGGTACCCACGGTCCGGAGGAGAGGAGACTGTCCTCCGGGCTTTGGGTACCATATCCCTGTAAAAAATAGAATTTAAAATAAAAAATATTGTTATTCTCACCCTCCGACGTCCTGCGCAGCATTCTCGCTTCTCTTCACGCTCCGGTCCCAGTAGTCCTTTGCAAAAATGCCCGCGATGGCGTCCGTTCTCGCGGGATCGCGAAGTCTCGCGGTCATTCGCGCGACGTCATCGCGAATTACCGCGAGACGTCGCGATCCCGCGAGAACTGACGTCATCGCGGGCATTTTCGCAAAGGATTACTGGGAACGGATGCGCGGGACGTCGGAGGGTGAGAATAACACCGTTTTTTTTTTTTTTTTTTTACATCCTATCTTTTTACTACTGATGCTGCATAGGCGGCCTCAGTAGTAAAAAGTTGGTCACACTCGTCAAACACTATGTTTGACGAGTGTGACCAACCTGTCAATCAGTTCTCCAAGCGATGCTACAGATCGCCTTGAGAACGCTAGCATTTTGCAAGCTAATTACGCTTGCAAAATGCTAGTTTTTCCGCGGGAAAATCGCGGGAATTTAAAATGCGATTTTCCCGTGGACTGGAATTCCGGAATTCTCGCGGTATTTTCCGCGAGAGTTCCGGTACGTGTGCACTTAGCCTTAGTATTTTCCTTGTAATACAGTTTCAGCCTGCCCTTGTTTGTAAGAGCTGACCAGAAGAAGCTTTTTATAAGCAGAAAGCAGAGGAAACAATCTGCATCTGGATCACATAGGAATACTCAAATACTCCGCAGTTTGAGTCTTTGAATAGCAGTTTTATGTTACTTATCTGCTCCTCTATGCCGCCACACGCTCTGGTCCCAGTGCCAGCGGCAGTGCCAGGTTTTCATGCGAGAGACTCACATGAGAATCGTACGAGTCTTTCGCAAGTGAGTATGAGCCCTTAGAGGATCTTTCACCAAATGCTTCATGTTGAGCTGGACACACGATGTAATAGTGACTGCAGAGTGGAATAAAGCATTTTTGTATTTTGCCTCTTAGTTGCAGAGATGTTAACAATCTAAGTATTTGACCCCCAATTAGTTAAATTTCGTTAAGTCCAAGTGGGCATTGTCAGAGAGTTTTTGTTGAGAGCATGTACTTCTTCCCCCTGTATAAAGTTGACCTATGAAATGCAGTCAGTAACACACAGTAGAAGAAGAACAAGCCCCCACCAGAGCTTAGAGCAGATTTCACAGTGTGTGAAATGTATGACAGACAGCCCTGATTTTCTGGTTTAACCTTGTGCTTGATTCTAAAGTGACAATTCCTCTTCAGTTCCTGAGTAAATCTACACTCATAGCTCTATGTGTTCTTTCTTTTCCTAGTCTGTGTACTATCTTGCTGTACTGTGGCATCATTTTTGGTCCACCCCACCAGGTAAACCCTTAACATTACATTTCTTTATGTGTAATCTGAAATTAGAGAAGTAGCGTCGAACTAAGTGATCAAATAACATCTTATATGACCATGCTCGGGTGAAATCTGAGTCTCTTGGGCATGCTCGTATATTATGTTCGAGTCCCTGTGGGTGCATGATTTGCATCTGTTAGACAGCCTCAACACATTCGGGGATTGCTTGTTTATTAGGCAATATACGAGCACTCCCAGATGCTCGGATAACACCCGAGCATGCTCGGATAAGACATTATCTGAGCACGTTCTCTCATCACTAGTTAAAAGAGCTATAAGAAATGGATCATTTGAATGTTTATCACTAGAGATGGAACTAAACTGAAAAAAAAAATGAACTGGAGTATAGGTTGGTAAGCATGCAAAATAGAAGCATGTTCACACTCGCCATTAAACAGACGAAACCTAAAACAGAGACAATATGAACATATACCCTGCTGTAAGTAGATAAGTAAAACAGTGCATATAAATAACATAGGATAATAGTAAATACCATTTTTTTTAATTAAAAAAAAAAGCGTAAAAGCCAAGGTGTACTCAAATTGAGATGGTTCCAACCTCTAGTATTAAAGCCTTACAATATGTCAAAGTGACGTCAATGTGAATAAGGGCCAGTGTTTACTAAATATCTTATGTTATTTATATGCACTATATATGATACATGTGTTAAAAAGTGAAAGCATGCAACATGTGCCCTATCGGCCTAGCACACGCTATCATGGTTCATGTTAATCTATTGGAGAGCATTTTATTGCACAGTGCACCCTTGATTCTGCAGTTAAAAAATATTTCTAAAAGAAAAAAAAGATATTATAATATTGCAATTCTCAATCACTCTCAAAAGCTGCCAATTCTGTCTTTTTCATAGTTTCATTGATTTAAGATTTAAAAGAGACACAAGTCCATTGAGTTCAAAACAAATATGTTGATCCAGAAGAAGGCGAAACCCCAAAGAAGCAATGGTTTCCTTTAGCTTTCAAAAAATAATAATTTATCCCTTATTGTGGAGTAGCAAAAGGTTTGGTAACTGTAAAGTGAATACGCAATTGGGGCCAGAAAGTATGGCTAATGAATAGAGATGAGCGAACCCGAACAGTAAAGTTCGGCGTCCGTAGCGAACATCTACTGTTCCGGCACTGACACCGAACACGGACTTCACCAGGAAGTCTGTGTTAGTGTTTGGGTTCGCCCCCCTGAACACCAGGTGTTGTCAGCGCGGCACACACTGCTCCTGATCGTCGGTAAAATCGTTACCACGTGAGCAAAAGACGTTTACCGATCGGATTAATTATTTTCATATATTTATAGATCAAGCAATTCTGATTGCAGCAATAACAAATATGTGTTTTTTATTGTTTTATTTTGAATGTGCGAATGGGGGGTGATTTTAACATTAGAACACTGAGAGCAATGGTGACATGGATATGTCCTAGAATCATAGAATCATAGAATCGTAGAGTTGGAAGGGACCTCCTGGGCCATCTGGTCCAACCCCCTGCTCAAAGCAGGATTCGCTAAATCATCCCAGTCAGATGTCTGTCCAGCCTCTGTTTGAAGACTTCCATTGAAGGAGAACTCACCACTTCTCGTGGCAGCCTGTTCCACTCATTGATCACTCTAACTGTCAAAAAGTTTTTTCTAATATCTAATCTGTGTCTCCTCCCATTCAGTTTCATCCCATTGCTTCTAGTCTATCCTTGTGCAAATGAGAATAAAGTTGATCCTTCTACAATGTGACAGCCCTTTAGATATTTGTAGACAGCTATTAAGTCTCCTCTCAGTCTTCTCTTTTGCAAACTAAACATTCCCAAATCCTGCAACCTTTCCTCATAAGACAGGGTTTGCAGACCGGTCACCATTCTGGTCGCTCTTTTCTGAACTTGCTCCAGTTTGTTGATGTCTTTTTTAAAATGTGGTGCCCAAAACTGGACACAATATTCCAGATGAGGTCTGACCAAAGAGGAGTAGAGGGAAATAATGACTTCACGTGATCTAGACTGTATGCTTCTGTTAATACATCCTAGAATTGCATTTGCCTTTTTTGCTGCTGCATCACACTGTTGACTCATATTCAGTCTGTGATCTATTAGTATACCCAAGTATTTTTCACATGTGCTGTCACTTAGCCCTATTCCTCCCATTCTATATATGCTTTTTTCATTTTTATTGCCCAGATGTAGTACTTTGCATTTCTCCCTGTTAAAAACCATTCTGTTAGTTGCTGCCCACTTCTCCAGTTTATTTAAATCTTTTTGAATCCTCTCTCTCTTCTCTAGTATTAGCTATCCCCCCTAGCTTTGTGTCATCAGCAAATTTAATCAGTTTACCCTCAATTCCTTCATCTAAATCGTTGATAAAGATGTTGAACAATACAGGGCCCAGGACAGAGCCCTGTGGTACCCCACTTGAGACATTCTTCCAACTGGATGTGCAGCCATTTACGACCACTCTTTGGGTCCGATCACTAAGCCAGTTATGAATCCACCTAACAGTTGCTTTGTCCATTCCATACTTAGTCATTTTTTCAATAAGGATTGTATGAGAGACTTTGTCAAATGCTTTGCTGAAGTCAAGATATACTATATCTACAGCATTTCCTTGATCCACCCAATCAGTAATACCGTCATAGAAGGAAATTAAATTAGTCTGACATGACTTATTAGTTACAAACCCATGCTGACTCTGCTTAATCACTTCATTCTTATCCAGGTATTGACATACATGTTGTTTAATAATTTGTTCAAAGATCTTTCCTGGTATAGAAGTCAGACTCACCGGCCTATAGTTGCCTGGGTCCACCTTCTTCCCCTTTTTGAAGATAGGAACAACATTTACTCTTCTCCAGTCTTCTGGCACTTCTCCTGTTCTCCAAGAATTTTCAAAGATTATGGAGAGGGGTTCAAAAATTTCTTCTGCTATCTCCTTCAGTACTCTGGGGTGTAATTCATCTGGACCTGGAGACTTGAATTCATTTAGGTTAGCTAAGTGTTTCCTCACTATCTTTCTGTTTATAGATATCCTGGATTCTTCTGTTCCCTTAATAGGACAGTGAATAACAGTTGATGTTACATTTCCTTTCTGAGAGAAAACAGATGCAAAATAGGAATTTAAAAGTTCAGCCTTCTCAACATCCTGTCTTACCATTTCATCATTTTCATCCTGTAAAAATCCTATAGCATCTTTGACTTTTCTTTTACTTTTGACATATCCCCAAAATCCTTTATTATTGCTTTTGACATCTCTTGCAAGCCTCAATTCATTTTCAGCTTTAGATAATCTGATTTGTGCCCTGCAGGTTCTGCAGACAGCATTATATTCTTCTTTAGATATGCCTCCCTCTTTCCATTTTATAAACATTTTTTTCTTCCTTTTTAGCATGTGCTTAAGTTCTGTGTTCATCCATCCTGGTTTCCTTAAATGCTTCCTATTCTTCCCTCTTTTCGGAATTGTTAACAACTGTGCTTTGAGAATTTCATTTTTCAAGATTTCCCATCCTTCCTGGACATTTTTGTCTTTAAGGATATCCAGCCATTGGATCCCTCCAATTCTCTTTCTGAATCCCTTAAAATCTGCCTTTCTGAAATCTAACCTTGACATCTGAGTCTTCACAGGTCTTCCGCCTCTTGTTATCCAAAATTCTAAAATAGCATGGTCGCTACCTCCTTGGGTCCCAGCTACTTTTACCTCCTCAACTATTTCCTCCCTGTTTATAAGAATTAGATCCAAGGTAGCAGTTCCCCTTGTTTTCTCCCTTACCTTTTGGAAGATAAAGTTGTCAGCAAGAGAGGATAAGAATTTCCTTGACCTGTTAGTTTTGCCTAAGAGAGATTCCCAACAAATGTCTGGATAGTTGAAATCTCCCATGACAACTATGTCATATTTTTTGGAGAACTTGGCCATTTGATGCATAAAGAGTTCATCCATATCTTCAGCTTGCACAGGCGGCCTGTAGTAAATGCCTACAATGGTGTCCTTTCCATTGTTCTGTCCTTGTATTCTTACCCAAACAGTTTCCACAGAACTCCCAGTCTCTGAAGCTTCAATCTCTGTGCAGATATACGCATTTCTAACATACAATGTGACACCCCCTCCTCGTTTATCAAGTCTGTTTCTTGCAAATAAGTTGTATCCTTCTAGTCTTGTATTCCAATCATGTGTATTGTCCCACCAAGTTTCAGTGATTCCAATGACATCATATTTCTTTTCCTGTGTTAGTAGTTCCAATTCTCCTTGTTTGTTGCCCATGCTTTGTGCATTAGTATAGAAACATTTTAGTTTGTGATTGGTTTCTCTTTCTCCAATATTTTTATTAATTAGATTCTTTCGTCTTTGTTCTTCCTTTCCACTTCTAATAGCAAAGTTCTCAATAGCATTTGTCAGGTGTATGGCTTTTTCTGGTCTTTTGCTTCCCTTCCCACGTTGTTCTAGTTTAAAGCTCTCCTTACAAGTGTAGTAAGGCGACTTCCAAATACCTGCTTTCCAGTCTTCGTAAGGTGCACCCCATCTCTAGCAAGTAGTCCATCGTATAAGTAGTTCACTCCGTGATCCAGAAATCCAAATCGTTGCTGATGGCACCATCGACGTAGCCAGTTGTTCACCTGCAGAATCTTATTCCACCGCCTTGTTCCATGGCCATCCACTGGGAGGATGGAAGAGAAGACCACCTGCGCTCCCAGTTCTTTCACTTTCTTGCCTAAGTCTTCAAAGTCTCTGCAGATGGTTTCCAGGTCATTTCTTGCGGTGTCATTTGTCCCCACATGTAGTAGCAGGAATGGGTAGTCATCTGTAGGTCTGAAGAGTCCTGATATCCTGTCAGACACATCTTTAATTTTTGCACCTGGAAGACAGCACATTTCTCTTGAAGTTATATCCGGTCTGCAGATAGCGGCCTCTGTTCCTCTCAACAGGGAATCCCCCATGACCACCACTCTCCGTTTCTTCTTCACAACATTTTTCTTTCTCCATCCAGGAGGACTCTGAAGGCGTACAAGGTTGCTGTTTGTTGGCAAAGTCTTATTCTGATGTATTTCTTCATCGTTTTCCTGCGTGAGAGCCTGGTACTGGTTTCTGAGAAGTATGGGTGCTGACTGCCTCCTGATCCTCCTGCTTCTCTGGGTCACATGTCTCCATTCCTCTGTTTCTTCAGGTGCACTTCGAATTTCTTCTCTTTCTGTAACATGAAGAGATAATTCTGCTCTGTCCAAGAACTCTTCACCTTCCTTAATGATCTTCAATGTAGCTAACCTCTCTTCGAGATTTTGCAACTTTTCCTCCAACAGGGTCACAAGCTTGCATTTGTGGCATGTGAAGTTTGGCTTTTCCACTGGTAAATCTGTGAACATGTAGCAAGAAATGCAGCTCACCAAATGGCTCCTGGCCTCTTCCATCTTGAGATTTCTTAAAAACGATGAAAGATGGGCCAAAACCCAATGATCGTTGAGCTCACGGAGACTCTTCACTTATCCCAGAAGGCACTGGGAATATGCAAATGATCTCCTCAAGACTCTTCCCCTGGTTTTCCTATTATGTTTTGAAAGCTTGCTAAACCTGTCATTCATGTTTGTAATGTGTTTGAAGCAAGGAAGAAATGGGATAATTTTCTTGGGGTTATCTAGATGAGCTCTCAACAAAATTTACCAATATCACTATTATCTGATGGATTTTGTTAGAAAATAGGTGATATTGGGGCACAAAAGAATCTATGCATTCATATGGTCCTGATTTTTTAGCAAAACCTGTATTCTCTAAAGCTCTTTTCATTTTGTGAAGAAGGTGAAAAGGATAGCGTCTAGCTTTAAAGTTTTCTGAAATTTTTATTATCCTTTGGGCTTTAAATTCTGGGTCACTCATTATCCTTTGTACTCTATGCATTTGGTACTTAGGTAATGATGTTTTGGCAGATTTTGCGTGATTTCTTGAAAACAGTAGATGAGTGTTTCTGTCAGTTTCTTTATCAAAGAAGACTGTAATAAGTTTACCCTAATAATTTTTAAGGACAAGTGCATTCAGAAAACTGAATTTGTCAGAATGAATTGTGAACTGTAGCTCTGGCCTAACTGTATTGAGAAAGGAATGAAATGGAAGAAGGGTATCCAACATTCTCCCACATATTCAGAAGATATCATAAATATATTGCCTTCACATTTTTGCATGTGCAATGAAAAGTTGGTTAGGATAGGTAAATTGATCTTTAAATTGTGCTACATAGCAATGAGCATAAAGGTGAGACATGTTGGACCGCATTGCAGGACCACACCATTATAAATATAACGTATCCCGGAATTGAAAATACTTTTGAAACAAAACAATATTTAGAAGCTCCAACACAAAAAAACCTTAAACTATCGTATATCCATTTGTATTGAATATTGTAACCATTCTAATGCCAAAAGGCCCATTTCACTTTTAATCAATGTGTATAAGCTATTTGTACCAAGAGTTCCAAGCAGGTTATTATTCCCTATAGTGTCAATATTTCTTATGATTTTGAGAAATGTAGAGGTTTCCAATAGAAAGGACCTAAAGTCTTTAACTACATGAATTAGGATTTTGCTGTATGGTTCAGAGTGGGTCATAAAACAGAATCAATTGAGGCCAGTATTGGTCTTTCTGGTGGTTTCCTCAAAATTTTACATTGTAGGAAAAACGTATAGTACAGGAGTAGTCAGAAACTCAGGTTGCAAAAATTTTCATACCCTTTTAAAAAATTAATTGTTCCCACATTTAAATGTTTTTGTAATACTCCTTCAATCCAATTTCTCACTTTAGATAAAGGCAAAGTTTTTCATAAATGATACAAGGCAAGGGAAAAAATGGTGGTTGGGTATCTTCCATCAGGGTTGAGTGCATGCCGTCATTTCCAGAAATACAGTAGAATACAGTAAATGTTAGGCTGGTTTCACATTTGCGTTAAAACAACGCTGCGCCCTGCGTCGTTAAGCCCCGCCCCGAGCCGGCTCCCTGCCCGCCCCATCCGGGATCACCGCCTACTTTCGCATTTGCACGCATGCAATCGGCGCACCCTATCTTTAGGATAGGGTGCGCATATCATGCGCTGCCAGTGTGAAAGTAGCGTGTTGCGCACTTTTGACGGTGCGCCGTGCGCGCCGAAATGCAACATGCTGCATTTCGGCGCGCACGGCGCACCGTCAAAAGTGCGCAGCACGTTACTTTCACACTGGCAGCGCATGATATGCACACCCTATGCTAAAGATAGGGTGCGCCGATCGCATGCGTGCAAATGCGAAAGTAGACGGTGATCCCAGATGGGGCGGGCAGGGAGCCGGCTCGGGGCGGGGCTTAACGACGCAGGGCGCAGCGTTGTTTTAACGCAAATGTGAAACCAGCCTTACTGCAGTGCCTGCGCCAACAGCAACTTCACCAGGTGGGAGTTGAGTTGGCACACAAGAAGATTGGCAACTATTGATGTTTCTTGACGACATAATAGGGTATGGATATCTGGTGAAAGAGCAGTCAGGTATTTGGACTATGACAAGCATAAGATGATGATGATACTGCACAGATACTACTTGAGGGTGGGGTCTGGCTACCAGAAATTGAAGGAGAAGGAGCAGGACCACTTGCAAAACCATGGCCAGAGCTTTCAGGCAATGCTGAGCCTCTTCCACAGCTGCAGTTGGGACACCACCTTCTCTAGAACTAATAGCAGATGAAACAGATGGTTTCTGGATGGATTTTTCTGACCAGACATTGTCGCCATTCTTTATTGCTGATGCCATCACCCTATGTATGTGATGATATCACTTCCTTGTCACTCCAATCTGGTTCACAGGTCCTATCCCCCACACAATCATCATCATCCCTGACTCTGCAATTTCCACAGTGTGGGAAATGTCCCAAGCTTCATTGTTCTCCTCTTGGTTTCCACCTATAAATTTGCCCTCACTCAGCTTTCCACTATCACTTCAGTTGCCAGTGCCCCTACCACCACGCATGTCAGTAACACAACTACTACTACTGCCATCACAAATAATTGGTTATGTCATGTCCTCCATCTCCTCTGCCCCACATCATCAAAGTCCATATGCTGACTGTTCTTCTCATCCAATACACCAATGGGAAGACGTTATTGTTGTAAAAAATCTTTTTCAGGGGAGCACTCTGGCTTAGGGCATTAGAGGCCAAAAAGACAGATATTATTAGAAGTGAAAGAACACAATTGCTGAGAACAACTGTTATAGCAGCAGAGTGTCATGATCTCAGTGCGGGTTTGACTCGCACACGTGGGGTTAATGTCTGGAACCAGTGCTGATGACTGGCATTTCTGGGGTTAAAGGTTGTGATCC
This sequence comes from Dendrobates tinctorius, assembly GCF_039654945.1. Classification (NCBI taxonomy): domain Eukaryota; kingdom Metazoa; phylum Chordata; class Amphibia; order Anura; family Dendrobatidae; genus Dendrobates; species Dendrobates tinctorius. Next base: position 40,343,890 of record NW_027361679.1, on the reverse strand, counting down.
CGGTGCAGGCTTACCTGCACACCTGGGGCTATGATTGTGGCCTCTCCCTGGTTCTGGGAGAGGCTTCTTATAGCCTCAGGACGCTCCCATCCCTGTCAGTTATACTCTGGCCCTTGGCATAGTGTGGTGACCCCTGAGTGTGTTTTTGCTGTGTTCTGGTTGCTTCATAATCTGTGTATGACTCGGTCTGTTCTCTGGATATTGCTTTGGATTCTGCTTGGTACCTTCTATGTCTGTTTGGTTTTGACTGCTGCTTGGCCCTGACTATCCGCTCTGTCTCATCCTTGGTACGTTACGGCTATCTCTGTGTATGAACCCCGTTTTGCCTGACTCTGAGTAATTCTGTATAGTGTCTTTCCATCTCACTAAGCAGGATGCTAAGCCCCGCCCCCTTGCAGTCACATGACCGTAGGTCCCGTGTCTGCTTGCTAAACTTCAGCATCCACAGGTCCTCTGCATCGGTACTTTCTGGATGTACCTGACCCCGGTACCCCAACAGTAGGGGTGAGTCCCTGCTCAGCGGAGACTGCACACCGGCGTTGACAGGATCCTGACACTCAGGACACGCGCACTGGCTCAGTGAGCAAGTACAGTGCGGTGTTCCTGACACAGAGTAAGAGAAATGTCTAGAACACTGACTTTAACTTATAGTGTCACTCACAGAGGTAACATCAGCTTTTTGTGGCTGAGAAGAGTGAGGTCCATAATGTCTTCCGTTTCCTCCACACCCATACGCTTGTTAAGAAGCAATTATGGCCTGCATTTGGTAGTACTACTGCCAGATTACTGATGTCAGTCGTGGTTGTGGTGCTGCTGCAAATTTTTGGCTTTTACATTCTTATTGCCAAATGCCATGGTATGGGTTTTATATTATATTACGTTATATTATATATGGCCACTTTTTTACCATATGGTATTTAACTTTCATCACTATTTTGAACCATAATTCTCATCTCCCCATAAAGAACCAAGCAAGAAATACTAGGTACATGTCATGCCCAAAAAACATATGAAAATAGATCAGTTAGTGTGGTGTGTATGTACGTCAAATTTTTTTTTGGACTTTTTTATTTATTTTATTTTATTAAACATGGCATAACAAAACAAAGTCGTACAAGTATTTAGTTTCTGTATAGTGTGCATGAATAATAAACAATATAAACGATATAAGGCTATAAATGACCTTAATTTTACAAAGATATACATGACAAAGACAAGACAAGACAGTAAGGAGTAGAAGGAGGGGAGGGGAAGAGAAAAAAAAAAAAAGGGGGGGGAAAAACCTCAATTAAATCGACTAATCAGATCCGAACTCAGCCGCACTACAGGTCGGATCCCGCTGCATAATAATCCCACGGGGACCAATTGCCTGAAAGCGCACCACCGAATCATTTAGTAAGGCTGTAAGGTGTTCCATCCTTCTGACATCCATGATCCGTCTAATGAGAGTCTGAAGCAAAGGGGGACTCGGCTGCCTCCAAAAGCGCGCAATCAGGCATCTGGCCGCCGTAAGGATATGTTGCAATAATCCATTGGAGAGTTTGCCCATACCCGGCGCCCCGTGACCCAGGAGAAGCACCAGCGGGTTTAGTTCTATATCTGTATGCAATACCTTGTCTATGAGGGACTTAGCTTGACCCCAAAAAGGTACAATTTTTGGGCATGACCAAAATATATGCATGAGGGACCCAGTGCTTTTTCCACATCTCCAACAGGAGGGAGGGACAGAGGGATTCAGTCCATGCAGAAACTCTGGAGTGTGATACCAGTGCATTAGTATCTTATAGATATTTTCTCTATAGAGAGTACACACTGACGATTTTGCAGCATTCCTCCAAATGACAGACCACTCTCGGGAAGAGATACGCCGCTCCAAGGCGGCCTCCCACTTGCGCATGTATAGAAAAGATTCAACAGACCCACCCCGTGGATTCGATAAAAGGTTATAAATTTCTGAGATCAGACCCCTGGTGTTCACGCCCCTCCTGCAAATTTTCTCGAAATCCGTGGGGATCGAAGCTCCCGCTTTACCATATAGGGAGTTAGCAAAATCTCTGATTTGTAGGTATTGAAAGAATTCCCTATTGGAAATCGAGAAATGTTGCTTAAGATAATCAAAGGAGTGAATCTCCATGGTCTCCCCGTCTATAATATCCGCAAATCTAAATAGGCCCGCTTTAAGCCAAGGGTGAATCATAGGAGACTCTAAACTGCTTGGGAGCTGTGGGTGATAGATGAAGGACACCAGGGGGGAGCAAGGTGACATGAGGGCAAATCTCCGTGTGCAGGTATTCCAAATGTTACGGGTGAACTGCATGGGGACCAAAAGGGGTGGAAAGGACTCACACCGTGCTGGTGACCATAAGAGAGAGTTAGGGTGTATTGGGGCAAGCCATAATTTCTCTATTTCATTCCACTTGCTGTAGGCCCATAGGGATGTCCAGCAGGGGATTCTCCTCAGGTGGGTAGCCCAGTAGTAGTTAAGAATATTTGGCACAGAAAGCCCTCCCCTGGTCTTATGAGCTGTGAGAACCTCCTTAGCCACTCTATGGCGCTTTTGTTGCCATATGAACCTAAGAATAGCCGCCTGAAGGGACTTCAGTTCCGAGACCGGAACTCCAACTGGGAGGGTCTCAAAGGCGTAAATCAATCTGGGTAAAAGGCTCATTTTTACCGCCGCTATCCGACCCATCCACGAAAGAGGGAGTGATTGCCATTTATTCAGGCGGGCTTTTGATTCTTTAAAGAGGGAGGGGAAGTTTAGTTTGTAGAGGGTCTCATATGAGGACGTAATATTCACCCCCAAATATTTCACAGCATCCTGTTTCCACCTGAATTTAAAATTCAGGCGTAGGTGGTCCCATACCTCAGGGGGGATGTTAAGCGGCATAGCCTCCGTTTTGCTGGAATTGATTTTATATCCAGATAAGTCCCCATATCTCCTCAAAGCCCTCATGAGGTTCGGAAGAGACACGTGGGGATTAGTGAGCGTCAATAGGACATCATCAGCAAATAGTGCGATCTTAAAAGATTTACTCCCAACCATCACCCCAGAAATATTGGGGTCCCGTCGTATGGACGCTGCCAGGGGCTCTATGCAGAGGGCAAACAGGAGAGGCGACAAAGGGCACCCCTGCCTAGTGCCATTCGATAAAGTGAATGATTTGGATGTACAGAGAGGGAGTTTTATGGCTGCTGTAGGGTGGTTGTATAGGGATCTCAGCGCGGACAGAAATCCGCCCGAGATGCCAAAGACCCGCATCGTACTAAAAAGGAATGGCCAGGAGAGGCGGTCGAAAGCCTTCTCGGCGTCAAGACTCAGTACTAGTGTTTGCAATTTCTTTCGGTTCGAGGTGTCCACCAAGTCCACAACCCTCCTGGTGTTATCACCCCCTTGACGGCATGGAATAAAGCCTACTTGGTCTTTATGAATAATCGAGGGTATCCATTTATTAAGTCTGGAGGCCAGTAGCTTGGTGAACACCTTCAAATCCGTATTCAAAAGGGCTATTGGCCTATAGTTTGCACAGTCCAAGGGGTCCCTAGGCGGTTTTGGAAGGAGGATGAGGTGGGAATGTAGCATTGTGGACGGGATTGGGTCGCCTTGCAAGAAGGAGTTAAATAATGAGGCTAAATGAGGAAGGAGTGTTTTGGCGAATGTCTTATAGTAAAAGTATGTCAGACCGTCAGGGCCAGGTGATTTTCCCATGGGCAGGGACTCCAAAACCTCCTCTACCTCTTCAGCGGAAACTGCACTATTTAGAGATTCAATCGCTTCACTAGGTAGGGAGGGGAGGTCTAAGGTAGTAAGATAGTCTTCAATAGCCCCTGAACCCTGGGATCCATCAGCCGATGGGGGACCAAGATTGTACAATTTTTTGTAGAAATTATAAAAAATATCAGCTATGGCATCAGGGTGATAGTGCATCACCCCTGCAGCGTCCCGCAAGGCCTGAGGACATGAAGCCGCGGAGCGTTCTTTCAGCTGGCGTGCCAGGAGGGTGTGAGCCTTATTGCCCCTTTCATAAAATTTCTGTCTATAGAAAGTTAGTAGCTTCTCCGCCCCCACCACCGCCAGATCTTTTAATTTTTCCCTTAGTCTGACCACCTCTTTCAAAGCGGCCAGAGAGGGAGATTCAGCAAGTGTCCTCTCATGAAGCTTTAGTTGAGAAGTCAAATGTGCCCTCTGAACCCCCGCGAATCTCTTGGCCCTGGCGCCCTCCCTAATACAATGGCCCCTCATCACCGCCTTATGTGCCTCCCAAAGAATTCCCAGGGAGGAGACTGAGCCCGTATTGAGCTGGAAGAATTCCTCCAGTTGCTTATGCAGTGAGGCCCTGACTTCGGGGTCCTTGAGTAAAGATTCATTTAAGCGCCAGTAGCCAAATCTAGGTCGAGAATGGGCTCCCTCAAGATCCATGATCACAGGGGCATGATCTGACCAGGTAATGGAGCCCAGTTCCACCCCCCCAGCCTCTTAAGAATAGCAGAGTTTACAAAGAAGTAATCGATCCTGGTATGGGTCTGGTGTGGGTGTGAAAAGAAGGTAAAGGCTCTCTCCCCAGGGTGCGCCACCCTCCATGCGTCAAAGAGAATCTCAGATCTTATAATCCTCCGGAAGCCCAAAGACAGCTTCTTTACAGAGTCAGAGGGCGGGAACCTCCCGAGAGAGAGCCTGTCAAATGTTTCAGAGAATGGAAGATTGAAATCTCCACCTACTATCGTCGCCGCATGGGGAAGCCCCCCTATGAGTGAAAATACCCCCCTCAGAAAGCGAATCTGTCCCTCATTCGGAGCATAAATGTTAGCGAGAATATGAGGTGAGCCCCCCACCTGTGCCTCCAGGATCACGTAATGTCCCTTAGGGTCAGAGTGATTTCCAGTGACTTGTATAGGGCAATTTTTTGCAATCAAGATTGCAACCCCCCCTTTCTTAGTATTCGTGCTTGCTAGATATTGTTGGGGATATAAGTGGGCCGCAAACTTAAATGAGCCTGTAGAGTCAAAGTGGGTCTCTTGGATGAAAGCCACGTCTGCCCTAGTGGAGCGCAGCTCCTGTAACAGCAATTTCTTTTTGCGGGGAGAATTAAGACCCTGCACATTAATAGATACAATACGTGTCATCTTAGTTTCATTAAGTGGAGTGTAGTGCAGGTGTCAGGACCATTACCTGTGAAGATGTAGGTTAACATAGAGATTGTCTCAGCACGGCTGGTCCACCAGATGAAGGCTGTCAAAGATCGAACCGAGGGTGGAAACAAAATTTGGATGGTTGGGTAGGGTAAGAACAACAAGGAAAAGGGAAGACATAGACACTCAGTTAGTAAATTACATAACCAAAAAGTGAAAAAACATAGAGAAACCATTGAGAACAATACCCGGGGTTTAACCCGGGGAGGGATCCCCTGAGGAAACCCACTCTTGGCTCGGAGGGCCAGAGTGGTAGAAAAAGTCGGTCTCAGTATCAATCCCAGGGAAGCCCTAGGATAGGTGGAAGTCTCCGGATCCGAGAGAGCCGGTCTATCTCCAACCAGCCGCCCCTCCAATGTAAAGAAAGGGGTAACTGGGAAGCAACCGAAGTGGCCCTGGCGAAGCCCCCGCCACCTGCCTTCCCGGGTGACCTGCTTCAATTGATTCAGTAAATGATGCGGCTCCGGACACACAGAGGCAGCATTGTGTCCATCCCCGGTGTGGTTTGGATGTCCCATTTCCAGCGTCACAGGCCAGAAAGCAGAGGGGCCAATCAGTAAGGGAGGCTTAGAAAAAAGAGAATATGCGGCCTGTTCTAAACAAGCCTAAACTAAAAGTCAAGTCAACGGATACGGGGGGAAGACGGGGCACGGCCGCCTCCCCCCCTGCCTCCCCCACGCGCCCCGTGCCTTCCTCCCCCCACCTTGGTCCACACCGGCGGAGGGGGAGCACCAGGTACATGTTCTTAGGCTGTAGCGCCCTGTGTGCTCTGTCCAACTTAGTTATATTGGTTGAAGGAGCACCCAGAATATTATTAAAGATGTCCTGCAGGATTAGATCAGGAGACTCAGAATCCTCCACCTCAGGCACTCCACTCACACGTACTGTATGTTGCATCTGCGTCCCCTATTGTCCAAGTCCTCCAAGTGGGACTGCATTTCCTCCATCACTTGTGAGGACACTAGCTGGTGAATTTCTGTGATGTGTTTTCTTGTGGAGTCATGTTCCTCTTCCAGGGCCTCAATTCTCCCATTTAAGTGTTGTAGATCTCGTCTTACGTTGGCTATTTCTGCCCTGCATATGTCTTTGACCTCACTAATGAGGATCTTAAAGTCCTCTTTAGATGGTAGGGTTGCCAGAATAGACTGCCAGTCTTGGGAGGGAGGGGCAGGCCCCCTGAAGCTGCCATCAGGCTGTGAGTTAAGAGGATAGTTAACTGAATAATGTGGATGATGAGAGGAGTAGTATCCCTGATGGGGTTGGATATAGGCAGTGTTCTGTGTATTATTCTGTCCAAGAACCTCCTGAGGTAATGAGGAGCTGTTTGTTTGTGTGGGCTGATATGAAGGGTAAAGGAGAGGGGGCCCAACACCCCCCCTCCCCCTCACCTCGTGGCTGCTGTCAGCAGCGGTGCTGATCTGATCTCCATGAAGTCCTGCTCCTTCTGCGTACGGTTCATCCCCCGATGTAGAGGGGGAGATCTCCTCCTCCTCCCTGCAGCCATCAGTCTCCTGAGTGCCGTCCTGATGCAGAGCGTCGTGCCGGGAAGTTTCCTCCTCACTGCCCTGTCTCTGCAAAGATGGTGCCTGCGTATCTCCCTGGACTTGTTCAAGGCCCAGAAAAGCGTCCAGAGCCGTCCGCTGTGCCGGCTGGTCCACCGCTGGCTGCTGTGTGATTCTAGGTTTCCTAGGCCCCATGCTGACTGTGGAACCCGGTGATGCAGGGTGATATTATGCTATTTATAGCTGGGAGATGGCAGGAGCTCCTTCACCACACTTCTGCTCAGCTCAGCATCCGGACACGCCCCCCATGTACGTCAAATTTGATTAATAAAATGCATGTGCAAATCATCAATATTTTGCACACTTTAAGTAGAAAGTCAAATAAATGCATTTTTTAACTTTTTTTTTCTATACTATTAACATCATTCCACACTTCAAGTCAAGAAATGTTAGATATCCACCCACAAAACAGCAGCTGCAACAGAATGCGATATTATTGCTGTGTATGTGGACGTTAAATTCGACTTCAAAAAGGGGAAGAAGGTGGACCCAGGCAACTATAGGCCGGTGAGTCTGACTTCTATACCAGGAAAGATCTTTGAACAAATTATTAAACAACATGTATGTCAGTACCTGGATAAGAATGAAGTGATTAAACAGAGTCAGCATGGGTTTGTAACTAATAAGTCATGTCAGACTAACTTAATTTCCTTCTATGACGGAATCACTGATTGGGTGGATCAAGGAAATGCTGTAGATACAGTATATCTTGACTTCAGCAAAGCATTTGACAAAGTATCTCATACAATCCTTATTGAAAAAATGACTAAGTATGGAATGGACAAGGCAACTGTTAGGTGGATTCATAACTGGCTTAGTGATCGGAATCAAAGAGTGGTCATAAATGGCTGCACATCCAGTTGGAAGAATGTCTCAAGTGGGGTACCACAGGGCTCTGTCCTGGGCCCTGTATTGTTCAACATCTTTATCAACGATTTAGATGAAGGAATTGAGGGTAAACTGATTAAATTTGCTGATGACTCAAAGCTAGGAGGGATAGCTAATACTAGAGAAGTGAGAGAGAGGATTCAAAAAGATATAAATAAACTGGAGAAGTGGGCAGCAACTAACAGAATGGTTTTTAACAGGGAAAAATGCAAAGTACTACATCTGGGCAATAAAAATGAAAAAAACATAAACAGAATGGGAGGAATAGGGCTAAGCAACAGCACATGTGAAAAAGACTTGGGTATACTAATAGATCACAGACGAATATGAGTCAACAGTGTGATGCAGCAGCAAAAAAGGCAAATGCAGTTCTAGGATGTATTAACAGAAGCATACAGTCTAGATCACGTGAAGTCATTATTTCCCTCTACTCCTCTTTGGTCAGACCTCATCTGGAATATTGTGTCCAGTTTTGGGCACCACATTTTAAAAAAGACATTAACAAACTGGAGCAAGTTCAGAAAAGAGCGACCAGAATGGTGACCGGTCTGCAAACCCTGTCTTATGAGGAAAGGTTGCAGGATTTGGGAATGTTTAGTTTGCAAAAGAGAAGACTGAGAGGAGACTTAATAGCTGTCTACAAATATCTAAAGGGCTGTCACATTGTAGAAGGATCAACTTTATTCTCATTTGCACAAGGAAAGACTAGAAGCAATGGGATGAAACTGAATGGGAGGAGACACAGATTAGATATTAGAAAAAACTTTTTGACAGTTAGAGTGATCAATGAGTGGAACAAGCTGCCACGAGAAGTGGTGAGTTATCCTTCAATGGAAGTCTTCAAACAGAGGCTAGACAGACATCTGACTGGGATGATTTAGCGAATCCTGCTTTGAGCAGGGGGTTGGACCAGATGGCCCAGGAGGTCCCTTCCAACTGTACGATTCTATGATTCTATGATTCTATAATAAAAAGGTTTGCAAAATAATCAGTAGTTTTCTGACATTTTGTAAGGTAGACAGTCACAAAATTAAATGTCTGTATGTTTTCTACTTCTCTGCATATTTTAACACAATTCTCCCCTTTCCAAAAAGGAAAGACCATTAGTGATGATCAAGCTCTAAAATGCTTGGTACTCAAATTGAGTGGTCGGACGGTCAAACAAGCTCGCTTTAAGTACCGAGTATAATGGAAGTCAATGGAAAACTCAAGCATTTTTCTGTAAGAACCTACCATGATTGCTGGGGAGGGAGTTAAATCACTGAAATGGATGGAAATAATGCTCAAATGAAATGGGAACAGCATGGGGAAGATGTCTGAATGCATCTCTGACTTCTAGGTTGCTGCTGGAAACAATGTTGTCAGATTTTTAGTCCATTTTTAAGGACTGACAATAAAAAAAATACAAAATCAAAGTTAGAATGAATTGTAAAGGAAAAAATGTTAGGAAACATTCTTTCCTGTGCAATGATTTGTATATAAGGTAAAATGAAAAAGAGAAAAAAAAAAACCTGCCTACTCCACCTCTTAACCCCTTTACCCCAAGGGTGGTTTGCATGTTAATGACCTGGCCAATTTTTACAATTCAGACCACTGTCCCTTTATGAGGTAATAACTCTGGAACGCTTCCATGGATCCCGGTGATTCTGCCATTGTTTTCTCGTGACATATTGTACTTCATGATAGTGGTAAAATTTCTTTAATATGACTTGCATTTGTTTGTGAAACAAAAGGAAATTTGGCGAAAATGTTGAAAATTTCGCAATTTTCCAACTTTGAATTTTCATGCCCTTAAATCACAGAGATATGCCACACAAAGTACTTAATGATTAACATTTCCCACATGTTTACTTTACATCAGCACAATTTTGGAACCAAAATTTTTTATTCTTAGGAAGTTGCAAGGGTTAAAACTTAAACAGCGATTTCTCATTTTTCCAACACCATTTATTTTTAGGCACCACATCACATTTGAAGTCACTTTGAGGGGTCTATATGATAGAGAATACCCAAAAGTGACACCATTCTAAAAACTGCACCCCTGAAGGTGCTCAAAACCAGATTCAAGAAGTTTATTAACCCTCCAGGTGCTTCACAGCTTCACAGGAATTTTTGGAATGAACATTTAACTTTTTTTCACAAAAAATTTAGTTCAGATCCAATATTTCTTATTTTACCAATGGCAACAGGAGAAATTGGACCCCGAAAGTTGTACAATTTGTCCTGAGTACGCTGCGTTGAGGCGATAGGCCAGTCTGAACAAATGAGTTTTTAAGGCATGGGGATTAATCGTACTAGCCTGGGTAGTGCATTCCAAAGAATTGGCGTGGCACATAAAAAGTCTTGGAGACGGAAGTGGGATGTTCTGATTAATGAGGATGTTAACCTCAGGTCATTAGCAGAACGGAGGGCACAGGTAGGGTGGTAGGCTGAGACGAGGGAGGAGATGTAGGGTGGTGCTGAGCCATGGGAATGCTTTGTGGGTGAGGGTAATAAGTTTACACTGAATTCTTGAGTGGATGGGTAGCCAGTGTAAGTACTGGCACAAGGTAGAGGCATCGGTATAACGATTGGTGAGGAATATGATCTTGGCTGCAGCATTCAGGACTGATTAGAGAGGGGAGAGTTTGGTAAGAGGGAGACCGATTAGTAGAGAGTTACAATTGTCCAGATGAGAATGAATAAGAGAAACAGTAAGAGTTTTTGCAGAGTCGAAAGTAAGAAAGGGTCAAATTCTAGAAATGTTTTTGAGGTGCAGATAACAAGAGTGAGCCAGTGATCGGATGTGTGGGGTGAATGAAAGCACAGAATCAAGTATGACCCCAAGACAGTGGGCATGTTTCTGGGGAGTAATGGTGGAACCACACACAGAAATGGCAATGTCGGGCATAGGTAGGTCAGTAGAGGGAGGAAACACGAGTTCAGTTTTTGACAGGTTCAGTTTCAGATAAAAGGAGACCATGATGTTAGAGACAGCGGTAAGACAATCACTGATGTTTTCCAAAAAGGCAGGCGTGATATCAGGAGAAGAAGTGTATAATTGAGTGTCATCAGCATAGAGATGGAACTGGAACCCAAATCTACTGATTGCTTGACCAATAGGGGCAGTATACAAAGAGAAGAGGAGGGGGCTTAGAACCGATCCTTGAGGAACCCCAACAGTAAGGGGAAGATGAGAGGAGGAAGAACCAGCAAAAGATACAGTAAAGGAGCGGTCAGAGAGATAGGAGAAGAACCAAGAGAGAACGGTGTCCTTGAGGCCAATGGAACGGAGCATAGTGAGGAGGAGCTGATGATCCACAGTGTCGAATGCTGCGGAGAGATCCAAGAGAATTAGCATGGAGTAGTGACCATTAGATTTAGCTGTTAAAAGATCATTAGAGACTTTAGTGAGGGCAGTTTCAGTAGAGTGTAGAGAGCGGAAACCGGATTGTAGAGGGTCGAGGAGAGAGTTATCTGAGAGATAGCGGATAAGATGGGTGTGGACCAGGCGTTCCAGGAGTTTAGAGATGAAGGGAAGATGTTTATTGTAGCCCTGCACGAGGCTGGGAAGACTGAATCTGCAATAGACAAGCAGCTTAGTGTGATGAAGTTAACTGTGTTAGCAAAAAAAAGAAAATGAAAGTCATACAAGACCACTGATAATCTCCCTCGATTTGGGGCTCTCCGCAAGATCTCACCCCGTGGGGTCAAAATGATCATAAGGACAGTGAGCAAAAATCCTAGAACTACACGGGGATACCGAGTGAATGACCTGCATAGAGCTGGGAGCACCGTAACAAAGGCAACCATCAGTAACACACTACGTCGCCAGGTACTCAGATCCTGCAGTGCCAGATGTGTCCCTCTGCTTAAGCCAGTGCATGTCCGGGACCGTTTGATGTTTGCTAGAGAGCATTTGGATTATCCAGAAGAGTATTGGGAGAATGTCATATGGTCTTATGAAACCAAAGTAAAACTGTTTGGTAGAAACAAAACTTGTCGTGTTTGGAGGAGACAGATTGCTGAGTTGCATCCAATGAACACCATACCTACTGTGAAGCATGGGGGTGGCAACATCATGCTTTGGGGCTGTTTCTCTGCAAAGGGACTAGGACGACTGATCCATGTACATGAAAGAATGAATGGGGCCATGTATCGTGAGATTTTGAGTGAAAACCTCCTTCCATCAGCAAGGGGATTGAAGATGAAACGTTGATGTGTCTTTCAGCATGATAATGATCCCAAGCACACCGCCAGGGCATCAAAGGAGAGGCTTCGTAACAAGCATATGAAGGTACTGGAGTGGCCTAGCCAGTCTCCAGATGTCAACCCCATAGAAAACCATTGAAGGGATTTGAAATTCTGTGTTGCCCAGCGACAGGCCGAAAACATCACTGCTCTAGAGGAGATTGGCATGTGGGAATGGGCCAACATACCACCAACAGAGTGTACCAACCTTGTAAAGCCTTACAGAAAACATTTGACCTCTGTCATTGTCAACAAAGGATATATAACAAAATATTGAGATGAACTTTTATTAATGACCAAATACTTATTTTCCACTATAATTTGAAAAATAAATCTTGCCAAATCAGACAAGGTGATTTTCTGGATTTGTTTACTGATTTTGACTCTCACAGTTGTGGTCTACCTATGATGCCAATTACAGGCCTCTCTCATCTTTTTAAGTGGGAGAACTTGAGAATTTCTGGCCGACTAAATACTTTTTTTCCCACTGTATTTTACACTGACCTGAGAGACTTCCTGCGCATGAAAGGAAGTCTCTCAGGTCATGACGACATCATGTCTCCATGGCAGCGATAAGGACCTCACGTCACACCGCGGGGTCTCCGATCCAAAGGCAGAGGGGCTGTGAGCCCTTGTACCGGGTCATGTATCATGTTTGCGTGACTGCTCCTGGCACTCAGTGCCGGGTGTCAGCTGTGAGAATCAGCTGACACACGGCTGTGCTCCCCCCACGAGCGCGGCTGATCGCTAATGACGTACTATCCCGTCCATGGGCAGTAAGTCCCAGGGCACATGGACGGGATAGTACGTCGACTGTCAGAAAGGGGTTAATAGCCGGACCATCTCTCACTGTATTCCCCCCTCGTCTATGACTACAGTAGATGACATAGGAAAACAGGAGGATACGGAGTATAAATGTTTCTAAAATTGGTATATTTTATTAAGTTCATAATTACAGACAGGTGATAAAAGTAGTAAAAAAAGACAAACAATGTGCATAGAAAATATTACGCAATTAGCATTTGCATATAAAGAGTGGGCAGGAAAAAAGAGATCAACCTAGTTTAGGTGCTCATATTAAGACTGTTTATGTTCAACATCACCCCTGAGGAAGACACTGCTTAGTATCGATACGCGTGTGGTACCTGCTCCCCTGGCTGCACAAGGCACTTTATTAATGGAGGGTTATATGACTGCCTAAACGCCTTCTGAGTTCACATCAGCTGGAACCACACTGGAAAATGGCTCTTTCATTTTAAACATCTCTACTGGCTGTTGTCCATGTTCATTTACATTACATTTACATTGGTGCTAAAACTTTTTTCAAATCTTTCTTGCTCACTACGTATAGCTGGCAGCACACCAACAATTGATTTGTGACTACAGACTATACTGGTGGGAGATACAAAATCTGTGGGCTAACCAAAAGTTGGGCAACAGTGTGCATTGCCTGGTCCGGGGGAAGTGGGACTACCGGCCTCGGGAACGGGATCTTGCGGATGGGGCAATGTATTTTGGCCATCTACCCGGAGTTATTGTAAAATCATGGATGTAAGGAATAAAAAATTGTTGCATGCCTGGGTGATTATTACAACCCACAACCTTAGATCTTCACAGGGCCTCATATAAAGCTACATACAGAATAATGGGCCTCATATAATGCTCCATACAGAATAATGGACCTCACATAATGCTCCATATAGAATAATGGACCCCATATAATGCTCCATACAGAATAATGGATCTCATATAATGCTCCATACAGAATAATGGACCTCATATAATGCTCCATACAGAATAATGGACCCCATATAATGCTCCATACAGAATAAAGGGCCTCATATAATGCTCCATACAGAATAATGGACCTCATATAATGCTCCATACAGAATAATGGACCCCATATAATGCTCCATACACATACAGAATAATGGACCCCATATAATGCTCCATACAGTATAATGGGCCTCATATAATGCTCCATACAGAATAATGGACCCCATATAATGCTCCATACAAAATGGGCCGCATATAATGCTCCATACAAATTAATCAACCCTATCTATTGCGCCATACAGAATAATGGACCCAATATAATGATTAGTACAGAATAATGGACCTCATATATTGCTCCATACAGAATAATGGACCCCCATATAATGAGCATACAGTATAATGAGCCCTATATAATGCTCCATACAGAATAATGGGCCTCATAATTCTCCATACAGAACAATGATCCCCATATATTGCTCCTTACAGAATGGGCCCCATAAAATGCTCCATAAAGAATGAGTCCCATATAATGCTCCATATAGAATGAGCACCATATATTGCTCCATACAGAAAATTGGGCCTCATATAATGCTCCATACAAAATGGGCCAAATATATATTGCAGAATGGGCCAAATATATATTGCTCCATACAGAATAATGATCCCCATATAATGATCCATACAGAATAATGGGCCCCATATAATGCATCATACAGTATGGGCCCCATGTAATCCTCCACACAGAATGGCCCCCATATAATGCTCCATACAGAATAAGCCCCATATACAGTGGGTTCGGAAAGTATTCAGACCCCTTTAAATTTTTCACTCTTTGCTTCATTGCAGCCATTTGGTAAATTCAAAAAAGTTAATTTTTTCTCATTAATGTACACTCTGCACCCTATCTTGACTAAAAAAAGAAATGTAGAAATTTTTGCAAATTAAAAAAGAAAAACTGAAATATCACATTGTCATAGGTATTCAAACCCTTTGCTCAGACACTCATATTTAAGTCACGGTCTTTCCATTTCCATGAGATCCTCCTTGAGATGTTCTACTCTTTCATTGAAGTCCAGCTGTGTTTCATTAAACTGATAGGACTTGATTTTTAAAGGCACACGCCTGTCTATATAAGACCTCACAGCTCACAGTGCATGTCAGACCAAATGAGTATCATGAGGTCAAAGGAAGTGGCCAAGGAGCTCTGAGACAGAATTGTGGCAAGGCACAGATTTAGCCAAGGTTGCAAAAGAATTTCTGCAGTACTCAAAGTTCCTAAGAGCACAGTGACCTCCATAATCCTTATATGAAAGAAGTTTGGGACCACCAGACGTCTTCCTAGACCTGGCCGTTCAGCCAAACTAAGCGATCCTGGAAGAAGAGCCTTGGTGAAAGAGGTAAAGAAGAACCCAGAGATCACTGTGGCTGAGCTCCACAGATGCAGTAGGAAGATAGTTGACTTTTTGGAACTTTCTCCTATCACTGCAGCCCTCCATCAGACAGGTCTCTGTTATGAGCTCATTTTCTGCTCCACCAGTTGAGAGTTCCCCTTCCGTTCTCCCTCTGGCGGTGACGGGAGGTGGTGAGGTTGGTTTGAGTGGTAGTGATCTGCCACCTGGTGAGGAAGATAGTGATTGGATCTCTGGAGTATCAGACTGGATATAAGACAGCCGATGCCCTATCCTGTTCCTGGTGATTCAGTCTGTTTCTCAGGTCTAGGACACAGCTCTGTTCCAGTCTTCTAAAGATAAGTTTGTTTTTTTGCTAATGTTCACACTTGCTCTTGTTGGTCTTTTCAGTTTTTTGTGTGGTCAGCCAGTCCGGCTGGGCTGTGCTGAATTTCCACTCTTATTTGCCAAATTGCCTTTTTTTGTCCCTTATTAGATTGGCCTGTTTTTGCTCTGTCTCAGAATATTTCAGAGGGGTGATATAGTGGGAGAAGTCTAGTGACTTCAGGGTTAATTTTGCTATCAGTTGTGTTGGACATTTTGTAGGGTTTTTTGGCAGACTGCAGACAGTGTCTTTCCTTTCCTGTCCTTTCTAGTTAGTCTGGCCCCATCGTTTGCTCAGCCTATTTTCCTACCTTTGTTTGTGTTTTCATCTTTTTTCACCGTCATTACATGTGGGGGGCTTTCTCTCCTTTGGGGTCTGCTCTGGGGCAGTTAGTTTTCCCCTTTTCCTGCTTTAGGCTTATTTAGTTTCTCCGGTTGTGACAAGGCGTCTAGGACCACCGTAGGAACGCTCCACGACTGCTGCTAGTTGCATGTTAGGATCAGGGGTCTGCAGTCTGCATAGTTACCAACCTCTTTGGTTTTCTGAGACTTAGCTTTTGTTGTTTTTTATTTCCTCCTCGGCTACCCGTTCATAACAGGTATTTATGGCAGAGTGGCCCAATGGAAGCCTCTCCTCAGTGCCAGATATATGAAAGCCCACTTTGAGTTTGCTAAAAAACACATGAAGGACCCCAGCCTATGAGAAATAAGATTCTCTGGTCTGATGAGATGAAGAAAGAACTTTTTGGTGATAATTCTAAGCGGTATGTGTGTAGAAAACCAGGCACTGCTCATCACCTGCCAATACAATCCCCACAGTGAAACATGTTGGTGGCAGCATTATGCTATGGGGTTGTTTATCAGCTGCAGGGACAGGACGACTGGTTGCAATTGAAGGAAACATTAATGCAGCCAAGTACAGAGATATCCTGGATATAAACCTCTTCCAGAGTGCTCTGGACCTCAGACTTGGCTAAAGGTTCACCTTCCAACAAGACAATGACCCTAAGCACACAGCTAAAATAACAAAGGAGTGGCTTCAGAACAACTTTGTGACCATTCTTGACTGGCCCAGCCAAAGCCCTGACCTAAACCCAATTGAGCATTTCTGGAGAGACCTGAAAATGGCTGCCACCAATGTTCACCATCCAATCTAATGGAAGTGGAGAGGATCTGCAAGGAAGAATGGCAGAGGCTCCACAAAACCAAGTGTGAAAAACTTGTTGCATCATTCTCAAGAAGACTCAAAAGGGTGCTCAAAAGGGTGCTTCTACTCAACACTGAGCAAAGGGTCTGAATACTTATGACCATGTGATATTTCAGTTTTTCTTTTTTAATAAATTTGCAAAAATGTCTACATTTCTGTATTTTTTCAGTCAAGATCGGGTGCAGAGTGTATATTAATGAGAAAAAAAATGATTTTTTTTTTAATTTACCAAATGGCTGCAATGAAACAAAGAGCGAGATATTTAAAGGGGTCTGAATACTTTCCGTACCCACAGTAATGATCCATACAGAATTAATCCTATATATTGTTCCATGCAGAATGGGCCCTATATATTGCTCCTTATAACATGGGCTCCATATCTTGCTCCATACATTAAAAAACTCAACATCGCCATCTTCTGGCTTTCTGCACTGTGACTGCTCAGAGCCGAGGGTGCACTGTAGTTGATGTCATCATGTCCTTTACACTGATACAAACAGAATGAGAAAAAGTGGAAGACACCGGAGCTGCAGGGGATCTCAATGGGGTCACTGCAGCTGCGTTGGGAGCAGCTCATTCAGCAGAGCTGCGAAGGGACAGGGAAAGGTAAGTATTCCAAGTGTCGGGGCTCTGAGCAAGTGGGGGAACAACTAGCAGGCGCTGGCACCGGGCTCCCCCGACTCAATGGCCCCATAGCGTGTTGGTGTCCCAATGGAGAGTTGACTCTGGAACTTACAATACTTACCTCTCCCTGTCCCTCCGCAGCTCTGGTGTCCAGGCTGAAAACCACTTGGGAATGAGCAGCTGTGAACACAGATGCAGTGACCTTATTGAGGATACTGCAGGTCACTGAGGCTCCTTTCCCAGATGGGCCACTGAACTGCGGTGACCTCAATGATCTTTGCACTGCACCATGAGACTTTTTCTCACGGAGCTAGCAGTGATTTCATAGAGGTCACCGCAGTTCACAGTAAGACCCTATCTTTCTGCAGCAAGTCATTCTCCCCTGCTCTTCAGCATGAGCATTCTCCTTCGGCCACCACTCATGACCATAAGCAAATGTCGCACAGAAGAATTATGGCATAATGATGTGAGCTGTCATCAGCACTCGGTGTCTGAGAACAATGCAAACAGTACTTGCTTTTCTCAGGCGCCTGTACATGTAGGGGCAGCACGGTAGCTTAGTGGTTAGTCCTGGGTTCGAATCCCACCAAGGACAACATCTGCAAGGAGTTTGTGTGTTCTCCCCATGTTTGCATGGGTTTCCCCGGGCACTCCGGTTTCCTCCCACACTCCAAAGACATACTGATAGGGAATATAGATTGTGAGCCCCATCGGGGACAGTGATGAAAATGTGTGCAAATTGTAAAGCGCTGCGGAATATGTTAGCGCTATATAAAGATTATTATTACATGTGATACTGATGAGGCACATGGTTGCACACACAAGTATGCAGAGGCGTATCTAGGCTCTCTGGCACCCGGGGCAAGAATTCGGTTCGGCGTCCCCCCCCCGCCCAAGTACATATGCGACTTGCACACTTAGCCATGTACCTGCGAGCTGCTCCTAATGCTCTCAATGTTCAGTAAAAAACTGAGAGAAGCAGGAAGAGAAGCTCGTTGTCACAGGACCATACCTATGAAAATCGCATATGAGGGAAGTGTCCATGTGATGACCACTGGAACCTGCAGAGCTGAATCCTGACATTGCAGCTTCTGAATTCTCACAACGAATGCACTGCACACTTTTAGGATTCTCCCTTGCCGATGTACAGTCATGTCAGCACAAGTATGTGGTTTATATACTTCTGGCCACATTCCGACTAGACGTGCCTGGCCTCGCTCCGTTCATTTTCATTGAGTGAGGCCACACATGTCTAGTCAGCATGTGACCGCATGTATGTAAATCACCGGCACGAGAGAATCCTGACAGCGTTCAGTGAGCACTGTGAGAATTCAGAAGTCTGCAGTCACATAGAATGACTGCAGACTCGGCACAAACCTGGAAAACCCCTTTAATGTTCCTAACATAAATAAAAACATGAGAATAAGTCAGTATCACAAATAACATTTACATCCAAGTACCTTATAGATGACGTCGTCTCTGCAGTCAATCACCTTTTCTTCTAGACCCCATGATGAGTTTTCTCATCCACATCTCGTCTCTGTAGACGTCCATCTTCTCCGGTCTTCTGCAGCAAATCTCCACACGACGCCCTTAAAGATAGAAGTGTCATTATAATGCTCCTAAATAAAAATATCTGCAATATACTGTCTCTTCACACTATTCCCCTCTAGCATCCCACCTGTTCACTATACTGTCTCATATATTTACCCCCTCACTCTCTATACTGTCTGCTCACACATATCCCTGACTCCCCATACTGTGTCCACTTACATTAACCCATTCGCTCCCCATACTGTCTGCACCAATCCCCCATACTGTTTCCTCATACATACTCTTTATTTTGTGTCCTCAGATCTCCCCACACATTAAATCCCCCCATCCCCAATCCCCCACACACATTAAGTACCCCCATCCCAAATCCCTCCACACATTAACCCAATCCCCACTCATTAACCCCATCAGCACTCCAAATCCCCCCACCCCCACTCCAAATACCCCCACACATTAACCCCAACCCCACTCATTAACGCCCCCATACATTAACCCCAATCCCCATTCATTAACCCCCGCACACATTAACCCAATCCCCACTCATTAACCCCATCACCACTCCAAATCCCCCCACACATTAAATAACCATCTCCACTCCAAATACCCCCACACATTAACCCCATCCCCATTCATTAACCCCCACACACATTAACCCCATCCCCACTCATTAATGCCCCCACACATTAACCCCCATCCCCATTCATTAACCCCCGCACACATTAACCCCCATCACATTAAATAACCCCCATCTCCACTCCAAATCCCCCCACACATTAACCCCATGGCATCCTCACTCATTAACCCCCACACACATTAACCCCCATCCCCACTCTAAATACCCCCACACATTAACCGCCATCCCCTCTACAAATCCCCCTCATCTCCCATCTTCGGTGGTTCTTCAG
Organism: Dendrobates tinctorius; assembly: GCF_039654945.1. Lineage (NCBI taxonomy): Eukaryota > Metazoa > Chordata > Amphibia > Anura > Dendrobatidae > Dendrobates > Dendrobates tinctorius. Next base: position 40,324,182 of record NW_027361679.1, on the reverse strand, counting down.
CTCCACAGAGGAGCACACTTACCACCAGCATTTGCTTTGGGCGCCAGGGAGTGACGTCAGCAGCGTGATCACATGACCTGATCACGCTGCTGACGTCGCTCTGGCCCGGCGGTCAGAGCTTCAATTGTACTGGCGTCTGTATAGACGCCAGTACAATCTATTCCCTGGGAGCCGGCACGCGCTCCTTCTCTGCGCCGGCTGTCAGTTTGACAGCTGACACAGAGAACCGCTGACTCTCAGGCCGGGGGGGGCGGCAGAACGCAGCCGCCAAGGAGGACACTGCGGACCGCTGCATTAGGCGGCCCGACTGCGCCCCCCTGCTGGCTGCGCCTGGGGCAACTGCCCCGGCTGCCCCCCCCTAGATACGCCCCTGCAAATATGAAACACACAGACACCAGACACTTATATCGCCGGTACTGGTTTTTCCAGTACCGGAAACATCAGGATGTTTGAAAGAGCCGTAACATAAAGGTATGCAAAAAATCAGCAGCTTGTGAGACATACACTTTTGTGACACAACCAAGAAATGTTATGTATGTGCTAAAAAAAACAACAGTGGTAACATGCTGCAGTACTGGTGTGGTCTGTACACACCTCAAATTAGACTAGTACAATAGATGTGCAAACATATCAGTAGATTGTGATATACCAAGGGGTGTAACTACCACGGTCGCAGCAGTCGCCACTGTGACCGGGCCCGGGGGGAGTCAGGGGCCCGGCAGGTCAGACCATGTTATCTCCCAACCGTGGCGATTTTCGCAGGATAGTCCCGTTTTTGACCCCCCCACGTCCCGCACTGAGCTGCCACGCACCCCATCCTCGCCCTCCCTGATAGACCCACCGCAGCCCCCCACAGTCTGCAATGAAGTCCTAGACTGTTCTGTGGCTGTGCGCACAGGACCTGTGATGAGGTCACAGGAGGCGAGGAGTCAGGGGTCACATGATCAGGAGCCTCGTTGTCTGCAGGACTCTGCTGTGCTAGTTGTCATGATGCTGGATGAGGTAAAGTTTCTGTGTGGGGTCAGGAGGGGTTTACAGGGTGGATGTAGCAGAGCTGTGTGTGTATGAGGTGTACGGAGCGAAGATGTGTGTATGGGGTTTGCAGAGCGGAGCTGTGTGTACGGAGCGGAGCTGTGTGTACGGAGCGGAGCTGTGTGTGTACGGAGCGGAGCCGTGTGTGTACGAGGTGTACGGAGCAGAGCCTTGTGTGTATGAGGTGTACAGAGTGGAGCCGTGTGTGTACGAGGTGTACGGAGTGCAGCCGTGTGTGTACAAGGTGAGTGGAGCCGTGTGTGAACGAGTTGTACGGAGCAGAGCCGCGTGTGTACGAGGTGGACGGAGCGGAGCCGTGCCTTGTGTGTACGAGGTGTACGGAGCGCAGCCGTGTGTGTACAAGGTGTACGGAGCACAGCCGTGTGTGTACGAGGTGTACGGAGCGGAGCCGTGTGTGTGTGTGAGGTGTACGGAGCGCAGCTTTGTGTGTACAAAGTGAGTGAAGCTGTGTGTGCACGAGGTGGACGGAGCAGTGCCGCATGTGTACAAGGTGGATGGAGCGCAGGGCCGGACTGGGACTAAAATACAGCCCTGGCATTTGAAGTTACACAGGCCCACTAGTCACATGGTGACTATATAATATATTTGTACACTTGTAGTTTACAAGAAGTGAGAGGAGATTAACACGACTATATAACATGTAGTCACAGCTGTGCCCAGTATTTCAGCTCAGTCCTATTTATTGCTTTTAGGTACAGTACTCCTCCCAATGCTCTGTCCCCTTTTGTATGCATGATTACAGAATTCCTGGCAGAACTGCTCTCTATTGGGCAACCAGACCCCCTGGTCATAGCCGCCCCTATCATACCTCCCAACTTTTGAAGAAGGGATGCAAATTTTTGGCCACGCCCAGCCACACCCATTTCACAACTAGTCACACCCATGTCCACACCTAATCGCACCCATTTAGCACTGCTGATCACACTGACTGGTACTGAGGGCACATTGGCTGGCATTATGGGCACACTGACTGGCACTAAGGAAGAGAGAAAACAGAGAGAGAGAGAGAAAAGAAAACAGAGAGAGCGAGAAAGAAAGGGGAAAGAAAGAACAGAGAGAGACAGAGAAAGAACAGAGAGAGAAAGAAAGAAGTAAAGAAAAGAAAGAAAGAACAGAGAGAAAGAGAGGGAAGAAAGAACAGAGAGAGAAAAAAGAAAGATTAGAGAGAGAAAGAAAATGAGGGAAAGACAGAACAGAGAATGAAAGAACAGAGAAAGAAAGAAAGAAAGAAAGAAAGAACAGAGAGAGAAAGAAAATGAGGGAAAGACAGAACAGAGAATGAAAGAACAGAGAAAGAAAGAAAAAGAGAGAAAGAAATAAAGAAAGATTCTACAAAGATACTATAGCAGCCCGGCTCCCATTGTAGTGCCCACCTAAGCCTCCCGGTGCAGGACCTATCATGATCCGCTCACATGGCCGGCATCCCCGATTCCAAGGCGATCCTGCTGGGGGGGGGGGGGCGGCTTATCTCCCTGCAGTGCGGGAGGAACTTGAAACTATCACCGCCATGCCCGCAGAGGGCCGGCGGCAGGAGCAACAGTGGCCGCAGCCGCTGGCAAGCGGCCAGATGATCGGGCGCTGCCGCCCACGGCCCACGTGACAGCGGCCCAGCGGGAAAATGCCCGGTTGGTTATATTGCCAATCCGGGCCTGATGGAGCGTAGCTGCATGTGTATGGAGCGCAGCCATGTGTGTATGAGGTGTACAGAGCACAGCCGTGTGTGTACGAGGTGGACGGAGCATAGCCGCATGTGTACGAGGTGGACGGAGCAGAGTCGCGTGTGTACGAGGTGGATGGAGCGGAGCTGCATGTGTATGAGGTGTATGGAGCGCAGCCATGTGTGTATGAGGTGTACAGAGCACAGCCGTGTGTGTACGAGGTGGACGTAGCAGAGCCGCATGTGTACGAGGTGGACGTAGCAGAGCCGCATGTGTACGAGGTGGACGGAGCAGAGTCGCGTGTGTTCGAGGTGGACCGAGAGGAACCGCGTGTGTACGAGGTGTACAGAGCGGAGATGTGCGTGTATTTTGGCATGGGGGGCCCCATTTGAACGTTCGCACCGGAGCCCATAACTTTGTAGTTATGCCACTGGATCTACCCACTATGTTAGGCAGACAGTCACAAAGTTAAATGTGTTTTTCTTTCTTAAACAAAATTTCACGCTTCCCAAAAATGACTGCCCAATAAATTCTATGTGCACAAACAAAAAACAAGAGCAGCAACAGGCCAAAGCATTGGGGTGGCATGTATATTCCTCAAAGTACACTAATATGACAAGTGTGCAAAAAATCTGTAGTTTGTGATACGCAGACTTTGTGAAGCAGACAGAGGGAAATATTTGTTTTCTTTCAGCCATATTGGTAGCCTGATTCTGAAATAATACATAAAAATGTGTAAATGCAATGCAACAGCAGCACTATAACCACTATGTTCAATTACTTCCAGTTCTTCTACTGTATATCTCTCTAAGGTCAAGGTCACACATTCAGTATTTGGTCAGTTTTTTACATCAGTATTTGTAAGCCAAAACCAGGAGTGGAACAATCAGAGGAAAAGTATAATAGAAACCCGGGCACCAATTCTGCATTTTTGACCCACTCCACCCCAATACTGATGTAAAATACTGACCAAATACTGAAAGTGTGAACTTGACCTTAAGGGTATGTGCACACGCTGCGGATTCTGCTGCGTTTCCGCAGCGTTTTTGGCTCTGCAGAAACGCAGCAGATTTTGCTGCTTTGTACAGTACCTTTATTTCCTATGGAAATAAAAAAAAGCTGTGCACATGCTGCGTTTTTTTCCGCGCGGTTTTGCTGCGGTTTACAATCCGCAGCATGTCAATTGTTTGGTGCAGAAACGCTGCGGTTTTACACCTCATCCATTATGAGGTGTAAAACCGCAGGGCAAAACCGCAGAAAAAACGCAGATAATCCGCAGATAAACCGCAGAAAAACCGCAGCACTTTGTCCTGCGGATTTCCTGCGGTTTTCTCTACAAAATCCGCAGAGACTAAAAACTACGTGTGCACATACCCTTAAGAGATATAGAAGAGCTGGTAGTAATTGAACATAGTGGTTATGCTGCTGCATTGTATTTACACATTTTTATGTATTAATTCAGAATCAAATCGCTTGGAAAGTGCTTGAATATCGCACGTGAAAATCACGGCAAAATCGCGAACATAATCGCGGTGAAATCGAGCTGAAAAAAATGCGCGATTTCTGGGAAGGAGTCCGGTTTTTAGTGTCCGGAAAAAAATGCTACGTGGGCACATAGCCTAACTCTGTCTTCCTCACAAAATCAGGGTGTCACAAAGTGAATATTGCCTAATGCAATTCTTCGCAATGTGTAAATTGGCGTCCGTTTTAGGTGCTTCCTGATAAGCAGATCTCAAATTGTTTGAATATGCCAAGTTCAGCTGTCAGTGAATTCCTAAAAATTGACCATCAATTTGTTTTGCATCTCTAATTCCATGTTAAAATTCAATTCTTAAATAAATTACAGTATATGATCATTATGTATAACATAGCTATTGGCTGATGGAATGAAGTGGGATTATTAGGAGAAGTAGTCCGGTAGCTCTGGCTGACGGGATGATATGGGTTATTAGTGGTAGTTGTCCGGTGGCTCTGGCTGACGGAATGATGTGGGATATTATAGTGAATGTGACTATGCGGATGGGCGGGGCTATACACTCAGCTTTATATATATACTAGCTGAAGAGCCCGTCGTTGCCTGGGCATAGTAACCAACTGTGGTTAGTTATAACAAATTATAATGATTATATTGCACATAAAAACCGTGCATCTAATCCTATCCTGTGTGATACTGACTGCTGAGCCGTGTATCTAATCCTATTCTGTATGATACTGTCTGCTGAGCCATGTATCTAATACTATTCTGTGTGATACTGTGTGCTGAGCTGTGTATCTAATCCTATCCTGTGTGATACTGCCTGCTGAGCTGTGTATCTAATCTTATCCTGTGTGATACTGCCTGCTGAGCCATGTGTCTAATCCTCTCCTGTGTGATACTGACTGCTGAGCCGTGTATCTAATCCTATCCTGTGTGACACTGACTGCTGAGCTGTGTATCTAATCCTATCCTGTGTGATACTGCCTGCTGAGCCGTGTATCTGATCCTATCCTGTGTGATACTGGGCTCCCCCTGCAGTCTGTGTCAGAGGGTGGTCTGTGTTGGCACGGTAATAAATTGTGTTATTTCCAGCTTTACAGAAGGACGATAACACCATAGAAATTATAAGAATAATAGGCCTCAGTTACCACAACTGTCTACAAAGATAACTGTTGCTGATAGCAACCAATCACAATTCATTTTTAATCTTTTAAACAGCTCTGGGACAGCGTGGCGAGTTTTGAGTGGCGACTTTTGTGTTTTGACTTTTATGTGGCGAGGTTGGTGTATGTGTGGTGAAATGTGTGCTGAGGGTGGTATATGTGTTGAAGCACGTGGTAGTGTGTGGCGCATTTTGTGTGTTTGTTCATATCCCCGTGTGTGGTGAGTATCCCATGTCGGGGCCCCACCTTAACAACTGTACGGTATATACTCTTTGGCGCCATCGCTCTCATTCTTTAAGTCCCCCTTGTTCACATCTGGCAGCTGTCAATTTGCCTACAACACTTTTCCTTTCACTTTTTCCCCATTATGTAGATAGGGGCAAAATTGTTTGGTGAATTGGAACGTGCAGGGTTAAAATTTTGCCTCACAACATAGCCTATGACGCTCTCGGGGTCCAGACGTGTGACTGTGCCAAATTTTGTGGCTGTAGCTGCGACGGTGCGGATGCCAATCTCGGACAAACATACATACATACACACATTGAGCTTTATATATATATAGATATAATCATTATAATTTGTTATAACTATACGTAGTTAGTTACTATGCCCGGGCAGCGCCGGGCTCTTCAGCTAGCTATGTATAACATAGCTATGGAAATAGAGATTTGTTTATTGAAATGCTGACCAAAAACACAATCTGTACAATATTTCTGTACTTTATGGCTGAGTTCACACAGTGTATAAATGTTGCGCTTTTTTTCTGCTGATTATTTACATGTGGAAAAACCACAATGTATTACAGCTTAATCAAAGGGGATTCTCTCTCTTCTCTTCGTACCTCTTTTGCTTCTCTTTCTCCCTCTCTCTTTCCTTTTTCTGAACTTACTTTGACGATGGTCTTAGATCATTTTGACTGTCAGATTACTTTTATGGAATTAATATTTAGCTTTCAATATACGATTTATGATAAGGCCCTAGACTGTGTGTGGGATGCTTGTAATTGATAACGCTATCTATTATTACTCTTTTCGGAAGGATTGTTCTTTATTTGAGCACGGTTAGTGCCTTGTGATCGTACTTCTTTGTCTCTTTTATAAATCAATAACTAAAGATAAATTAGAAAAACAAATCAATGAGGATGTGATTTATATGAATTTCATTCCCACAGTATTCTATTTTTCCACTGTGAAAATTGACCTGTAGTACAGTTTTGAAATTTGCAGCGTTTTTTTAATTTCTTTTTTCGCTTTATTTGCGAATTTTCCCCATTCACGTGAATGAAATATGGAAAATCCTCAAATAATAACCACAGTGGAAAAGCCGTAAAAATCAAGTAATCCGCACGTGACTATCAATGTTTGATTAAAACATCTTTCAGATATTTGTTAGCTTAATTCTCCTTTTTAAAAGTAAAATGTATTTTTATTTACCTGGAACTGTTTCTACTAGATATTTATGCTTGTAGTCTTCCTTAGATTTCTTTTGTGTAAATAATCACACTCCAGTAGTTTAACCATTTAACCCCTTGACAGCCACTGATACACCTTTTAGCAGCTGCTGTTAAAGGGCCTTATACCTCAGAGCCGCCTTTTCGTGGTGCTGAGGAATACCGTATATACTCGTGTATAAGCAGACCCGTGTATAAGCCGACCCCCCTAATTTTGTCGCAAAAAACTGGGAAAACTTATTCACTTGTGTATAAGCCGAGGGTGCACAGTGAGTGGCCCCAGATAATGCTGCACAGTGAGTGACCCCAGTTATGCTGCACAGTGTGTGGCCCCAGTTATGCTGCACAGTAGGGTGACCGCAAAAAATCGATGTCGGAATTTTGTCTGTCTGGACCCCACAAAACGATTCCCCTTTCCAGATATTGAGAGAGACAAAATTTGAGCTCGATCAAACGACGTTAACCCGTGCCGCTCGTCGCTCAAAGTTTGAAAAAAATCCAAATTGAGGTATTTTAAGATTTAGGTATTTTGCATAGTCTGTTAGACTATAAAGAATGTGACAACAACATTGCAGAAATAGCCCTGACCAAATTTTCGAACCATTTGTGGTATTTGAATGCAGAGTTGGTGGGATTATCATGTTTTGATCCCACCATTACAGACAATGAAAAGTTGTTAATGGCTAATAAATTGCTCAGTAGCACAGATGAACCATCAGAGCACGCTAGGGTTGTAAATCCAAAAGTTAGGAAAGAAAAATTAAAAGAGGTAGGAAGTAACCGACTTTAACAACCTTCTGACAAAAGATGAAGAACAAAAGTAATATGTCCTGCAAGTTGTAAGCAAATGCCGAGCATTATATTCTGACGTTTCAAAAACTACTTTAACAAAAGCTCTAGAATAGATTAGATAACTATGTAAAATTATCAACTCATGTAGGTTAGCGTGCTCTGATGGTTCATCTGTGCTACTGAGCAATTTATTAGCCATTAACAACTTTTCATTGTCTGTAATGGTGGGATCAAAAAACGATAATCCCACAAACTCTGCATTCAAATACCACAAATGGTTCGAAAATTTGGTCAGGGCTATTTCTGCAATGTTGTTGTCACATTCTTTATAGTCTAACAGACTATGCAAAATACCTAAATCTTAAAATACCTCAATTTGGATTTTTTCAAACTTTGAGCGACGAGCGGCACGGGTTAACGTCGTTTGATCGAGCTCAAATTTTGGCTCTCTTAATATCTGGAAAGGGGAATCGTTTTGTGGGGTCCAGACGAACAAGATTCTGACATTTTTTCCCCCCCATATGAGATCCGGTCACCCTACTGCACAGTGTGTGGCCCCAGATAATGCTGCACAGTGAGTGGCCCCAGATAATGCTGCACAGTGAGTGGCCCCAGATAATGCTGCACAGTGAGTGACCCCAGTTATCTGCACAGTGTGTGGCCCCAGTTATGCTGCACAGTGTGTGGCCCCAGATAATGCTGCACAGTGAGTGGCCCCAGATAATGCTGCACAGTGAGTGGCCCCAGATAATGCTGCACAGTGAGTGGCCCCAGTTATCTGCACAGTGTGTGGCCCCATCATATTGCTGCTGCTGCCGCTGCCTCCGTTACAAAAAAAACAAACTGTATACTCACCTCCGTCGCTGCCCCCTGCTCATCAGCGTTGCGGGCTCTGCATTGACTGTGCAGGCAGAGGGCACAATCACGCCCTCTGACCTGAATGTCACTGCAGAGGGCGCAAGACAGCAGAGCGCAGGGACAGGTGAATATGCCTCCCCTCCTGTTCATACTTACCCGGTCCTGGCGCTTGTCTTTGCAGCTCCCCTGCTTGTTCCATGTTGTCGGCGCGGCTCTCTTCCTGCTTCAGCAGTCACGTGGTACCGCTCATTAAATATGCGCATATTTAATGAGCGGGTACCATGTGACAGCTGAAGCAATTAGAGAGCAGCGCTGACAACATGGAACAAGCAGGGGAGCTGCAGAGATGGGTGAGTATGATCTGACACCCCCGCTCCCCCTCCCCCGCCGATCCCCCGGTATATGACTCGTGTATAAGCCGAGAGGGGGACTTTCAGCCCAAAAAAATGGGTTGAAAATCTCGGCTTATACCCGAGTATATACGGTAAGTGAATAGCTCCCACCAGCAGGCACAAATCCCATGAGTGACAGCTGTAGGCTGGGGTCACACTTGTGAGTTCAGCGCGAGTCTCTCGCATCAATAGCCGGCACTGCTGCCGGCACTCGTGACTGGAGTGTGTGGCTGCATGTCTTTCTGTGCTGCTGAATGCTCCTGTCTGAACCACCGGCGGCAGTGCTGGGCATTGATGCGAGAGACTCGCATGAGTTTTTCGCATAGCACTCGCAAGTGTGACCCTGGCCGTATATGACAGCTGACACCCCGAGGCATCGGCCCCGACTGGTTTTGGAACTAATTGGAGGCAAATTACCTTTTAACTACCACTGTCAAATCATGACAGTGGCATCTACGTATTTATAAATCAGCTTAAAGACCTCCTTTGATAGGATCTACCCTCAGGATCGTAATCTTGGGTGCTGATCATTGCCATGGTACCTTGAGGTCATATAATGACTCCAGGATACGGTGGCATGTTAGACTCAGCTATAAGCAGGGTATAGCAGACTCTGTCAGTGAGTCACTGACAGGTCTCAGGCACTGTAGTACACAGATACTGCAATGCATGAAACCAATACTCAAAGTAAAAAATATACATGTCCCTCAGTAAGTGGTACTTCACACTAAGCGAGAACGCTAGCGAAATCGCTGTTGCATCACCGATTTTGTGACGCAACAGCATCTTCGCCAGCAATCTCATTACGTGTGACACTTAGCAGCGACCAAGCCCCCGCTGCGATGTCGCTGATCGTGCTCGAATGTCCTGGGCCATTTTTTGATCGCTGGTGTCCCGCTGGCCAGCATGCAATTTTTTGTATAACAGAGCCTTTAAATATTGGATAAGACCCTATTTGCGCTTTTTCTCTCCTATAGTTTTTTGTTTGATATTTCACCAGAAGGGTCATGCCCTGTCATGCGCCCATGTGGGGTGACAAGTGTTTAACGGAGTACAGCTTGGAGAGTCTCCCTTAGTATTAAAACTTAACTTTTAATCAAATGCTTAAATTATGGATCAAAAACGTGACACAAAAAAAGAAAACCACATGTATAAAGTGCTCATGCATACCAGTGCTATAATCCTTTGATAATCCTGAGAGTACTATAAGGCTACTTTCACACATCAGGTTTTCGGCGTCAGGCGCGATCCGGCGTCGTGCCGGAACGCCGGATCCGGCAAATGTTTCGTAAAACCGGATGTGACGGATCCGGTTTTCTGGCGGATCCGTCTTTTTCTGGACAGACAAAACCGGATCCGTCTCATCCGGTTCATCCGTTTTTCTATCCGTTTTTCGACGGATTACGCCGGATCCGGTTTTTAAAATTGACCCTTGTGGCCTTCCGAACGGGATTGGCTACTGGAAAACTATATATAGCATGTTCCTACAGCCCTTCTTTGACAGGTTGTAGAGGAGAAAGTGCAGGTTGGAGAGAAGAGCAAGTTACTGGCGAAGATGGATGTTGTCATTGGAAATATTTTGAAGAATTTGGCGGATTTTACAGCGGAGGCAAATCGTTTGAGGGTGATTGTTCTGGAGAAGGAGAGAGCGAGACAGCAGCGCATCAGGCATCGTAGACGACGTTTGTGGATCCACCCCATCACAGCCAAGAGAATGACACGTGGGGTCTATTCTACACTATGCATGGACCTTCGACAAAACCCGGATACATTTTTTGGATATGTTAGGATGAAAATGGAGAATTTTGATTACTTGGTGGAGCGCATTGCACACCTCATAAGAAAAGCGGACACCTATTGCCGCTTCTCTGTTTCACCCGCAGAGCGTCTGATGGTGACTTTAAGGTAAGCCACATTTATTGGATATGATCGCATCAGAGCACACTTTCACTGCAATCTTGTTGGTGGTAATTTGTATCCCCAAGTGTTATAGGTCAGTTTTGGTATGTAATGCTGTGATTTAAAACTAATTTATTGTTTTTTAATTCCCCACAGATTTCTTGCAACTGGAGAATCCCTTTCGTCACTGCATTTCCAGTACAGACTCGGGATTTCCACCATATCTGGAATTGGGAAGTACACATGCCGTGCACTGTGGGACTCCTTAGCTGAAGAGTTTTTACCAGAGCCCACAACAGAGAGGTGGATTGAAATTGCTGACAAGTTTCAACAGATATGTCAGTTTCCAAACTGCTTGGGCGCTGTGGACGGGAAACATATCCGCATTGTAAAGCCAGCTGGATCGGGATCGGAATATTTCAATTACAAGAAATATTTTTCAATTGTCCTCATGGCCATCGCTGACGCGGAATACAAATTTATTGCGGTTGATATTGGGGCCTATGGCCGCTCCAATGACTCTCAAGTTTTCAAACTGTCTGCCATGGGGCGTAAACTGTATGGAAACACCTTCCAGTTCCCACCACCTAGACCGCTGCCGCAAACATCTGGTCCACCTATGCCATTTGTCTGTGTAGGGGATGAAGCCTTCCAGCTGTCAGAACTCCTTTTGAAACCGTACTCTAGCAGAGGATTGACAAGACCAAAACGCATTTTTAATTACCGCCTCACAAGAGCAAGAAGAATGGTTGAATGTACCTTTGGTATTCTGACAGCCAAATGGCGGGTCCTATTGACTGCGATCAACCTCAAGACAGAAACTGTGGACGAGGTGATCAAAGCGTGCGTGGTACTCCACAATTTTGTTATCTGCAAGGAACCCATTTCCATTGAGGACACCTCTGAAGAAACCACCTTGCAAGATTACCATGACATTACCACTAGAAGTTCTGTGACGGTTTCAGTAATGAGGGACAATTTTGCACTATACTTTATGTCACCTCAAGGCAGAGTACACTGGCAGGATGACAGAGTGTGAAAGATTTGTGCCCTAACCAAACTTGTGTACCTTCTGTACCAACAGTATATACCTTTGCCAACCAAAGTTGGCTATCTTGTCATGGTCTCTATTTTTAGCTTTAGGCCACAGGTGTGTACCTGGTTGTGTTTTATGCAAAGTATTTCACCTTTTAACAAAAGTTGTGTACATTGTTAGGAAATCACCAACAATAAACACAACTTTTTAGGTGAAATACTTTGCTTCAAACACAACCAGGAACACAACTGTGGCAAAAAGCTAAAATTTACCCACAGTTATATACCTAGTTTTGAATACCATTTCACCTTTTAAATACCCTGTATTTAACCTTTTTCGCCGCAGAAAGAAATGACAGACAACCAGTGTAAAATAATTTAACTTTTATTGAAAAATGTTTTTTTTAGTAAACTTTTTTAAAATTTTAATAAACTTGTTTAATAAAACTTTGAAACTATAAAACGGAAACCATAAAACTGGTCATTTTTATTTAAATACACACATTATAATTCTGTGTAGTGTGTGGTGGAAATACTGCTGTAGGGGCTGCGGGACACTTCGACACTGGGAGTGTGGAGAGAGGACTGGGATCGTGGTGGGGAAGGAACAGTTAGAGGTGAAGGTGTGGAAAAAACTACAGAATGGGTGGACATGTGGGAAGCAGAAGAGGTGGTGGGTGGTGGAGTGGAGGGTTGGGCAGGGACTGTAGGAGCAGATGATGTTGATGGCAAGTTGTATGGGGAAGGAGTTTGGTACGGGGCAGGTTGCTGGAAGTGGGGAGATGTCTGGTACGGGGCAGGTTGCTGGAAGTGGGGAGATGTCTGGTACGGGGCAGGTTGCTGGAAGTGGGGAGATGTCTGGTACGGGGCAGGTTGCTGGAAGTGGGGAGATGTCTGGTACTGGGGAGGTTGCTGGTACTGGGGAGTTTGCAGGTACTGTGGAGGTTGCTGGTACTGGTGAGGTTGCTGGTGCTGGGGAGGTTGCTGGTGCTGGGGAGGTTGCTGGTGCTGGGGAGGTGGATGGTGCTGGGGAGGTGGATGGTGCTGGGGAGGTGGATGGTGCTGGGGAGGTGGATGGTGCTGGGGAGGTGGATGGTATGTAATAGGAGGGGGAGGATGGAAAGTGGCTGGAGGTGGATGGTATGTAATAGGAGGGGGAGGATGGAAAGTGGCTGGAGGGGGTGTAGATGTAATAGGAGGGGGAGGATGGAAAGTGGCTGGAGGGGGTGTAGATGTAATAGGAGGGGGAGGATGGAAAGTGGCTGGAGGGGGTGCAGGTGGAGGAACTACTGTGGTGGGAGGAGGAGGAGGTTGGGAGGTAACTTGCTGGAGAGCAGCGTGGCATGAATGCATTACATGCATCTGCTGGGCAGGAGAGAGCGTTTCCATGCGCTCCACAACAGACCTGAAAAAGGTGTGGTTTGGCGAAGATCTTGCTTCTGAATGCATGGTTTGCAGAAGTGTCTTCACCTCCAGAATGCTGGAGTTGATCTGCTGATAGCCTGCGGATATTTGCTCTGACAAGACTTTTAGACAGTTCTGGAAAGATGCATTCAGATGCAAGAACTCTGGCGCATAAGTCTTTTCCTGACCCCTCTGCCGCTGCCGCCCAGTACCCGCAGGTGTACTAGAGGTGGCAGGGGCAGAAGGGTGGGGTAAAGGGAAAGCGATCTCCTCACCAGCAGCTTCATGTAATGTAGGTGGCCACGATGCTCCTGTGCTGGTGGATGGGACAGATGGGTCGAATGTGTGGGAAGGCTGGGAAGGTGCAGATGTACCGGGGTGGTCGAAGTGTCCCTCGGTGCCGGTCTCCTCAGGGATCGCCTCAGAAGGGTCCAATCGTGCCGGCTCCCGAGTGCTGCTCACCGTGCTGTGGAATAAAGAGAAAAAAAACAATTAAAATACTGACATGGTATGGCCCTGGCTGAAAAAAAAATTTACATATAACATTTTTTTTCACATGTGGTGTGTAATATTTACCTTCTGGTGACCATTGTTTCCCGGAGGAACGACAGGGCTTCTGCGTACTTGTACTTGCTCCTGCGTCCTCCAGATCCACTCGGGGCCCGCATCTCTTTATTGAACTCCTTCTTGAAACGATCTCTCACAGACCGCCACCGATTCACAATTCTGTTCCCTGAAACGAGAAAGGAGTGGTTAGTATACAACATCAGTGTTTCCCAAACTCCAGTCCTCATGGTCCCCAGGGGTCATGTTTTCAGGATTTCTATAGTAAATAGAAATCCTGAACACATGATCCGTGGGGACCACGAGGACTGGAGTTCGGGAAACACTGGTTTACATCAAGCAACCGGTACTGAATATACTTACGCTCTTTAATCTGGGCCCGAGCTTCGATGTCCTCCCAGCGGCCAACAAGGAGCGAACAGATTTCCTCCCAGAGTCGTCGGGTAACGATCAGGTCAGCGTGGCGGCGGTCAGCCATATTCCAGAGCGGCTCCCTTTCTCTGACGAGATCGATGAGGCGGTCCACATCAATCCCTCCATCCTCACCGTCAGAGTCGGGAGCACGCTGTGAAGGCTGTTAAAGAAAAAGACAAAAATAACATAATTAGCCTCCACAAAAGAAATGAAATAAAAAGTGCAAAAAAACAAAGCAAAAATATTTATACTTACACGCTGGTGACCGCCGCGTTGCTGTCGCCGACGACCCTGGGAGGCACTGCGAGGACCTCTTGGCCAAGCACCAGATTGGGAAGACTAGAGAAGAAAACAAAAAATGTTATGTCTTTGGATGTAGGCATTTGTTTGCTGTGTGTGGTCTGCAGAACATTGTTTTCTATGTGTTGTGTGTAGTGTGATGTTGTGTTTCTGCGTTTGATGCAAAAAACTTACCAATTGTGAGCCCACTCCAGGTGTCTGTCCACCCCTTCCTTCTTCTTCTGGGAGCTCCTCTTCATCTTGTGATTCCTGTTTTGAAATAAAAGGCAATGAATAGACATATATTACAGAGAAGATGGATTTTGGAAATAAAAACTTACCGTCAAACGCTGACGATGCGAGGGAGGGCTCCCAGAAGATGATGTGCTGTCTTCCTGGTGGCCACACTCCATGCCTGTGGGTGGTGTTCCAGCTGCTGCCATTGCTGCTGCTGCTGCTGCATCTATTGGGCGGCTGTTGAATAAAGAGAAACAAAGGGCCAATGAATATCTTGATATTCAATAGCCCTAGTTTGGAGGAATGGGTTATTTGATAATTACCGTCTCTCATCTGCTGCTGGCCTCCCCTCCTCAGCATGTTCTATTTGCTGCTCCATTTGGGGTGGTGGTGGTGCGGATGGTGCTGCAGTGGTCTCCTGCCTTCTCCTGCGCCTGGTTGCTGTCTTGGGTGGCATGTTGGGTGTGGCTGTGGGTCCCACTGTCTTGCTTTTATATATGTCTTGTGGGCAGAGCTACTGAGCATGCTCAGACCAAAAAAACGGATCCGGCGCATTGCGGCGCTCATAGGCTTTCATTGTGTGAAAAAGCCGGACGCGCCGGATCCGGCGTGTCCGGCTTTTTCGCCGGAGACAAAAAACGTTACAGTCACCGTTTTTTCCAGACGCCGGATCGCGACACATTGCCGGATCCGGCGAAAACCGGATGAAACGCATGGCCATCCGGCGCGATCCGGCGCAAATGCAAGTCTGTCAAAAGCGCCGGATCGCGCCTGACGGCGAAAACCTGATGTGTGAAAGAGGCCTAATAGTGCAATATTTTATACACTATAGCTGATTGTGACAAGTGTTCAACCCCACAGGTTTGAACAGAGGGAGTGTAAGGATTCTGGACTTTCCTTTGTGCCTGTTTTGCCTTGATTCAAGATGGAGACTTGCATCTTGCCCTGTCGTGGAACTTCCTTTCTGTCCTGATTATTTAAGTCCAGGTTGTGTGCTCCTCTTTGCTTGAGTATTTTGTTGAAGTTGGCTCCTGAGCTTCTCCCTGTCTGCTGGTGGACTCCCTGCTGCTCATTACTCGGTGCTCTGCCTCTCCACGCTCTGTTGCCTACAATCCTCTGTTCGTCTTCCTGATGCTGTCTGTGCTTAACTACTCTCTGGATTCCTAGTTGGAGCTAATCGCCCCTGGAACTGCTGTGGCCAGTAAGGAATCCTGACATCATCATCTTCTATAGGTCTGTGTTAGACTGGGCTGCGGTGCTGGACTTGTATGGCACTTTCAGCCCAAAAGGTACGCATAGTGACATTCTCTGGTTAATGCCACTTCTATATAATGTTGGACTTCTACACTTTAGTGCTGTGTGTGTGCTCATTCTCAAATATCACTGGACTGCTCCATTAAAAGGGGTGTGCGTACTCACATACTTTCTGCTGGAGTTCTACGTCTAGTTCCTTGTACACACCTGCGCTATATTACTATTGGACTAGTTATATTAGTGGTCGCGCCCCGCTTTTCAGTTACTCTGGACATTTCTATATTGAGCTGTGCATTCGTTACTATTGCAGGAAGTGCTATGTTAGTTTTACTTTACTTGCATCATTCCATATTGTGCTGTGTTTTCGTTACAATTGCAGGAAGTGCTCTGTTAGTTTTGTCACACTTGTTAAATGTACTTATTTGCATCAACTTTGGTCTCAGTGTCATATTATCCCACGCAATCAGATTCCATAGTGCCCATATAATTGGTACAGGGAGGGGATATGTGAGGCAGTGACTGGTGTTACATATGAGGGTCACTGTATGTTCCCCCCCAGGATGCACACAGAGGCATATTGAGGCCATGAGAGGGCATTGCAGTCACAGGCATAGCTGTGGTTGCAATGCAGACTAAAGTGAGTATACTGTAGGTCTTGGACACGCTGATTGCCCGAGGCAGATTTAGGGAAAACCTACTCTGGGTTTTTTTGCTTTGAAAGAAACTACCAATGGTAGTGGTGCAGTCCATTTCATTCCTGGCCGGAGTTTTCCATGTGGCCCAAGACCACAGGTTGCTAGTTAAAAACCCTGCAGTATAGGATTTGGATGTGTCAGGTTCAGAGTCAGTGTCAGTCATGGTGTTTGGAGGAGTACAGAGAAGAGGGCTCAGCATTGCTCCACATGTGTGAGGCAACACAGGCCAGTGGATCCAAACAGCCAGGGCAGCTGAGTAGCCTGGCAACCACAGCATACATAGTAGTGCGGTCGCCCACCGCAACTGGTCATAGAAGTGGACTGGCTTGTTTAGTGACTGTAAACTGGAGGATATAGTTCCCGGCTGAGATCGGGAGGATATCTTGTACTGTGTAGTGCTGTGAGTAGAACATTAACACAGTGGTGCAGATGCCCATGGCAACAGGTCAGAAGTGAACTGGCATGTTTAGTGACTGTAATCCAGAGGATATGTGCCCAGCTGCGAACTGGAGGTGGACTGTCCTGTTTCCCGGCTGCAATCCGGAGGATATCGTATGCTGTGTTTTGCTGAGTTGAACATTAAAGAGACGTTTTGTTTTGAGCTTTGCTGGGTCACTGCATCATCACTGCACAGTGTGCTACCGCTGCACTACGATATATATAATGGATAGATAGAATAAAAGCTGACAATTCATGTGCAATTAAATTTTCCCACAGTGCTCACACTGACATCACATAGGTGAAGTGAGTTAATTGGCCATGAACTTGCAGGACCTGTCAGACGGCTCCGCAAACTTTCTCACGCTCGGGTTACCCTCTGACAGGGAATAGCAGTTAACAGGCAGACACTGAACAGACGTTGCTCAATGTCTACTGGATGACAGGCTGTATGAACGCATTCTGCATCCATGTAGCCTGTCATCTAGATGTAGCAGAGCTAGACTCGTCATGGGACAAATGGATTAATAGCATCTCTGAGGAAAGGTGAGGAAATTTATTGCTTGTTTTTTACCTCTTTTGCAGATGACGAGGGCATCGGGGGAATGGGCGAGGTCATAAGTAAGGTTTAAATAAAAATATTAAAGGAGTCTGTGTCATTCTTTCAGTTAAATGATTTTTTGGGGGTGTCTGTGTTTTCTTACAATGTGACTATAGGGTTAGTAATGGGGGTGTCTTTTTGACTCCTCACCATTACTAACCTCTGGGCTTGATGTCACCTGACAATACAAAGGTGACATCAATCTCCCACAACTATCAACCCACTTGCCACCGCTACAGGACAAGTGGGAAGAGCGAGGCTAAGTGCCAGAATTGGCGCATCTTAGAGATGCCCCTTTTCTGGGGTGGCTGAGAACTGATGTTTTTAGCCTGGGAGGCAGTATCCATTGCTCCTTCCTAGGCTATTAATATCAGCCTGCATCTGTCTGCATAGCCTTTGCTGGTTATTAACTATAGGGGGACTCCACATCATTTTTTGAGGGGTCCCCCCATTTTAATAGTGAGTAAAGGCTAAGCTCCATGGGTATTACCCCCATACCAGGCTATAAACATCTGCCCCAGCAGTCGGCTTTCCCTCTGCTGGTTAGAAAAATTGCGCGGGAACCCATGCCATTTTTTTGTGAAAAATAATCTTTTATTAATTAAATACATGTATAGTAAGCTGCACACACACTGTACTAATTGTATTTGTCAGAGACATGTATACATCTACCTATTCTATTTGTATTTACTCTATGCAATCCTTCTCTTCTATCCTGCCGGCTCCTGCAGGGACTTTACACTACACAGCTGCCGAATTGCCGGCTTTTTTTCTATATATTTTTATATATATATATATATATATATATATATATATACAGTGGGGAAAAAAAGTATTTAGTCAGTCAGCAATAGTGCAAGTTCCACCACTTAAAAAGATGAGAGGCGTCTGTAATTTACATCATAGGTAGACCTCAACTATGGGAGACAAACTGAGAAAAAAAAATCCAGAAAATCACATTGTCTGTTTTTTTTTCATTTTATTTGCATATTATGGTGGAAAATAAGTATTTGGTCAGAAACAAAATTTCATCTCAATACTTTGTGATATATCCTTTGTTGGCAATGACAGAGGTCAAACGTTTTCTGTAAGTCTTCACAAGGTTGCCACACACTGTTGTTGGTATGTTGGCCCATTCCTCCATGTGGCTGGCACAGAGAGGAGGTAAAGACAAGCTTAGGAAGATGACAGTACATTTAGGTACAAGGCCAGTTGATCAGAGGGTCACAACCTGACTTCAGCATCTAAGGGCCGATGATCCTACCTGTGGCACGCACAGAGAGAAGGTAATGACCTGCTTAGGAAAATGATAGTCCATTCAGGTACAAGGCTAGTCAACCTGGCTTCTCCAAACAGCCCCATGGAGCCAGGCAACTCGTGGGTCTCATTCCTGGCTTTCACAAATGTATCTGTGGGGAGGTTGACCTGACAGAGGCACTGAAAAGAAGAGAAAAGGGTGCCATATTGAGAGTGACCATTAGAGGGCAGTGGGGAGCTTGTAAAGGGCAGTTATATAACTGCCATGAGAGAGGTTATGTAACTGCCAGAGGTCGAGGTCACTCTCATTGATCAGAGGTGACTGTCAGGTGACAGTGGGCGGGGCTACCTAGGCTGTGAATTTAAAGACTGAGGTAAGCTTCTAGAAGCTTCAGTCAGCCAGGGGATCTCACTAGTAAGAAGGGTCTGCTGCTCAGTGGAGAGCCCTCAGAGAGCACCAGACAGTAGAGATGGTCACAGGGGGTGACCCAGGCACACAGGATCATCAGACTGAGACAGTCTGAGCAGAATTGGTACCGGTGTACTCTGATCGGGGAAACGCTGTGGTGGAAGTGCCTAGGTCAGCCACAGTGAGGAGAACCGCAGAGGACACCACGACGGTGACACAGAGCAAGTACAGGTACCCGGGTCTGTGTGAGAAGAATATTGTCAAAGTCCTGTCATGAACTGTGGATGTCGTCAGGAGGGTATGAATAAAACACGGACATGTTGAATTCACTTTCCTGTCTCAGTCTCCAGTCTGTCTGCGTCAAGAGGTGGGTCACCCCTCCAGCCTGTTGAATCAGCACCACCTAAGCACAGCACACCTTCCCCGCCTATCAGCATCATCACCAGCATCACCACCTAATTTGCCTTCCCTCGCCACCACTACATATCCATGGACTCGCGATGATCAATTGAGCAGATCTGTATTCTTGCAGTCGGGGCCATAGTTCTCTAAGCTGGCTTCCTGTAGAATGACAAATCTATGTCCCTCATGATGGAGCCATGATGTCTTGGCTGCTGTCCTATAAAGAGTCTCTGGTCCTTTGGATGTTTTGATATCTGGATGTCTTGGATGAATCTCTGTCTGTCTATCTCTATATGGAGGTATTTATCCTTTTTATTGTTTACACTGTTGTCCTTCAAACCAGTTTCCAGAGGTCAAGAGAAACATTGGTGACAAGATAAACTTGCATTGTTTAATTATTTAATTTATGTGCATAGTTTTTCCTTCTCTATTTTTCAAGTCAACAAACTGGCTGGCCTGGACAATGTGTAATCAACATATCAACATAACGAACACCATTGTTCATTAGTCATCCAGGATATCATTAGTCATCCAGGATAAGAGCAGAAAATGTTACAACAAATAGTCAGCTTATAGATAAATGAATTACTACTGCGCTAAAGGGGGTTTTACACATAGCGATATCGCTAGAATGTCACCGATTTTGTGACGTTATAGCGATATCGCTATGTGTGATACTTACCTCTGACCGGCTCCCCTGCTGTCCATCGCTGATCGCGCGAGAATGTCCGGCTCCATTTCTCGTCGTCAGCTTCCTGCTGGGCTTCCTGCTGTGACGACGAGCGACGCGTGGAGGCGGGCGGGAGGACGTCAGGATCGCTGTGTGTGAAAGGTGAGTATCGTGTGCTGCGTCGCTGCTGCATCGCTGGTGAGATCTGCCTGTGTGACAGCTCACTAGCGATCATTTAGCGATGCACCAGCGATCCTGACCGGGTCGGATCGCTGGTCGGATCGCTGGTGCATCGCTAAATGTAAAAGGGCCTTTAGAGTCACTGGTATCTATTGTCTTACTCAAATGGATTTGCAATCAATAAAAATCAAAGTCCAGAGCACAATAAAAGAACAAGGTATGAGCAGAAAACAACAATAAGTGACATTAAAAAGTCATATATATCCCTTAGGATGCTTAATGCCAATTGTAGTGCATGAAACCAAGATTACCTTGTGAAGCGGTAGGGCTTAACAGCCACAGAGGGGGAGGGCGGGCTCAGTCTCACAAGTGAACGCTGATTCTGTGTTTGAACATCCCAAAGGTCCTTCTGTAAATAATGACACTTCTCCGGAGGGTTCCTGAATAAATGTTTCTTGCTTAAGAACTGCAGTAATCGTGTTAGCGATGCTACCCCGGCTGGTGGCAGCAGTCGCTCTAATTGCAGGCTGGATGGAAAAACACACTGAACTAGGTGCCCGAACTTCACACTATGCTCGTCAGCACAGGACCTGTGTGACGTCAGAGACACGTGATGCACTGGCCTGCAGCCTAGAGATCGCAATGAGGACCAAAAAGCTATCCTCCAGGATACCAGTGACTCTAAGCGCAGTAGTAATTCATTTATCTATACAGACTTTCCCTTTGACATCTATGGTGACTGGTGTCTTTCTACTTTTGCTGCTGGAGTCCCTATATACACTTGAGTGCCACTGAGGATTTTATATTAAATAGTCAACTTACAAGTCAATATTTTACACAATCAAAAGTCTGTTTTCTGGACCAACCAGAAAGAAATACATCAGTTCAAAAGTCAACATATAGATGACAGTCTATTCTTCCTGGCTTGCGGAAAATAGATGGTTTTCTAATTAAGATATAATGCTGTGTCCTCACATGCAATTCTTTTTTCACCGCCCAATGGTATAACATTCTGTGAGGCACAAGTGGTGTCAACATGCTCACTGCAGCCCTAGATAATTAATTGGGGGATGCAGTTTGTAAAACTACATCACTTTTGAGGGTTTCTGTTGTTCTATCACCTCATAGGCTCTGCCAATGTGGCATGGCACAGTCAAACCAGTCCTGCAAAATCTGAACTTCAATATGGCGCTTTTCCTTTCTGAAAAGCGCGCGCGACATCAGATTCAGACCTCATCTTCAGCGGCCATTTTCCTGGAGGCCACCGCATCGCAGCAATGGAGCTGCTGGCAGCCTCCGGGCTTTGGGCATATGCCGGCGGAGCCCCAACGCAGGACATAGAGCCGCCGTCCCCCAGCTGCACAAAGAGGAGCCCCCATGCTACACAAGAGGAGCCGCCACTGCTGCCGACCCCCAGCACAGAGCCGCAGATATCACCGCTGCCACCAATGAGGTAAAAGGGGGATGATAACTCCAGATACATCTTCCCTGTGAGACGCCTCCTGCCTTGGTCATCGGGATCACTCCCCCACTATATGCAGATTGCTCCGCACCCGGTGTATAAAATGACACACGGCGTATAAGAAGACCCCATGACTTTTAAGAAATTTTCACTGGAAAAGTTGGGGGGGGGGTCGTCTTATACGCCAGAAAATACGGTAAGTATCTCAATTTTTTGCTTTTATCTATAGCAGTAATGCAATTCAGATTTCATATTTCATGTTTACATGCTATAGCACTACAGAATGCAACTTAATTTGTTTTTTTATGGAGATGGCTACTCTTAGTTTTCATCTGTACACATCAGTGACGGTCAGTCTTTTGTTACTTATATATAGGCTCTCTGACGGAGCAGTCCACTCATCACCCTGTGGTGAATTTAATTACAGCTGGTTCCTACCTATCCATATAATGTAGGCTTCAACCTAAGAGAGGATTCACATTAGATTAGGTGCCCAGCAAAATGAGATTGTTTTGTCTTTGGCTGCTAGGCATTCATGAATTAGCCAAATTATGTGCTAAGTATCTCAAGGCCCCGTTACATTTAGTGATATAACCCGGTCAGGATCGCTGGTGCATCACTAAATGGTCGCTAGTGAGCTGCCAAACAGGCAGATCTCACTAGCGATGCAGCAACGGTCGGCGGTCGATACTTACTGTCAGACACAGCGATGATGTCTTCTTCCGCCCGCGTCCATGGCTCGCTCGCTTGTCTGCGCCAGCAGGAAGACGACAACGAGAAATGGACCAGGCCGATCTTGCGCGATCAGCGATAACCAGCGGGGGAGCCGGTCAGAGGTGAGTATCACATGTCGTGATATCGCTAGTGATATCGCTGCTGCGTCACAAAATCGGTGACGCTTTAGCGATATTGCTAGCGATATCGCTATGTGTAAAGGGCCCTTTAATTTTTTCCCATTTTCTAGAGCAATTCAAAATTCATATATCTCATGTTTACATTCTATAGCGCTATTGAGTGCTACTTGATTTGTTAATTAATGAAAGTGAAAACAGGTTTGGGGGTGAAGTGCTTAAAGCAACATTTTTGTGGGGAAAAAGTAAAATTTTCACTTTTTTCTTCCACATTGCTATAATTTCTGTGAAGCACCTGAAGGGTTAACAAACCGTTCAGGTGAAAGTGGTTTTGAGCACTTTGAGGGGTGCAGTTTGTAAAATGTTGTCACTGTATTCTCTGTCATATAGGGCCCTTTAATGTCGTTTCAAATATAATGTGGTCTCTACAAAAATTGTAGATTTGTAAATTTTGTTGGAAAAATTAGAAAAGTCTGATAAACTTTTAACCGTTCTAACTTCCTAGCAAAAGAAAAAATATGTTTATAAAATGATGCTGATGTGAAGTAGACATGTCATAAATGTTATTTATTAACTATTTTATGTGGTATAACTATCTGGTTTAAGGACATAAAAAGTAAGGTTTAAAATTGCAAAATTTTCACCAACAATCCGATATTATCACAATTAAACGCAAAAATATCAACCTAAGTTTACCACTAACATAAAGTACAATGTGTCACACGAAAATATTCTCAGAATCACTGTGATCCGTTGAAGCATTCCAGACTTATTACTTCATAAAGGGACAGTGGTCAGAATTGTAAAATTTGGCCTGGTTAGGAAGGTGTAAACAGGCTCAAGGGTTCATATTCACTTTGCGAGTTGTTCAAAACGTTAAAAGGTACTTACCATATATTGCAGATGTTTCGAGGAATATCTTGCTAATAAAATTAAAATGGAATTACTCTATTTGAGAACACTTTTATTACGATGGATAAAGGGTCAGAAGGGTAAATTCCTGTAGGATACACCATAATGGAAATTTTTCCATAAAGGTTACTTTATAGCACATCAAGTGTTTCCATTTTTTTTTTGTATTTTATTCAAACAGTTATAAATTATGAAAGTTATCACTCATGATATGATATGTAGTAAATTTGCTTATTCATTTGTGCTACATTTATATGAATACATAACATTCTCACTTTGCAACAAGCAGATGAAGTCGGTTTATCAAGTTCAGGAAATCAGTAATTATCCACATCTGCTCACTGTCCGTGTCCACTGCGCTGCTAATTTAGTTAGATATAAACAGAAGAATAACAAACATATACACGACAAGGAGCTCTGCCCAAACTCAAGAAGTGACTGTAATTTCAGCATATAATATATAATAACATATAGAAAATGGCTTACCAAGGCAGAAGTAATCATATGGTGGTGACCTCCAACAGGATGGGGTCCACATTCTGTTGGGGGTCACCACCATATGATTACTTCTGAACTGGTAATGGTAAGCCATTTTCTATATGTTATTACATATTATACGCTGAAATTGACCTACCGTATATACTCGTGTATATGCCGACTCGTGTATAAGCCGACCCCCCTAATTTTGCCACAAAAAAATGGAAAAACTTGTTGACTCATGTATAAGCCGAGGGTGGTGCTGCACAAGGGTTAATGGTGGTCCAAAAAGATGCTCCATAGATAAATACCCCCATAAAATGCTGCACAAGGGTTAATGGTGTCCCAATTAGATGCTCCATACATAAATACCCCCCATATGCTGCACAAGGGTTAATGGTGGCCCAAGTAGATGCTCCATACATAAATACCCCCCATATATTGTTGCACGAGGGTTAATGGTAGCCCAAGTAGATGCTCTATACATAAATACCTCCCATATATTGCTGCACAAGGGTTAATGGTGGCTCAAGTAGAAGCTCCATACATAAAATACCCCCCATATGGTGCACAAGGGTTAATGGTGGCCCAAGTAGAAGCTCCATACATAAAATACCCCCCATATGCTGCTGCTATATATTAAAAAAAAAGACATACCTCTCCGTCGCTGGGGGCCAGGTGCCGGTGTCGCCGCTGGCTCAGGCTCCCGGCACTAGCTATATTTACCGATCCCCATTCCATCGCTGTCTCCCAGGTCCTGTACAGTGACATTAGCAGAGGGCGCGCACTGACTATGTCATCGCGCCCTCCGCTGAATGTCAAGCCAGAGGACCCGGGAGACAGCGATGGAACGGGGACCGGTAAATATTGCTCTGCTCCCCGTCCTCCCAAGTCATACTCACCCCCTCCTGGCGCACGGTCTCTTCAGCCCCTGCTTCCCGCATGATCTCGGCATCCCAGCTGTTCCTGCATTCAGCGGTCACGTGGTACCGCTCATTAAATATGTGCATATTTATGAGTTTAATGAGCGGTACCACGTGACCGCTGAATGCAGGAACAGCTGGGACGCTGAGATTATGGGGGGAAGCAGCGGCTGAAGAGACCATGCCAGGAGGGGGTGAGTATGGTCTCTGACACCCCCCACTCCCCCTCCCCCGCCGACCCCCGTATATGACTCGCGTATAAGCCGACAGGGGGACTTTCAGCCCAAAAAAAGGGCTGAAAATCTCGGCTTATACACGAGTATATACAGTATATGGTTAGCAGTTGGGATCTTATTTGGTATGGCTGCTAGGGAGTTTGTTATGATGCACTAGCACTTTATCTTTATTAGTATGCGAAGGTGACCCTTACCTTTTGGTGTATTTTCCTGATGTCCTCATTTATTGTAATATTGTTACTATTGTTACCTTTGTCTATCTTTGATATTTAACCCCTTCCTGACATCAGACGTACTATCCCGTCTATGGGACCCGGGCCCTTATGCCCATGGACGGGATAGTACGTCTACCGCGATCAGCGGCGCCCACGTGGTGAGCGCCGCTGATCGCGGCCGGGTGTCAGCTGATTATCACAGCTGACACCCGGCACAATGTGTCAGGGGTGGTCACGGACCGCCCCTGACACGTTAACCCCTTGCACACCGCGATCAAACATGATTGCGGTGTACCGGGGGGTTAAAGGGAAGCATCGGCAGGGAGGGGGCTCCCTCCGTGCTTCCCTGAGCCCCCCACGGCAGCGCAATGTGCAGTGCTGCTGCGGGGGGCACCTTTCCTGCAAGCCCCCGAATCCAAGATGGCGACGGGGGCCTTCGGGGGCCTGCAGGAAGCTGGCTTCCTCAGTGCCTGCAAAGCGCAGGCATGAGAAAGCCTTCTGCAGTGCCTGTGACAGATCGCTGATCTGTCACAGTGATCTGTGATGTGACAGATCAGCGATCTGTCACAGGACAGTGATGTCCCACCTGGGACTATTTAATAAAGTAAAAAAAAAAATAAAAAAAAGTGTTAAAATAAATTTAAAAAAATCGCCAAATAAATTAGAAAAAAAAAATATTCCCCCAAATAAATCCATTTTTTAGAAATAAAAAAAACAAAACAATAAAAGTACACATATTAGGTATCGCCGCGTCCGTTACGACCCACCCTATAAAACTGTCCCATTAGTTAACCCCTTTAGTGAACCCCTTAAAAAATAAAAATAAAAAACGAAGCAAAAAATAATGATTTATTATCATACCGCCAAACAAAAAGTGTAATAACGCGCGATCAAAAAGACGCATATAAATATCCATGGTACCGCTGAAAACGTCATCTTGTCCCGCAAAAAACGAGCCACCACACAGCATTATCAGCGAAAAAATAAAAAAGTTATAGCTCACAGAATAAAGAGATGCAAAAATAATTATTTTTTATATAAAATAGTTTTCATTGCATAAAACCGACAAAACATAAAAAAAGACCTAAATAAGGTATCTCTGTAAGCGTACAGACCCGAAGAATAAAACCGCTTTATCAATTTTATCGCACGCGGAACGGTGTAAACGCACCCCCCCAAAAGAAATTCATGAAACGCTGGTTTTTGTTCATTCTGCGTCCCAAAAATCGGAATAAAAAGTGATCAAAAAATGTCACATGCCCGAAAATGGTACCAATAAAAACGTCAACTCATCCCGCAAAAAATAAGACCTCACATGACTCGGTGGGTCAAAATACGGAAAAATTATAGCTCTCAATATGTGGTGATGCAAAAACTATTTTTACAATAAAAAGCGTCTTTTAGCGTGACAGCTGCCAAACATAAAAACCGCCAAAAATAGTAAATCAAACCCCCCCGTTATCACCCCCTTAGTTAGGGAAAAATAATAAAATAAAAAAAATGTATTTATTTCCATTTTTCCATTAGGGTTAGGGTTAGGTAGGGTAGGGTTAGGGCTAGGGTTAGGGTTAGGGCTAGAGTTAGGGTTAGGGCTGAGATTAGGGTTAGGGGTGTGTTGGGGTTCGGGTTGGAGTTAGAATTGGGGGTTTCCACTGTTTGGGCACATCAGGGGCTCTCCAAATGCAACATGGCGTCTGATCTCAATTCCAGCCAATTCTGAGTTGAAAAAGTCAAATGGTGCTCCTTCCCTTCCAAGCTCTGCCATGCGCCCAAACAGTGTTTTACCCCCACATGTAGGGTATCAGCCTACTCAGGTCAAATTGCAAAACAATTTTTGGGGTCCAATTTCTCCTGTTACCCTTAGGAAAATAAAAAATTGGGGGCAAAAATATCATTTTTGTGGAAAAAAATTATTTTTTTATTTTCACGTCCGAGCGTTATAAACTTCTGTGAAGCACTTGGGGGTTCAAAGTGCTCACGACACATCTAGATAAGGTCCGTGGGGGGCCTAGTGTCCAAAATGGGGTCACTTGTGGGGAGTTTCAATAATTTAGTTACATCAGGGGCTCTCCAAACGCACATGACACCCGCAGACCATTCCATCAAAGTCTGCATTCCAAAACGTCACTACTTCCCTTCCGAGCCCTGACGTGTGTCCATACAGTAGTTTTCTCCCACATATGGGGTGTCAGCGTACTCATGACAAATTGGACAACAACTTTTGGGGTCCAATTTCTCCTGTTACCCTTGGGAAAATAAAAAAATTGGGGACTAATTGATCATGTTTGTGGAAAAAATACGATTTTTTTATTTTCATGCCCGGGCATTATAAACTTCTGTGAAGCCCTTGGGGGTCCAAAGTGCTCACCACACATCTAGATAAGTTCCTTAGGGGGTCTCGTTTCCAAAATGGGGTCATTTGTGGGGGTTTCCACTGTTTAGGTACATTAGGGGCTCTCCAAAGGCAACATGACACCCGCAGACCATTCCATCAAAGTCTGCATTCCAAAACGTCACTACTTCCCTTCCGAGCCCTGATGTGTGTCCATACAGTAGTTTTCTCCCACATATGGGGTGTCAGCGTACTCATGACAAATTGGACAACAACTTTTGGGGTCCAATTTCTCCTGTTACCCTTGGGAAAATGAAAAAATTGGGGACTAATTGATCATGTTTGTGGAAAAAATACGATTTTTTTATTTTCATGTCCGGGCATTATAAACTTCTGTGAAGCCCTTGGGGGTTCAAAGTGCTCACCACACATCTAGATAAGTTCCTTAGGGGGTCTCGTTTCCAAAATGGGGTCATTTGTGGGGGTTTCCACTGTTTAGGTACATTAGGGGCTCTCCAAAGGCAACATGACACCCGCAGACCATTCCATCAAAGTCTGCATTCCAAAATGTCACTACTTCCCTTCCGATCCCCGATGTGTGCCCATACAGTAGTTTTCTCCCACATATGGGGTATCAGCATACTCAGTACAAATTGGACAACAACTTTTGGGGTCCAATTTCTCCTGGTACCCTTGGGAAAATAAAAAAATGGTGACTAAAAGATCATGTTTGTGGAAAAAATACGAATTTTTTATTTTCACGCCCGGGCGTTATAAACTTCTGTGAAGCACTGGGGGGGTTCAAAGTGCTCACCACACATCTAGATAAGTTCCTTAGGGGGTCTAGTTTACAAAATGGTGTCATTTGTGGGGGGTTTCCACTGTTTAGGTACATCAGGGGTTTTCCAATCGCGACATGGTGTCCGATCTCAATTCCAGCCAAAAACATCAAATGGCACTGCTTCCCTTCCGAGCTCTGCCATGCGCCCAAATAGTGGTTTACCCCCACATGTGGGGTAACAGCGTACTCAGGACAAATTGCACAATAACTTTTAGGGTTCTGTTACCCTTGGAAAAATAAGAATTGAGGGTGAAAAGATCATTTTTGTGGAAAATATATGATTTTTTAATTGTACGGCTGTATGTTATAAACTTCTGTGAAGCCCTTGGGGGTTCAAAGTTCTCACCACACATCTAGATAAGTTCCTTAGGGGGTCTAGTTTCCAAAATGGTGTCATTTGTGGGGGTTTCCACTGTTTTGGTACATCAGGGGTTTTCCAATCGCGACATGATGTCCGATCTCAATTCCAGCCAAAAACGTCAAATGGCGCTGCTTCCCTTGTGAGCTCTGCCATGCGCCCAAATAGTGGTTTACCCCCACATGTGGGGTATCAGAGTACTCAGGACAAATTGCACAATAACTTTTAGGGTCCTGTTACCCTTGGGAAAATAAAAATTGGGGTGAAAAGATCATTTTTGTGGAAAAAATATGATTTTTTAATTGTACCGCTGTACGTTATAAACTTCTGTAAAGCCCTTGTGGGTTCAAAGTTCTCACCACATATCTAGATAAGTTCCTTGGGGGGTCTAGGTTCCAAAATGGGGTCACTTGTAGGGAGTTTCCACTGTTTAGGTACATCAGGGACTCTCCAAACGTGACATGGCGTCCGATCTGAATTGCAGCCAATTTTGCATTGAAAAAGTCAAACGGCGCTCCTTCCATTCTGAGCTCTGCCATGCGCCGAAACAGTCGTTCCCCCCCACATATCAGGTATCAGCGTACTCAGGACAAATTGCACAATAACTTTTGCAGTCCAATTTCTCCTGTTACCCTTGGTAAAATAAAAAAAATTGAACCTGAAGTATTTTTTTTGTGAAAAAAAGTTAGATGTTCATTTTTTTTTTTAAATATTCAAAAAAATTCCTGTGATGCACCTAAAGGGTTAATAAACTTCTTGAATGTGGTTTTGAGCACCTTAAGGGGTGCAGTTTTTAGAATGGCGTCACTTTTGGGTATTTTCTATCATATAGACCCCTCAAAGTGACCTCAAATGTGATGTGGTCCTAAAAATAAAATGGTGTTGTAAAAATGAGAAATCGCTGGTCAACTTTTAACCCTTATAACTTCCTAACAAAAAAAAATTTTGGTTCCAAAATTGTGCTGATGTAAAGTAAACATGTGGGAAATGTTAGTTATCAAGTTTTTTGTGTGCTGTATCTCTGTGATTTAAGGGCATAAAAATTCAAAGTTGGAAAATTGCGAAATTTTCAAAATTTTCGCCAAATTTCCGTTTTTCTCACAAATAAACGCAAGTTATTTGAATGAAATTTTACCACTAACATGAAGTACAATATGTCACGAGAAAACAATGTCAGAATCACCAGGATCCATGGAAGCGTTCCAGAGTTATGACCTCATAAAGGTACAGTGGTCAGAATTGTAAAAATTGGCCCGGTCATGAACGTGCAAACCACCCTTGGGGGTGAAGGGGTTAATAAAATCAATACATTTTTTACTATTGGCACTTTATACTCTTTTGTTCTCCAATTTGATTATGTTGTGTCTATGTTGTGTAAGTTCGCATACCTGCTTGCCTGTTGTACACTAAGTACAAATCTTGCCTATAGTACTCCAAGTGCAAATCCTTCCTGTTGTACTCTAAGTGCAAATCCCATTTGCTGCACTCTGAAGACGCGAGTACAATTGAACACTGGGAGCCGGCGCACTGCAGCTTTTCTGTGCTGGCTGTCAGCATGACTGTCGACACAGAGAACAGCTAACTCCCAGTCCAGGGGGTGGCAGAATGCAGCCGTCAGGGGAGACACTGCGGACCGCCACATTAGGCTGCCCGACTGCGCCCCCTTGCTGGCTGTGCCCAGAACACATGCCCCGGCTGCCCCCCCATATACACCTCTGCTGTGAAGCAAATCCTGCTTGCTGCACTCTGAAACAAAACTTGCTAGTTGCAGTCTGGCACGAACTCTGTCCTCTGCACTCTGATACAAACTTGGTCAGCTGCACTCTGATACAAGCTCTGCCTGCTGCTTCTTCCAGTCTGTTCTTCGGGTCCAGCTGTTGCCTAGAGTGGCACCTGGCATTCATCGGGAACCAAGTCTAACCTCACCATCAGAGGCTCTAGTGAATAGTCAGGTGATCACTTAGTCACGCCCCTACAGGCTCTCTGCGGTCTGTAGCACAGTGGTTCCACAAACCACGATCGTGACAGTTTGCTCAGGCCATGGATCCCGCTGGATCCTGGACCCTGCCCGTACGGACCATGTACCAGGAGATTTGCCAGCCAACAGAAGAACGCACATGAAGAGCTGTCCACATAGTTAGGGTATGTGCACACGTTTCAGTTTGCCTGCAGAATTTTCTGCACAGAATCTGTACCTCTTGGCAGAATACGCAGGTAAAAATCTGTGCGTTTTTAATGCGTTTTTTTTCATGCGGATTGTATGCGTTTTTGTAAGTTAAATAAAGATATGTCATTTAACAAAAATTTGTGATGTCATTTCTGGTCCAACCTTATATTTTACATTTGTCCAACCCACACTCCATTACACACAGATAGACAGATAGATATGGCATAGATAGATATATCCATAGATATATCCATAGACATATCCATAGACATATTCATAGATATATCCATACACATATCCATAGATATATCCATAGACATATCCATAGAAATATCTATAGATATATCCATAGATGTGGGCTTGTATTTGTAGCCAGGGTGGGGGGCAATATCCATGGCCCCTTCCTAGGCTATGAATATCAGCCCGCAGCTGTCTGCATAGCCTTTACTGGATATTAAAATAGGGGACCCCCAAAAAAATTGACGTGGGGTCCCTATATTTTATAGCCATAAAGGCTACGCAGACAGTGGCAGGCTGATATTCATAGCCTAGAAAGGGGCCATGGTATTGGCCCTCCCCTGGCTACAAATACCAACCCGCAGCCACCCCAGAAATGGCGCATCTGTACGATGCGCCGATTCTGGCACTTAGCCCCTCTCTTCCCACTGCCGTGTAGCGGTGGCATATGGGGTAATAAGGGGTTAATGTCACCTTGCTATTGTAAGGTGACATTAAGCCCGGTTAATAATGGAGAGGCGTCAATAAGACACCTATCCATTATTAATCTTATAGTAAGAAAGGGTTAAAAAAACAAGACACATAAGAATAAAGTATTTTAATGAAACAAAACATGACGCAGTTTTTCATTATTTTTATTGTCCACCTAAATCCATTGGAAGCCATCTTCTCCTGTAAAAAAATTTAAAAAACAAACCAACAATATAATCCCTGTCCGACGTAATCCCATTAATAACAATTGTCCCATGACGATCTCCCTATAGAGCTGTCACATCAGCAGATATGACCGCTTTATAGGCCTCCGGTGACACACTGACCAGAGATAACCCTCCGGCAGTGTGTCATCGGAGATAAGCCTCTCGCTTTACAGCACGACAGCATTAGAAAATTCTCACGTTGTAGTGCCGCAAAGTGACAGGTGAACTCTGGTCACCTGTCGGCGGGTCACCGCGTGTCCTGCGGCTTCTTCTCCAAGGCCTTCTCCACTCCTGAATGTAACTACTCCATCGGGGACTGGGAGTTGCTTGCCCTCAAGATGGCTCTGGAGGAGTGGCGACACCTGCTGGAAGGCGCAGTTATTCCAGTAGTGATCTACATAGACCATAAGAACCTGGCATTTCTCCAGTCTGCTCTGAGAATTAATCCTCACCAAGCCAGGTGGTCTTTGTTTTTTGCCCGCTTTAACTTTCTTTTGCATTTCAGATTCGGTGACAAGAATGTCAGAGCTGATGCCCGCTCTAGCTCATTTCTGTCTGGAGACCACTGAACCCTTTAAGATGGTTACGGTTTCCCCTTCCTGCCTGTCACAAATTCCTCCAGGAAAGACCCTTGTGGGTGAATCTGAGAAGGAGCGGGTTTTGTCTTGGGGTCACTTGTCCAAGGTGGCTGGTCACGCGGGACAAAGGAAGACATTACAATTGATCTCTCGTTATTACTGGTGGCCATCCATGAGGAGCGAGATCTATGCTTATGTGGCTGCCTGTCCTACTTGTGCCTGCAATAAAGTTCCTAGACGACTTCCTACTGGTTCTCTCCTGCCATTACCCGTACCATCTGTTCCTTGGCAGCACATAGCAATGGACTTCATTACGGATTTGCCAGTTTCTGAGGGTTGCACCGTCATCCGATGGGTCCGATGGGTATTCGTGGGTCGCTTCTCTAAAATGACGCATTTTACCCTGTTGTCTGCTCTTCCATCCTCTCCTGAATAGGCTGACAGCTTCATTAAGCATATTTTTGCTTGCATGGATTTCCTCGCCACATCGTATGTAATCAAGGTTCGCCGTTTACTTCCAAATTCTGGCAAGCGCTCTGTAAACATCTGGATATCGTCTTGGACTTCTCCTCGGCCTATCACCCGCAGTCCAATGGACAAGTGTAGCATGTCAACCAGGTCCTGGGAAACTACCTGTGACACTTCGTTAATGCACACCATAATGATTGGATGAAATTACTTCCCTGGGCTGAGTTCTCGTACAACAATCATGTTGGTGATTCCTCTGGAGAATCGCCATTCTACATTGTGTTTGGTCAGCAACCTGAGGTTCCCCTTCCAGTGATGGTTCCTTCTGATGTTCCTGCAGCAGATGTCCTTTCCAAGGATTTTGTGAAGTTGTGGGAGGACACCAGAATCACGCTAGAAGCATCCCCGGTTTGTATGAAGAGACATGCAGACAAGAGACATCTGGATTCTCCTTGCTTCCGTCGTGGAGACAAGGTATGGCTTTCGTCCAGGTACGTCCAGCTGAAGATTCCTTCTTACAAGTTGGGTACTCATTTTATCGGGCCTTTTGAGGTGTTGAAGCTGATCAACGAGGTCTCCTATAAATTGAAGCTGCCTCCTTCTCTGCGGATTCCAAATTCCTTTCATGTATCCCTACTGAAGCCAGTCATCTTGAGTCACTTCTTCAAGGATCCTAGTACCACGCCCATGCCAACAGCCTCGGATGATGTTTTTGAAGTGGAGAACATCTTGGCCATGAAGAAGGTGAGAGGCAAGATCTTCTTCCTCATTGACTGGAAGAGATTTGGCCTTGAAAAGAGGTCCTGAGAGCCCAAGGAGAATAACCACGCTCCGATTCTTTTCCTGAACTTCCTCGATGGCCTGAAGGAGGCGTAAAGGGGGTTACTGTTAGCACCACGCCGGCTTCCAGTCAATTCACTCACCCACGCTGCAGTTTGTCCCTCTCTTTCTCATGCTCCGCATGCTCCCAGTAGCACTTCCAGCCAGGTCTCTGGCCATGTTCAAAGGGCACGCGCGTGTTTCCCGCCTTCTTAAAGGGCCAGCGCATACACTTGCTATTTCCTCCCCAGCCAATGGTTTTGAGGCATTATGTATACAGTAGGGAGAAAAAGTATTTAGTCAGCCACCAATTGTGCAAGTTCTCCCACTTAAAAAGATGAGAGAGACCTGTAATTGACATCATAGGTAGACCACAACTATGAAAGTCAAAATGAGAAAACAAATCTAGAAAATCACCTTGTCTGATTTGGCAAGATTTATTTTTTAAATTATGGTGGAAAAGAAGTATTTGGTCAGCTAAAAACATACAAGATATCTGGCTCTTACAGACCTGTAACTTCTTCTTTAAGAGGCTCCTCTGTCCTCAAATCATTACCTGTAGTAATGGCACCTGTTTGAACTTGTTATCAGTATAAAAGACACCTGTCCACAACCTCAATCACACTCCAAAATCCACTGTGGTGAAGACCAAAGAGCTGTCGAAGGAAACCAGAAACAAAATTGTAGCCCTTCACCAGACTGGGAAGACTGAATTTGCAATAGGCAAGCAGCTTGGTGTGATGAAATTAACTGTGGGAGCAATAATAAGAAAATGGAAGATATACAAGACCACTGATAATCTCCCTTGATCTGCGGCTCCATGCAAGATCTCACCCCGTGGGGTCAAAATCATCACAAGAACAGTGAGCAAAAATCGCAGAACCACATGGGGGGACCTAGTGAATGACCTGCATAGAGCTGGGACCACTGTAACACACTACACCGCCAGAGACTCAGATCCTGCACTGCCAGACGTGTCCCGCTGCTTAAGCGAGTGCATGTCTCAGCCCATATGAAGTTTGCTATAGAGCATTTGGATTGTCCAGAACAGTATTGGGAGAATGTCAGATAGTCTGATGAAACCAAAGTAAAACTGTTTTGTAGAAACAAAACTCGTCGTGTTTGGAGGAGACAGAATGCTGAGTTGCATCCAAAGAACACCATACTTACTGTGAAGCATGGGGTTGGCAATATCATGCTTTGGGGCTGTTTCTCTGCAAAGGGACGAGGACAACTGATCCGTGTACATGAAAGAATGAATGGGGCCATGTATCGTGAGATTTTGAGTGCAAACCTCCTTCCATCAACAAGGGCATTGAAGATGAAATGTGGATGGGTCTTTCAGCATGATAATGATCCCAAGAACACTGCCAGGACAATGAACGAGTGGCTTCGTAAGAAGCATATAAAGGTCCTGGAGTGGCCTAGGCAGTCTCCAGATCTCAACCCTATAGTAAACCTTTGGAGTGATATGAAAGTCTGTGTTGCCCAGTGACAGGCCCAAGACATCACTGCTCTAGAGGAGATATGCATGGAGGAATGGGCCAACATACCACCTACAGTGTGTGCCAACCTTGTGAAGACTTACAGAAAACGTTTGACCTCTGTCATTGCCAACAAAGGATATATAGCAAAATATTGAGATGAACTTTGTTAATGACCAAATACTTATTTTCCATCATAATTTGAAAAATAAATCTTGCCAAATCAGACAAGGTGATTTTCTGGATTTGTTTTCTCATTTTAACTCTCATAGTTGTGGTCTACCTATAATGTCAATTACAGGCCTCTCTCATCTTTTTAAGTGGGAGAACTCGCACAATTGTTGGCTGACTAAATACTTTTTTCTCCACTGTATATTGCTACCTCTCCACTGGGGAGGTGCCTGAGCCAGCTTCCTGTTTCAGTCAATGTTGTGTAAGGTCGCATACCAGTGAAAGTCCTGCCTGTTGTACACTAAGTACAAATCCTGCCCATAGTACTCCAAGTACAAATCCTGCCTGCTGCACTCTGAAACAAATCCTGCTTCTTGCACTCTGAAGCAAATCCCGCTTACTGCACTCTGAAACAAATCCTGATTGCTGCACTCTGAAGCAAAACTTGCTAGCTGCACTCTGGCACAAACTCTGTCTCTGACACAAACTCTGTCTACTGATACGAACTTGGTCAGCTGCACTCTGATACAAGCTCTGCCTGCTACTCCATCCAGTCTGTCCTTTGGGTCCAGCTACTGCGTGACCATTGGTCTGCCCTGGAATGGCACCTGGCGTTCATCGGGAGCCAAGTCTTACCTCACCATCAGAGGCTCTAATGAACAGTCAGGTGATCGCGGTCCGTGGCACAGTAGTTCCACAAACCACGATTGTGACAAAGTGACAGTGGTCAGAATTGTAAAAATTGGCTTGGTCATTAAGTACCAAATTGGCTCTTTCACTAAGGGGTTAAGTCAGAGTCATTGATCAGTTACAGGGGAAACAGAGGCCTCCTGTGACCAGTGATTAGTGCTGCAGGCACAATTAATTCTCTATGTACATTGCTAACATAATAAAACAGCAGCTGCAAATTTCATGCAAACAGTAATGGTAAGTGACGGTCAGCGGCATGTTCCTGATCACCACACATACCACTACACAAAAAAATAGAATTAACAGTTATAAAAAAAGTCATACATGAGGAAAAATAGTATAAAACGTCAAATCATTCTGCAAAAATAGAAGCCCTCATACAGCTTTATTTGCAGAAAAACAAAAATGTTCTAATTCTTAGAATAAAACAATGCAAAAGTAAATCATTTTTGCAAAAAATGATTTTTAGTGAGCAAAGCTATAAAAACATAAAAAACTATCGATCATGGCTGTTATGCATGTACTACACTCATACACGGATAAATGGATTAAGGAAGCCTTACTATGGAAACGCTACACCTACACCCAACTGCTCCATGCACAGACTATAATTACTGGCCACACAACTGAAAACACCACCTTAGATCTGACTCTCGAAAAAGGCTGTCAAGGGGTTTCTCATGCCTCCTGAGGAACCAGAGGGGAGGCCACGACACACTGTCAACAAATGGAGAGGAAGTTGTTCAGTTGGACATGAAGACCCAGTGTGAAAAAGTTAAAGTATATTCATAAAAGGGGAGAGAGGAAATTTTAACGAGAACCAAAAAATATATGAAACTAGAACATCCTCCCAGAAACCTAAAAAGTGGTAATTGGAAAATGTGCTGGGAAGGTAGACAAACAGAGACACATCAAAATTATAAGCAGTGTAAGTCTAGCAGGGAAAAGCCCTTAGGTAAAGGGCTGGAACTCCTTAGCACAATTCTGCCTTGAATTATAGCCAGCAAGGAAGTGCAGTGAAGGGATAATATATAAATCCCCATCCAGAACATGATAGGGCAAACCAAAATGGAAAACTGCCTGGAAATGAGCAAAGCTAGAAGCGAGAAATAAGACAATGGGAACAATCAACCTTTGGGCAGAGAAGGAAAAGAGCAATAGCTCAACAAACAAACAACTTTTTTCCAATAATCTTGTGAAATAATGATTGAAAAAATATGCCTAATTTATGTTGCTACATCATCTGTAACACCCTGAACAAATTAAATGATCATGTTAAATAACCAAAATTGTGAAAGTCTTATGTGCCCCAAATTGTTAGAAATACAAATGTCATCTCATCTTGAGACCTGTAAATAGAAAAATAAAAATGTTATAGCTCCTAGAATATCCCAACACAAAAACAAGTAAAAGCAGTAAAACAATGATAAACTATATGAGTTATTTAATCACACTGCTGAACATAATGCCTCTACACTCCAAAAGCACTTCAGCCTCATTTCTATATTTATTTATACGCTGATTTCTCAGTAGCGGATCAACAGCTTGGACATATAAAGGTATTGCTGGACTTTTTTTTGCAAGAGCTACATGTGCATAGAAATAATTTGGGGTTCCTTTTAAGGGATTAGATGACTAGTCAAGAGTATGTTGTCTACTTGCTTGATAATATCCAATATGCTTTATATCATGTGAACTAATAAATAATATATGATAAGCAGTTACATCAATTAAACATGCAGAAAACAGCCAAATATTTGTAGCATAGAATTTAAAAAAGAAACATTGGGATTTTGATCATGGATTATTATGATCTACGTTATTCTCATTGACCTGAAAAAAAGGAGTC
This sequence comes from Dendrobates tinctorius, assembly GCF_039654945.1. Taxonomy (NCBI): domain Eukaryota; kingdom Metazoa; phylum Chordata; class Amphibia; order Anura; family Dendrobatidae; genus Dendrobates; species Dendrobates tinctorius. The sequence continues at coordinate 40,285,833 of NW_027361679.1, read as the reverse complement.
TCATATGTTGATCTGAGCTCTTCAATCCATTTAGTATTGAAGTGCACATTATAAGACATGAGGCTCCCAGTCCACAAGGACACATCCATTAACAGGCATTACTCCTTCCGAAAGATGCCCCTCAGTCATTGACAGGCAGACGAGCAGCCGTAACATGAGTCTTTTTTATAGAAATACAAAGACTTTCCAAAACATGAATTATTTAAAGGACCTTGAGGACTGAGTCCACTGCCTGCTTTTATAAGCCATGGTAATTATTTTAGCAGGAATCTTAATGTCATTTATTTTATTGATGTTTAGGAACAGGTAGTTTTATAATATTCTCATTCATGTATACTGCTGTATAAACTATGTCTATAATACACGGAGCTATAATTATACAAAAAACAAAATTGGTGGAAGAAACATGTCCCATCCCATGATGGTGCCTTTACTTATACTTGTAACTTACACTGGGTGGGTGACAGTTGCTTCGTCTCTTCAGAGAGAACTGAGGGGAATTATTGAGGGAGGGGGTGTAAACTGAGCACCTTCCCCACACTTTTTCCAACCAATCCAAATGACAGCTGACAGACAGCCAGGCCAGCCAATCAGGGCGATCACCTGCTTCTGTTACATGACAGCAGAGACTATTAACCCTTTACCAGATCAATCATGAGGATACCTCATGAGAACTTTAAGGCAGCCTACAGTAAAGCAAAATGGTTAGAGGCAGCATATTCCTAACAATATCCCTACATACCATACATTTAACCCTAAGTGCCAAGAGCCTATGCAACCCCCGCTCTAATTGATGTGGGGGCTTTCCATTCCAAAGACAAACTGATAGGGATTCTAGATGGTGAGCCCCATTGGGGACAGTGAAGATAATGTGTGCTAATGTAAAGTGCTGCGGAATATGTTGGCGCTAAATAAAGATTATTATTATTAAGGGCTCATTCAGACATCAGCTTTTTGCGCATGAGTACTACCTGTGTTTCACATGTCTGTGCTTTTTTGTGCACAGAGTGGTCCGGGCAAAATCCCACAGACATATTTGCTATTGATCCGAGTGTTGGATGAAAGTCAGCAATGCAAGTCTATGGATCTGTGAAAAAAATCAGACAACACTCAGATATTATCCCAGCGCTGTCTGTCTGTAGTTCAAAGTTAAAGGACTCTTAGATAGGAGAAGGTGGAGAAGCTTTTTTTCGACATGCGAGAAGCTTCTGAGAATAAGCGCTAAGAAGGAGACTGCACAGCCCATCTGCTGAGAGAGAATCCCTGAGCTGCTTCCAGGCTAGCCTGCTCCAGTACCATCTGTAATCAGGACCCTGGACTGGATTTATCAAGTAAAGGTACAGAAATTGCACCCCGCTGTGTCTTTGTCTGCTTCCTACCCTTCCGGCACTGCTACATCCCCGTGCCAGCCACACCTACACTGCCATGGGACTACAGCTTCACCTGTGGGGAGCTTTTATATCTTTGCTGCACCATACCATCAGTCCCAGTGGATCTGCATGCAGCGTCGGCTTAACATCTCACTTGCCGAACACCACGGGTGGCGTCACAAACTATTCCATTAACTACATTCCACCATTCAATCTCCCCTAATACTTGGGCGCCCAGGGCCATGGACCGGGTCACCGCTGCTGTGACTAGAGTTGAGCGATACCGTCCGATACTTCAAAGTATCGGATCGGAATGGATCGGCCGATCTTAAAAAAAAGTATCGGTATCGCCGATTCCGATACCGGAAGTCCCATTCAAGTCTATGGGACTTCCGGTATCGGAATAAGAAAAACCCTGTTTTTGCCTTGTACAGCCTCTCTGGGGTCTGTACGGGCCTTTCGGGGGGCTGTGCCGGCCTGCCAGGGGGTCTGTGCAGGCTCCGGTGGTCTGTGCCGGCCTGCCGGGGGGCTGTGCCGGCCTGCCGGTGGTCTGTGCAGGCTCCGGTGGGCTGTGCCGGCCTGCCGGGGGGCTGTGCCGGCCTGCCGGTGGTCTGTGCAGGCTCCGGTGGGCTGTGCCGGCCTGCCGGGGGGCTGTGCCGGCCTGCCGGTGGTCTGTGCAGGCTTCGGGGGTCTGTGCAGGCATCGTCCGATGGGACTACAAGTCCCATCGGGCGATGCCTGCTACCATGACAGTGATTGACACATTAGCCAATGATGGGACAGTAGTAGTCCCATCATCCGGCTAATGTGTTGAATGTAAAAAAAAAAAAAAAAAAATTACATGCTACATACATGCTACATACATACAACATGCATACTACATACATGCTACATTCATACTACATACTACATACATGCTACATTCATACTACATATATACTACATGCAACATACATACTACATATATACTACATGCATGCAACATGCATACTACATATATACTACATGCAACATACATACTACATATATACTACATGCATGCAACATGCATACTACATATATACTACATGCTACATACATACTACATATATGCTACATACATACTACATATATACTACATGCATGCTACATACATACTGCATGCTACATACATACTACATGCTACATACATACTACATATATGCTATATACATACTACATATATACTACATGCATGCTACATACATACTGCATACTACATACATACTACATGCTACATACATACTACATATATGCTACATACATACTACATATATACTACATGCATGCTACATACATACTGCATGCTACATACATACTACATACATACTACATGCATGCTACATGCTACATACATAACACATATATACTACATGCATGCTACATACATACTACATGCTACATACATACCACATACATACTACATACATACTACATACATACTACATGCATGCTACATACATACTACATGCTACATACATACTACATATATACTACATGCATGCTACATACATACTACATGCTACATACATACTACATATATACTACATGCATGCTACATACATACTACATACATACTACATGCATGCTACATACATACTACATGCTACATACATACCACATACATACTACATATATACTACATGCATGCTACATACATACTGCATGCTACATGCATGCTACATACATACTACATACATACTACATGCTACATACATACCACATATATACTACATACATACTACATACAATACATTCATACAATACATACATAGACATACAGTACATATAACATAGAGTAACATACTTACCAATACTTGTCACATTGTTCCCCGAAGCCATTGTCTTTTACGGAATAAATATTAACATAACAAACCACAAAAATACTCACCCACGATCCAAAGCAGTCCACGAGTGTGTCCCACGACGATCTTGGGTAGAGAACTGCAGCATCAGCTGATGCTGCCGTTCTCTACGGGCTGCAGGAATCCAATGACGGAAGGTAGGTATCCTTCCGCACTGTATTCCTCCGCCACTTAAAAAAAAAAAGTCCCTAGTCTCACTTTATGCCATTGCTGTGTGGGAATTTCCCACGCAGCAATGGCATAAAGTGAGACTAGGGACTTTTTTTTTTTTAAGTGGCGGAGGAATACAGTGCGAAAGGATACCTACCTTCCGTCATTGGATTCCTGCAGCCCGTAGAGAACGGCAGCATCAGCTGATGCTGCAGTTCTCTACCCAAGATCGTCGTGGGACACACTCGTGGACTGCTTCGGATCGTGGGTGAGTATTTTTGTGGTTTGTTATGTTAATATTTATTCCGTAAAAGACAATGGCTTCGGGGAACAATGTGACAAGTATTGGTAAGTATGTTACTCTATGTTATATGTACTGTATGTCTATGTATGTATTGTATGAATGTATTGTATGTAGTATGTATGTAGTATATATGTGGTATGTATGTAGCATGTAGTATGTATGTAGTATGTATGTAGCATGCATGTAGCATGCAGTATGTATGTAGCATGCATGTAGTATATATGTAGTATGTATGTAGCATGTAGCATGTAGTATGTATGTAGTATGTATGTGGTATGTATGTAGCATGTAGTATGTATGTAGCATGCATGTAGTATGTATGTAGTATGTATGTAGTATATATGTAGTATGTATGTAGCATGTAGTATGTATGTAGCATGCATGTAGTATATATGTAGTATGTATGTAGCATGTAGTATGTATGTAGCATGCATGTAGTATGTATGTAGTATGTATGTAGTATATATGTAGTATGTATGTAGCATGTAGTATGTATGTAGCATGCATGTAGTATATATGTAGTATGTATGTAGCATGTAGTATGTATGTAGCATGCATGTAGTATGTATGTAGTATATATGTAGTATGTATGTAGCATGTAGTATGTATGTAGCATGCATGTAGTATATATGTGTTATGTATGTAGCATGCATGTAGTATGTATGTAGTATGTATGTAGCATGCATGTAGTATGTATGTAGTATATATGTGGTATGTATGTAGTATGTATGTAGTATGTATGTAGTATGTATGTAGTATGTATGTAGCATGCATGTAGTATGTATGTAGTATATATGTGGTATGTATGTAGTATGTATGTAGTATGTATGTAGCATGCAGTATGTATGTAGCATGCATGTAGTATATATGTAGTATGTATGTAGCATGTAGTATGTAAGTAGCATGCATGTAGTATATATGTAGTATGTATGTAGCTTGTAGTTTGTATGTAGCATGCATGTATTATGTATGTAGTATGTATGTAGTATTTTTTTTTTTTTTTAATATTTAACACATTAGCCGGATGATGGGACTACTACTGTCCCATCATTGGCTAATGTGTCAATCACTGTCATGGTAGCAGGCATCGCCAGATGGGACTTATAGTCCCATCGGACGATGCTTGCACAGACCCCCGGACATCAGCACAGCCCCCCGGCAGGCCGGCACAGCCCCCCGGCAGGCCGGTACAGACCCCCACAGGGTGCACAGACCACCGGCAGGCCGGCACAGCCCCCCGGCAGGCCGGTACAGACCCCCACAGGGTGCACAGACCACCGGCAGGCCGGTACAGACCCCGGGCAGTCCACACAGCCCCCCGGCAGGCCGGCAGAGACCCCCGGAAGGCCCGAAATGACGGCGCATCATGATGCGCACACACCGCGCATCATGATGACGTCATTTCGGCTGTCAATCAACTTTGAACTTCCGATTCCGATGCCGACTTCCGATATTGAAAAAATATCGGAAGTCGGTATCGGAATTCCGATACAGCAAGTATCGGCCGATACCCGATACTTGCGGTATCGGAATGCTCAACACTAGCTGTGACACATCCCGCTGACACCGGCCCGATACCGAGTACCCCACAGCCCTGGGAGAGTGACCCAACTTGGCGTCACGAACAGGATTACGGAGCCCAGTACCCCCCCGGTTCCTGTGTGCCATAGACTGTGTTTGTGTAAAAGACTGTGTTGGCGCCAATTGCCGCAACTGCCGCGCTGCTTGGCGCGCTCGGGAACCAAAAGAGGCAGGCTTTGGTGGGCAGAGCCTGCCGCAGAGCGCGAAGAAGTGAAGTGCCGCGCAGGAAGAGGCGACAGTGCGTGAGAAGTGGGAGGAGCTGAGGCCTGCGAAGCGGCCGCCGGTAAGCTCACTTAATCCCTGGCCCTGGCTAACGTTAACTAGGGGGGGAAGAGAATGTCTGTGCCAAGCAGCAATGCAGCAGCGGACGCCGCCACCAACCTCTCAGCGCCGCAAGGAGTAGTGCCCGCCGCAGCGGTCCCCATAATGCCGCTGTCTATGCCCTACCTTCCGGGAGCGGCCTGGCTACTGCAGTACTCGGGTGAATCACATACCCTGAGTGAATTTAAAGAGAGACTGTGCAGTTTGTTTAAAGTATACCCTCTGTCTGAAAGCCAGAAAATTAACATCCTTATTGGACAGCTAATGGGTGCAGCACAGAGAGAGGTGAAAGCCTGGCAGGACACTGACAAAGAGACTGTTAAAAATTCTAGCCAAGCTGAGAAGCACCTTTGACACACGCACTGCAGCTGAAATCAAAATGCGATTCTTTGGATGTAAGCAGAGAACGCAGGACAGTATAAGGGACTATGTTCTTCACCTGCAGGAGGCGCTGCGAGCAGTTAAGCAAGTTGATCCTGACAGTGTGGAGGAGGAGGATAAACTGTTAAAAGAGCAGTTCATTGAAGGACTCCTATCCAGTACCCACAGAGGACAGTTGCGCATCATAACCCTGCAAAACCCTGATCTGGACTTTGCTGATTTTAAGGACAGGGCTATTCGGGTCCTGCAGGAATCAACTGACAGCCGTCCAGTGCTCCCTAGGCGCCCAGCGATCACCTACCATCAGGAAGCAACATCTTTTCCTTCCATCCCTGTGGAGGCTGATGCACAGACTCTGGATAAAGATCCAACTGAGGAGCTGCGTCTTCAGGTCCAGGAGTTGACCAGGGGTATGGCTGCACTTACTAAAACCATGCAGTCCCTGCAGGTGTCCTCCAAAGAGAAGATCCAGCTTGCTTCCAGTCCAGAGGATGTCCCGTGGCTCCGGAGGAGGAGAGCCCCGCCGCTCCGAGGAAGGAACAACGACCGCTATGACCAGGACGGATGTCCCATCTGTCGTCGCTGCTACAAGGCAGGTCGTCTTGCAAGATTTTGTCCTTTAAACGAGCAACCCCTGGGGCAGAGGGCCAACCCCCAGGAGTAGGACCACAAGGCCCAAGGAACTGGCGAGCCAAGTATGTTGGAGGGAGACCAGTCCTTCCTGTGGTGATTGACGGCATCCCCATTAACGCTTTGCTGGACACTGGCTCCCAGGTGACCACTATGCCGTATCTTTTGTACAAGAGGTACTGGGCTGATTCTGAACTCACCCGTGGCCCAACTGATGAACTAACAGTAGTTGCTAGTAATGGGCATACCTTGCCACAGATTCGATGCAAGGAAATTACTGTTAAAGTGGGCCGGGTGGAGCTAAAATCATAAGGTCTGATAATTGTTGATATTGATCGACGTGAATGTAATCCCATGATGACTCTTGGTACAAATGTAATTGAAAATTGTCTTTCCGAGGTTATTGTCTTGTTGCAACAGGTGGCTGAGACTGCTGGTTCCAGTGAACAACGAGTCCTGCAGAAGGAGATCAAGGCCCTGATGCAAAGATAACAGGTAGAACTCTCTGGCGGAGAAATTGGTAGTGTCAGAGTGAGTGATGCTTTCCCCCCAGATGTGAAATGTTGATTTGGTGTCGGGCAGCCATAGGCCTCAGAGGGAAGGATTACCAGGCATTGTTAGAACCAGTATATTCTGATAGCAGGCCCACTGTCCTGACAGCCAGAGGGGTGGTTGATGTACCTAAAGGGAGAGTACCTGTACGCCTTTTGAATTGTGGGGAGGAAGAGGCCACAATACCTCGATACGCCATAGTTGCTAAGCTGCTCACTGTTAATAAGAACTCTTTACAGGCAGTAGAGCCCTTGGTCTCATCTGATCAGGTGGAGGACAATGGCTCTGTGAAGCAGATGGAGGAGTGGTGCCAGCAACTGCAGGTGGGGACTGACTCTACACCTTCACACCAGAAAAATGGGGTTTACAGAGTGACACAAGAATATGAGCGGGTATTCAGTAAACACCCACAAGATTTTGGGCAGGCAAAAAGGGTTCAACATCATATCCCCACTGGAGATCATCCACCCATTAAAGAAAGGTACCGGACTATACCCCCAACACAATACCAATGTGCAAAAGGGGTGTTGAGAGAGATGAAGGAAGCAGAGGTTATCAGAGACAGTTGTAACCCCTGGGCAGCTCCATATTTTTTGTAAAGAAAAAGGATGGTACCATGAGAATGTGTGTTGATTACAGGAAAATTAACAGTATTACACATAAAGATGCCTACCCATTACCCAGAATTGAAGAGTCATTAGCTGCACTTAAAACTGCTAACTACTTTTCCACCTTGGATCTCACTAGTGGGTATTGGCAGGTTCCAATGGCAGAGGCAGACAAGGAGAAAACAGCATTTACCACTCCAATGGGTCTCTGTGAGTTCAACTATATGCCATTCGGGCTCTGCACTGCCCCAGGGACATTTCAACGGCTGATGGAGTGCTGCCTGGGACACATGAACTTTGAGACAGTCCTGCTGTACCTTGATGTCATTGTTTTCTACAAGACTTATGAAGATTATCTGGAGCACCTGGCTGAGGTCTTTGAAGCCTTGTCCAATTTTGGCCTAAAAGTGAAGCCTTCCAAATGCCACCTCCTGATGCGCAAGGTACAGTACCTCGGTCATGTAGTGAGTGCAGAAGGTGTGGCACCAGATCCGGACAAAGTCACAGTCATCCGGGACTGGCTAAAGCCCAGCAACCTCCATGAAGTACGCCAATTCCTCGGGTTGGTAGGCTACTACCGAAGGTTCATCAAAGGCTTCACTGAAATAGCCACTCCTATGCAAAATCTTCTGGTGGGGCAGTCCAAGAAAGCCAAACAGAAGAATTCCACATTTGAATGGACTGAGGAGTTGGAGAGATCCTTCACCAGACTGAAGATGGCTATCAAAGGAGATGAAGTTCTGGCCTACACAGATTATGACAAACCATTTGTGTTGTATACTGACGCCAGCAACATGGGACTGGGAGCAGTACTGTCACAGGTACAGAATGGCAAAGAAAGAGTGATCTCCTATGTCAGCAGGAAGCTTCGTCCCACTGAAAGGAACCCAGACAACTACAGTTCCTTCAAGCTGGAGTTCCTCGCCATAGTCTGGTCTGTGACAGAAAGATTCAAGCATTACCTAGCTTCAGCCAAGTTTACCATCTTTACGGACAACAATCCGTTGACTCACTTGGACACTGCAAAACTAGGTGCACTGGAGCAGCGATGGATGGCTCGGCTGTCTAACTATGAGTTTACCATCAAGTACCGAGCAGGGCACAAGAATGCCAATGTTGATGCGCTGTCCAGGATGCTTAATCTGACCGATGCAGGAGAAGACCCTGAGGCTCTTGAGGAAATAGAGTTGCCTCCCTTCCACCGGCCCCTTGCGGCCCAACGTGCCCAGGGAGTGAGAAACAGAAGGTCCGGCTTGAAAGAGGTCACCCTTAATCCATTGCCCCATCATGATTGGGCAGAAACTCAGGATAATGACCCCGCAGTCTGCCTGGTGAAGGAGCTACTGTCACAAGCTGACTCATGCCCAGAGTCGAATGCTCCTGAAGAAACCCAGCAGTTGTGGAAGGAAAGAGGTCAGTTGTTCCTTTATGAAGGGAAGCTGTGTCAGAGGAGTATCAATGCCCGCACTCATGAGCTGGTCTGGCAGGTAGTAGTCCAAAAGAGAGAGGCATCAATGGTCCTGGAAGCATACCACAATGGAGTTGGCCACTTCGGATGGAAGAAGTTGGAAGCATTGCTCCGGGAGAGATTCTACTGGGCTGGTATGAGGAAAGCCATTGAAAAGTGGTGCTGGGAGTGTGGACAATGTAACCTGCGCTGAAAGGATCAAAACAGCCAGAGAGCTCCTCTGCAGCCAATAGTAACCAAACAGCCCCTCCAGTTGGTATCCCTGGACCATGTGAAGCTGGTCCCAAGCCGGTCGGGCTACATCTATGCTCTTACCATCGTGGACCACTACTCAAGATTCCTGGTAGTTGTGCCTGTCAAAGAGCATACAGCCAGGACAGCAGCCAGAGCCTTTCAACAGCACTTCTATAGACCACATGGATATCCTGAGCAAGTGCTTACAGATCAAGGTCCCGCTTTTGAGGCAGAAGTGTTCCAGGAATTCTGTAACTTGTATGGTTGTAAGAAGATCAGGACAACCCCGTACCACCCACAGACCAATGGCATGTGTGAGAAGATGAACCAGGTGGTGATCGACCTGCTGAAGACCTTGCCTTTGGAGGAGAGGGATCTGTGGCCAGAAAAGTTGCCAGACCTGGTAAACCTCTACTACCACATTCCTGTGAATTCCACCAACTGTACTCCAGTCTACCTAATGAGAGCGAGGCCTGGTAAACTGCCTATTGATTTGGACATGGGAGTCTTGACACCTGAAGTGACATCACCAGATGCTGACTGGGACACAGAGAGGCAGCAACAGTACAGAAGAGTACAAGAATGTGTGGAAAAGAGTTTAGCCCAGGCAAGACAAAAGCAAGAAAGGCACTACAATCAGCATGCACCTGCAGTTCCCTTGTCACCAGGAGAACAAGTCTTAAAGAGGAAAAGAAGATTGCATAAATTGGATGACCAATGGGAAGCTGAACCCTACACCATTCTACCCTCAAACTTTGACAATACCAAGGTGTGACTTATTAGTAAAGATGGAGGAGAAACCTCAGCAGCAATATCAAGAGATCATTTGAAATTATGCCCTGATCAGCTAAAAGAAAGAATGGAAGAACAAGATAACATTCAACCCATAGAAGAAGAAAAGGTCAGCACCATACTTGGAGAATTCCCTGCAAATTGGACTAAAGTAAATGATGCAATAGTGGTGCCAGTGTTGACCTTTCCACAGCTGGTAGCACAGGAAGAAGAGACTCAAGAAAATCCTGAAGATCAGGAAAATCAGGCAGCAGATGCCACACCAGCAGTGGAGCCAGAGAACCCTCGCCCTGCCAGTGGTAAACCTGTTATGCCCATGGTGAGTCTAAGAGTTTGCAGACAATCTAGTATCCCTGTGCCATGCAGAACCACCAGTAGTGTATCCAGTAATCCAGTACATTACACACTACGCCAGTAGTTAGCCCCAGACAACCAGTGTTACGCAGGTCTACCCGTACTACACAAGGTATACCACCCATCAGATATCGTATATAGCTAAGTTTATGTGAATGTTGAAATTGTATATATATATGTAACTGCTGTCAAGTTTTGTGCCTACAGGTAATCTGTAAGAGTTGCCTTTGAAGTTTCCAGTTTTGTTTTATGGACATTGTACCACAGGACTTGTGTGGTCACCAATTTGTATATAGTTCACCATTAGCCTAGGAATGTACCATGGACATTGATGCTTGGACTTGTCATCATAGGACTGTTTTTGGAGCTTGTGGTTTTTCTACATTTTTCCCTTTTTCAGACCTTGTAACCTCCATAATTGTTTATTTATCATTTGTTATATTTTTTTTTATGTTGCTCATCAGCCCAGGAGTGCTCACTTGCACTAGGGGGGAATGTGGCACCCCCAGGAGTATGGCTGCCACAGTGGCTTTGCCTTCCTCCAGGGAAGGTAATGCCAGGCTTGGAAGCAGTGAAGGGTCTCTCTCGCAGTTAACCTATACATGCAACACATTTCCACTCCAGGCCAGCAGGGGGGACTCTGAACCTGAATTGAAGGGAGGAGTGCTCTCTGAGGGCCAAGGAGAAGGAGTGGTCAGTTAGTGTGAGGAGGTCCACGTGTGCAGATGTGTGGAGAGAAACTGGAGGTTGAGCTGGGGAAAGAGAGCTCCCTCCCAGTGAGAGCGCATGAACTGGAGCCTGGTCTCCACGGTGGTACGGATACTAATGGTCCTGCAACAGACACCAGAGGAGTAGGAGGCTGTAAATGCCCTACTCCCATCTAAGACTCGGAGGCACAATAGCACGGAGTGAGCCAAGAGAGGAATAGCGGCTACAGCTGTCTGCCATACGAGGAGTGCTAGTAGAAGAGAATTAGGAGGAACTTCAGTGTAACTCAGTACTAAGAGTACTTCACTCAAATAAGCGCTAAGAAGGAGACTGCACAGCCCATCTGCTGAGAGAGAATCCCTGAGCTGCTTCCAGGCTAGCCTGCTCCAGTACCATCTGTAATCAGGACCCTGGACTGCATTTATCAAGTAAAGGTACAGAAATTGCACCCCGCTGTGTCTTTGTCTGCTTCCTACCCTTCCGGCACTGCTACATCCCCGTGCCAGCCACATCTACACTGCCCTGGGACTACAGCTTCAACTGTGGGAAGCTTTTGTATCTTTGCTGCACCATACCATCAGTCCCAGTGGATCTGCATGCAGCGTCGGCTTAACATCTCACTTGCCGAACACCACGGGTGGCGGCACGAACTATTCCATTAACTACATTCCACCATTCAATCTCCTCTAATACTTGGGCGCCCAGGGCCACGGACCGGGTCACCGCTGCTGTGACACATCCCGCTGACACTGGCCCGGTACCGAGTACCCCACAGCCCTGGGAGGGCAACCCATGTGCACATAGCCTAAGGGTATGTGCACACGCTGTGGATTCTGCTGTGGATCCGCAGCGGATTTGGCACTGCAGATCTGCAGCAGTTTTTGCTGCGTTGTACAGTACCATTATATCCTATCAAAAACAAAAATCGCTGTGCACATGGTACAGATTTTTCCACGCGGATTTGCTGCAGTTTCAAATCCGCAGCATGTCACTTCTTTGTGCGGAATCTGCAGCGGTTTTACACCTTCTCCATTGTAGAGATGTGAAACTGCAGGGCTAAACCGCAGGCTAATCTGCAGGTAAAGCACAGGTCTTTTGACCTGCGGATTTACCTGCGAATTTTACAAAATCCACGCGGAAAAATCCGCCGGGGAATCTGCAGCGTGTGCACATAACCTTATTGATAAGGCACATAAGGATTAAAGTAGGTGAGAAAGTCAAGGAAGGGGACTAGGTATAGAAAGTGAGGGGAAAAAAAGAAAACAGGGGGTGATAAAATAATAATTATATAACAGAAGGGGTAAATAAAGGTAAGGATGAAAAAAAGAGAACAAAAAGGCCTGCAATAAAATGGAGAGCACAGGCTAAAATATGTAATGCAGCAAACAATTATGATGGAAGATGAAGGCAAACAGGAGGGAACTAGATGTAAGGAGAAATGAGGACTGCAATGCAATGAATAGAAATACTCAAATACAGGGGGAGGAGGCGTCACAAGCACTCACCAGGCAGGGGAGACAGACGGCCATCTGCTGCTGAAGATGCAGGTGGTGTCAGGCTCAGCAAGCCAGTGGTTTGAATAAGCCGCCGCTGCTGCAGGAGATGACGTCATGCTGTGATTCAGATGTGTGGCAGAGAGCCTTCATAGTGCAGGACTGAAGTGGGGCGGGGGAAGGAGGATGGAAGTGGGGCAGGGGAGAGGGCGGAAGTGAGGCACTTAACACACACTGAGAAAAATGCCCAACGAACATTGCTCAGTCCAGCCCTGACCTGTCTGTCCTCCAGAGGCCCTGTGCAGCTGCTTAGGCACCGGCCCGGGGGGCATATGCCCTCCTGCCACCCGGCCCAGCCCGCCCCTGGATTCAGGCTTCCTGTGATACATTCAAGGCTGCTCGTTCACAGCCCTCTTGAAATGGGGTGCACCTTACGAAGACTGGAAAACATGTATTTGGAAGTCGCCTTGCTACACTTGTAAGGAGAGCTTTAAACTAGAACAACATGGGAAGGGAAGCAAAAGACCAGAAAAAGCCATACACCTGACAAATGCTATTGAGAACTCTTCTATTAGAAGTGGAAAGGAAGAACAAAGACAAAAGAATCTAATTAATAAAAATATTGGAGAAAGAGAAACCAATCACAAACTAAAATGTTTCTATACTAATGCACAAAGCATGGGCAACAAACAAGGAGAATTGGAACTACTAACACAGGAAAAGAAACATGATGTCATTGGAATCGCTGAAACTTGGTGGGACAATACACATGATTGGAATACAAGACTAGAAGGATACAACTTATTTGCAAGAAACAGACTTGATAAACGAGGAGGAGGTGTCGCATTGTATGTTAGAAACGCGTATATCTGCACAGAGATTGAAGCTTCAGAGACTGGGAGTTCTGTGGAAACTGTTTGGGTAAGAATACAAGGACAGAACAATGGAAAGGACACCATTGTAGGCATTTACTACAGGCCGCCTGTGCAAGCTGAAGATATGGATGAACTCTTTATGCATCAAATGGCCAAGTTCTCCAAAAAATATGACATAGTTGTCATGGGAGATTTCAACTATCCAGATATTTGTTGGGAATCTCTCTCAGGCAAAACTAACAGGTCAAGGAAATTCTTATCCTCTCTTGCTGACAACTTTATCTTCCAAAAGGTAGGGGAGAAAACAAGGGGAACTGCTACCTTGGATCTAATCCTTATAAACAGGGAGGAAATGGTTGAGGAGGTAAAAGTGGCTGGGACCCTAGGAGGTAGCGACCATGCTATTTTAGAATTTTGGATAACTAGAGGAGGAAGACCTGTGAAGACTCAGACGTCAAGGTTAGATTTCAGAAAGGCAGATTTTAAGGGATTCAGAAAGAGAATTGGAGGGATCCAATGGCTGGATGAAAAAGCTGACAATGAATTGAGGCTTGCAAGAGATGTCAAAAGCAATAATAAAGGATTTTGTGGATATGTCAAAAGTAAAAGAAAAGTCAAAGATGCTGTAGGATTTTTACAGGATGAAAATGATGAAATGGTAAAACAGGATGTTGAGAAGGCCAAACTTTTAAATTCCTATTTTGCATCTGTTTTCTCTCAGAAAGGAAATGTAGCATCAACTGTTCTTCACTGTCCTATTAAGGGAATAGAAGAATCCAGGATATCTATAAACAGAAAGATAGAGAGAAAACACTTAGCTAACCTAAATGAATTCAAGTCTCCAGGTCCAGATGAATTACACCCCAGAGTACTGAAGGAGATAGCAGAAGAAATTTTTGTACCCCTCTCCATAATCTTTGAAAATTCTTGGAGAACAGGAGAAGTCCCAGGAGACTGGAGAAGAGCAAATGTTGTTCCTATCTTCATAAAGGGGAAGAAGGTGGACCCAGGCAACTATAGGCAACTATAGGCCGGTGAGTCTGACTTCTATACCAGGAAAGATCTTTGAACAAATTATTAAACAACATGTATGTCAGTACATGGATAAGAATGAAGTGATTAAACAGAGTCAGCATGGGTTTGTAACTAATAAGTCATGTCAGACTAACTTTATTTCCTTCTATGATGGAATCACTGATTGGGTGGATCAAGGAAATGCTGTAGATATAGTATATCTTGACTTCAGCAAAACATTTGACAAAGTACCTCATACAATCCTTATTGAAAAAATGACTAAGTATGGAATGGACAAGGCAACTGTTAGGTGGATTCATAACTGGCTTAGTGATCGGACCCAAAGAGTGGGTAAATGGTTGCACATCAAGTTGGAAGAATGTCTCAAGTGGGGTACCACAGGGCTCTGTCCTGGGCCCTGTATTGTTCAACATCTTTATCAACGATTTAGATGAAGGAATTGAGGGTAAACTGATTAAATTTGCTGATGACACAAAGCTAGGAGGGATAGCTAATACTAGAGAAGAGAGAGGATTCAAAAAGATATAAATAAACTGGAGAAGTGGGCAGCAACTAACAGAATGGTTTTTAACAGGGAAAAATGCAAAGTACTACATCTGGGCAATAAAAATGAAAAAAGCATATACAGAATGGGAGGAATAGGGCTAAGCAACAGCACATGTGAAAAAGACTTGGGTATACTAATAGATCACAGACTGAATATGAGTCAACAGTGTGATGCAGCAGCAAAAAAGGCAAATGCAATTCTAGGATGTATTAACAGAAGCATACAGTCTAGATCACGTGAAGTCATTATTTCCCTCTACTCCTCTAGGGTCAGACCTCATGTGGAATATTGTGTCCAGTTTTGGGCACCACATTTTAAAAAAGACATCAACAAACTGGAGCAAGTTTAGAAAAGAGTAACCAGAATGGTGACCGGTCTGCAAACCCTGTCTTATGAGGAAAGGTTGCAAGATTTGGGATTGTTTAGTTTGCAAAAGAGAAGACTGAGAGGAGACTTAATAGCTGTCTACAAATATCTAAAGGGCTGTCATATTGTAGAAGGATCAACTTTATTCTCATTTGCACAAGGAAAGACTAGAAGCAATGGGATGAAACTGAATGGGAGGAGACACAGATTAGATATTAGAAAAAACTTTTTGACAGTTAGAGTGATCAATGAGTGGAACAAGCTGCCACGAGAAGTGGTGAGTTCTCCTTCAATGGAAGTCTTCAAACAGAGGCTGGACAGACATCTGACTGGGATGACTTAGCGAATCCTGCTTTGAGCAGGGGGTTGGACAAGATGGCCCAGGAGGTCCCTTCCTACTCTACGATTCTATGATTCTATGATTCTATGAAAGTTCCCCTTCCCCCTCCCCTCATGTGCTTCATCCTGGACAAGAGGTGGGCTTCCCCCTGTGTAAAGCCAGTAAAGGACTGAGCACTGTATACATCATAGGGGGCTCATTGATGCCTCTATCAGACTTGCTGTTTTCCTGGCGATTACCGCGGCAGTTTAAAACCATGGCGGTAATCGCCAGGAAGATAGAACATGTTTTAAAATGGAAAACCGCACGGCTTTCTGCTGCACAGTTTTCCAGCGATTTGAGCCCATCGACTTGCATTGTACAAATCGAGTGCTATCTAGTGGTTTTGCCGGCGATTACCGCCGCGGTTTTAAACTGCTACGATAATTGCTATCAAAACCGCTATCCTGAAAGAGGCCTGACAGTTGCACTTCCCATGTAGCCACACCCCCTAGAGTCCATCTACAAGTTCTGCTACTAAGACGAAACAGCCTCCTTAGTAGCCACTGAAATCCTGTGTGGCACCCCTGAGGCTCAGTCACCACATAGGTACTGCACCTTCTCCTATGGTGTGGTGCCCCACCATCCAGGTAAGGTGGGAACTCCTGACCACACTCCAACACTCGCACCCCACACAATAGAGTAATTCAGCAAAACCACATTGCGGCTCCTTGCTTAGAGAGAAGCAGAGCACCTTTGGTGGCTCCCTGCTTGGAACACTAAACGTGCTGGGAGGTGGGTGGAGTTGAGAATACATAAAAGAGTCGGAAGGTTTAGGATTACAGGTCAGTCAGTCAGTCAGTCTGAAGGAGAGTCAGTGAGAGGAAGTCACTCGGAGAGGAGTGAGGGAAGGAGATCCCTGGAAGAGAGATGGAGGAAGGAGTGCTGCAGCAGGCCTGAGTGACCCGGGTCTGCTGGCACGGGAAAGGAAAGAAAGAGAAAGACATTGAACTGAAGCCTGAGCTTCCATAGGAAAGAAAGACGAGTACAGAATGTAGGAGAAGAGGGAACACAGAGGACATGGGTTAGGAGAGAACCCTGCCTAGAAGTTCTAAGCGCAAGGTCGGGGCCCGGTCCCCGAGGTTGTATGGACACTAATGGTTCTGCAGCAGACACCGGTGGAGTAGTGGGCTGTAAATGCACAACTCCCATCTAAGACTTGGGGGCACAACAGCAACACGGATAGAGAGCCGGGACTCAGGAATAAGGAGTCCCTGAAGCAGGCTACAGTTGCCTGCCGCACTAGTAGAGTTCTTGGGAACATCTGATAGGAGGAACTCCAGTGTAACTCAGTACTAGGAGATCTTCACACTTAAAGGCGCTATAGAGGAGACGTTCAGAAAAGGTACATAAGTTGGCGGAGTGTTGGAAGGGAGCATTCCATCTTGCCTGGAGGTTGACTGAGTCCCTGACCCGGAGGACACGGCACGGAAGCGGGCACTATAGACTGTGAGTAAAGCTTTGGAACTACATGCCCTTGTGTCCTCCATTCCTTCCTGTGTCCGCCTGCTTGGCACTGCTGCATCCCCTGCGCCGGACACTACACTATCTAAGTGCCACTTCACTTATTCTGCCCCGGGACGACAGCCCTGCCTGTGGAGGGCTATAACATCACTGCTGCACCACACCATCTGTCCTAGAGGATATGTCTGCAGCGTTGGCCTAACATCCCACTTGCCGAACACCACAGGTGGCGTCACGAACTATTCCATTAACTTCATTCCACCATAAGCATTGTCCCGCCATTACTTGGCGCCCAGGGCCACGGACCGGGTCACCGCTGCTGTGACACACCACCCGCTGGGACCGGCCCGGTACCGAGTAACCCCGCAGCCCTGGGAGGGCGACCCACCTGCATCACATGGAGCCTGTTGCTGGAACTTGGATGGGACTTTTCACACAGAAGTGAAGTTGCTGGAAGGGGGTCTCCATTGGAAAAGAAAAGCAGTGCCACAGGTACTATAACATAGCAAAACTTGTTTTTTTGTTTAGAGTTACGCTTAAACTGTATAAATTAAAACTGAAACAAGAAACCTAAAGAGTAATGAGGGGGGAGGGTTAGAGAAAAAGAGGAAAGAAAAGAAAAATTGCAGGTGTTAATGTTTGAATAATTTTACAGCTAAATATGTGACCATCAACTAAAATGCAAAGCTGTTGGCGATGCCTCTCAGATAATCTATTAAGCTTCTACTGTTGAAATCTTGCACAATACGTTTAACCTTTGCTGAAATTACAGCATATTTTTTGTTTCTTGCAGTGGTTGGATTTCCTGCTATTATCTGAATAATTTCTAAACTGTGGAGCTCTTGCTGATGTTTCAGACAGTTAATGAACCGGTATATATTTGGGAAAAGCGTACCACATGTTTCTTGAAAGCTACGGTGCCATCCTTCAACATCATTATTTGTTCGCTGTTGATCATTTAATGTTTGTTCATACATATTCCAAAGTTGAACTGGAAACAAAGGTGCCTGACGTCCTCTGCAAGTTGCAGTACGTGTGCCGACTGGGGGTGGTCCCTATCAGCTGCGGAACAGAAGGGAGACAGACACAGAAATCTGTTCAATCAGGTCCAAACATTATTGGGTATCCTCTTGACATCCACAGCAGATACAACAGCTTCTGCTCCCTGGCCTGGGTACCTGTCACCTTCCTTCTGCTTCCGTTCGGTGGAGACCCCTAGGTTCCTTCACTGTGGCTGCAGTTAGGCCCACGGCCACAGCGCTTCCCCTACTGAGTCTGCCTGCTGTAACACTTACTTACTCTTCAGTGTCCAACCGTCCTGTACCCCCGACCTCCGTTAGTCACTGCCGTCCTGTCCTGCAGCTGTCCTCTCAGGGCCACCCCCATCTCCGAGTAACCATCTCTTTCTCTTCTGTCTTTCCTGAGCTTCTCCCTTCTCCGTGCTCTCCTGAGCTCTTCCTGCTTCTCTCTTCCTCCTGGGTGTCTATGCTGCCCCTGGGACTCTCCCTCCTTATATCTCCTCCTTCTGGAAATCCCCTTCCCAGTCCCGTAACTCCACCCACCATGACTATGCAGTTTCTCTAGCCTAAGGCTTGCTGTTGAGTCCTTTTCTCACTACTGTATGTCCTCATCTTGTAGCCAAAATCAGGTACTACACCATCTTCCACTAATTCTAGCTGTTGTCCCACACATATACATACAAGTCAGAATAAAGCATTGTATACATCATCTCTTTTACATTTCCATCTTTATCAGACAGGTCCATAGGTCAGTCCACCCCCTACAGAGTCATTCGACCAATATAGGTATCTTCAAAATAGTTGGCAATGGGTATGACTTCTTGTGGAAAGTCAGGATTTTCCACTAACTCTTCAAATGAAGGCACAACATTCTCTGTTGGTAGAAAGGCAAGGGCAGGTATCATGCGTATCCAACGAGCAAATTCATGGTCACCTTGAGTCCTTCATTTTGAACTTTACGCCAAACTGACTGTGATAGGTGGAAGAAGCAATTGGTCTTCTCGAGGTTGGGGAATTCACTCCCAAATGTCTGGATTGCAGCTAATTCAAAATCCAACATCAGGTTGTGTGGCTGCAGTCCAGGTTGCATGTTCTTCAGCTCTTGTAGCAATCTCTGGTATGTTGAACGGCTCTTGTCTGTCAGCAAGGCGTACACTACAGGAACAACAAGGCCGCTGTGGACTACATGGATTGTATAAAGTTGCTTGAACAGGGATGATGTAGTGGAAAACATGCCATCAGCAAACCACTCTTTACTTTGGGCTGCACTAGCCAGCGGTGAGCATCTCATGGGACTAAGTCCCTTTTTCACTCCACTGAGCATGCCCGTAGCTTAACCTCCCATTGGATTTCAGGGGTCACATGCTCAGGTCCCGTGCCTGTTCTGATTGGACCACGGGGAAGGTCCCGGAAGGTCGCCACTATAAAAGACTCACATGGCCGCTCGGCAATGCGCTAATATAGACTCATATTGTCAGTGGAATGTGTGATGATGGATGCATGTATTTGGTGAATGACTCCTTATGACTCCCTCCCTTTGGTTGTGCTTGTTATAGGGTTTAGAGATAGAGTCAGCACCAATGGGTGACTATGCTCTAGCCACCGTGCTCCTAAGTGTCAGAACACGCTAGCGTCCGGTAGTGTCGTCCTGTACATGGCACCGTACTGAGCCAAGTCATAGCACCCGCCAGTGCATTGCCGTGCCCAAGTTGTGCGTTGGTTAGCCCAACCCTGGCCGCTTAGTGGCGCCTTGCACACTTGTGCACTTCTTGTACATTTATATTACTTTTCTGCTGGCATCGCAGCTGCATCACCGAGCACTGATGGTCTAGAGGGACCCTATCCCTTGTCTCTGGAGCAGCGTCCTGTGACCGTTTAATAGCGCTCCTCCGGCCAAGTCCAGTGGAGTTAATAGGCTCTGGCATCTGTTCCAGCGGCTCTGTGAAGTAACAGAGTTCGCTCCTGTACACACTGAGTCAGTGGTTTAGGCCTCTTTCACACTTCCGTTTTTTCTTGTCAGTTAAAATCCGCCAAAATTACGGAAAGCGGATCCGTTTGTAACTGATGCAAATGGATGCCACCGGACCGTTTTTTTGACGGATCCGTTGAATGCAGAATTTTAAAGGAACCGCAGTGAGAGAGAGAGAATTTCAGAAAGGATTTCAGGGTTAAATCCCCGTCTGACTTCCTTTCTCCGGGAATGCGCACTGTAAAATGCGGATCCTACAGCCAAAAAACGTTGCAGGGTCCGTCCAGGCATGCCAGTGGACGCAAACATTTTGGCGGATCCGCAAAAAAAACGGATCCAACGGATGGCCATCTGTCAAGATTCGCCGGTAATGCAACTCAGTGGGGAAAAAAACGGATCCGCAAAAAAAATGGCGGATCCGTTTTTTTCAAAAACTGGCGGATTTTGACTGATGGTCAAAAACGGAAGTGTGAAAGAGGCCTAACCCGCCGGTGTTCAGTTAGTACTCCGCCATTACCGAGCAGCAGGTTACCATCTCTGCACGGTGGACCCCGGGTTGAGATCGCACTTTCTTATATTTTATATTTAGTGCGATCCACAACCCTAGCAACGGCTGTGTCCACTTCCTAATTAAAAGTTAAAGTATTAGTACAGGAAATAATGAGAGACAAAATAAAAAGTAACAAGTAGCAGACAGAGAATTTCGGGATGAATTCACAATAAATTTTCCTAATCAGAAGCATCTGTTGTTCATATCTCACATTAAAAACTCACATTTTGCTTCAGATTTTCTGATTTTATAACAAAATTGTTAAATTGAAGCAAAATCTGGTGTGAAGGGGCTAAACAATAGTTTTTTCTACGACATGTATTGTCCCAGTGGAAAATGATATATTCCTGTTTAAAAATGCTTCCAAGCTTCAAAAATGTCACATTTTCAAAGTCATGAAAGGATTAACGGCAGCAAAAACTAGCAAAATGCAGAGTTTCATGATAATAAAAGGTTTACATCAGGAAAAATGAGCAAAAATGTAAGAAGTATTTGTGAAAATAAGCATACAAACTCAATGGTTGATTAGGTCGGGGTCATATGCAGCATAAATGGGTGGCACGGTGGCTCAGTGGTTAGCACTGCAGCGCTGGGGTCCTGGGTTCGAGTCCCACCAAGGACAACATCTGCAAGGAGTTTGTATGTTCTCCCCGTGTTTGTGTGGGTTTCCTCGGGGCACTCCAGTTTACTCCCACATTCTAAAGACATACTAATAGGGAATTTAGATTGTGAGCCCCATCGGGGACAGTGATGATGTGGGCAAACTGTAAAGCACTGTGGAATATGTTAGCGCTATATAAAGATTATTATTTATTATTAAATGTCTAAATCCCATCCACATGCTGATGAAAAAATGAACAGTTGAAAAAATGACGTGCAGTCCAGCAGTGGTGTACCTACCATGTAGGCAGAGGACGCCACTGCCCCCGGGCCGTCAGGGGGCCTGTCGACAAGG
The DNA here is from genome assembly GCF_039654945.1 of Dendrobates tinctorius. Classification (NCBI taxonomy): domain Eukaryota; kingdom Metazoa; phylum Chordata; class Amphibia; order Anura; family Dendrobatidae; genus Dendrobates; species Dendrobates tinctorius. The sequence continues at coordinate 40,263,845 of NW_027361679.1, read as the reverse complement.
GGTGTAATGCGCCCATGAACAGCGGGCCCCCTGGATCTATCATGCTCTGGTAGGTGCCTGTCACCTACTGGAGCATGGCAAGGATAAATTAATACCGCCTGCTGCTGCGCTACGTTCCTCACTCTGCTTTGATGCAGATCCTGAGATGTGAGCGATCACATGATTGCATACATCATTCCAGGTCCTGTATCAAAGCAGAGGAGCGCAGCGTGTGGCAGCAGATGGTGAATATTAATTAACCCCCTGCCATGCTCCAGTAGGTGACAGGCACCTATCGGAGCATGGTGTACCCTCTTCCCAGCACTAATTCAGCATTGGAACTTCATTTCAGGCTGTTGGCAGGGGGCGTGGCTAAAGGGGCAGGGCCTCACGGAGGAAGGGAGGCCCAGGCCCCTTCAAAACTTTGCTATTGGGCCAGGGTCAAGCTACTTATGTCCCTGCATGTGAATGCGTGAATGCATGCTGCCAATATGCAAAGAAGATTCCAGCCATTCAGACAAGGGGCTAAAATCCTGCACTAAAACCTGCACCTAAATCCAAAGAGCTAAATATTTTGGTGTATAATTATCTACACCAGAATAGCTGTAGATCTACAGTCATGGACAATCCACAGAGGTTAGGAGACATGTTAATAAATCCTTAAGGTCCATTCACATGCACTAAGTAGTTGCTGCAGACAATCTGCAGCTAATTTATAGCAGAAAATTCTACACTAAAATTGACATCTATTGGTGCTGGTCTGATGCGACAACCTTGTCCTCTGGCTGTGATTGACAATGGCTGGATACCTGCAAATCATGGTTGGTGGACAAGGTTGCCAATCTGCTTATGAACATGGCAGACCACTGTATCTTAAAGGCAGGACTTCTACTTTGAAGCTGAGTAGAGAATCAGACTGCAAATAAACAAGTGAGGCATAGTTGGAATCAGTAGGCCTCACCCTACCTTATACTATCCTCAAAGTTTCCCTTTAAGGCAAAAAAAATCACATAGTATTCTATATCAGCACTGTGTAATATATAATTTTTCACAATTGTGCAACATAAACTTTGCAATAATTCTGCATAATGGAAATATTAAATGCTTACCAGAGTCATGCAGAAGAAACTGCTGCTGGATGCCATCAATATTGATCCCCTGGAACTCCAAGGGAATATCAAGTTGATCAAGAGTTTGGGGCAACCTTGGAATATTGCCAAGTTGCCTTGATAATCGTATTGTTCTCTTCAGTGATGCTTTCTTTGGGAGAAGTGCTGCAACATTAGAATGGGCTCCTGAAATGACTTCTGAGAGAATCTGTTGTGGTGTCTCCTGTGTTGTCCTTGACCTGGTGAGCGCCTCATTGACAAGTCAGATTGCTTCAGGTCTTGCTGCTTGTGCTGCATGGTTGTGGGGATTGGTTACTTTCATCACTTCACCAGATGCTTCGTTGGTCCAAACACGTCCCTTGCAAGTTGACTGTTTTTCACACACCCAGATGGAATGAACATCGTCAGCCGTTCATTTGGAAAATATGTAAATGTGATTCTCGTAAACCAACTTCTTCCCACGTTTGGATAGAACTGAATTCATACTTGTAGAAAGTGAATTGCTGTGGAAGCTGACTGATGTTTTGTGCTAGTACACCTCTCTTTGTAGAGATTTTTGACACTGCTATATTCTGATGTAAAGATGGAATAAAAGCTAGTCTAATGTAACTTGCAGGACACCTGACATGACAATTGTTACATCTGCAACAAACCTTGCTAAAAAGCAGGTCAGTGCTGGGTCTGGTAAAAGTTCACAAAATGTTTTGATTTTAGAGTGGTTTACATTCCCCACCTAAATCAGGCATCATTCACACTACATTTTTTGAATCTGTTTATTTTTTTCATGTTATGTTTTTGCAACACAAAAAAGTTTTATATCCAAGAAGTATTGTTTCTCCTTGCGGAGAATGACATGCTAAGCATGCCGAGTTGAGGAGACTTAAAGCCGCAATGCTCCTCTGGGAAATATGTAAATTGTCTCTTCAGAGAGGAAGAGGGCTAGAACTCTAGTGCCACCTATTGGAAGTAGCAATCCTAAAAGTCAATGTCGACCTTTTAATGAGCCTTGTTACATGACTTAGGATAAAAGCCAAAACAAGAATCTCAATTTGCCCCTCGTCAGTGCAAAGTGTGAGATCTGGTTTGGATCTGTGAGAGGCTTCTGACCAATAAGAAGTATTGTTTCTCCTTGCGGAGAATGATATGAAATGTTTTGGAAAGTGCGGGCAAAATGCTCTAACACTATAATGCAATCAGTTGTGAGGTTTACAGATGGAAACAGTTGATTTAACATCACAAAAGTGCAACACTCTGTACAGTACTTTTGTGACATGTGGATTGATGATGGACAGGAATTTATGAACCACAAGGACAAACTGGCGAAACATACAAACACAAAATTCTGGGGGCAAAACGGTACAAACAACTGCTGGGGGCGAAACATCCGGGGGTGAACTGCCGTGGGTGAAAAATCCAGGGGCGAGACATCTGGGGGCAAACTGCTGGGGGCGAAACATCCAGGGGTGAACTGCGGGGGGCGAAACATCCGGGGGGCGAACTGCTGGAGGAGAAACATCCAGGGGTGAAATACTGGGGACGAAGCATCCAGGGGCGAAATGCTGGGGGTGAAATGTGCGGGGGGTGAAATATGCAGGGGCGAAAGGTGCGGGGGCGAATCTTCCTGGGGGCGATATGATAGGGGCGAAATGTGCGGGGGTGAAATGTACCTGGGGGCGAACTGCTGGGGGCAAATTGCTGGGGGCGAACTGCTGGGGGCGAAACTTCCTATAACCTAATCCAACAGCTGCAGAGGATGATTGGAGGAGTGGGGGTAGTGACTGGGAGTACATAAGCGAGCAAGCTTCTCTCAGTGTCTGCCGGTGATACTCCTTTCTCTGCTTTTTTGAGGATATCTGTCTCCTGCCTGATCCTGCATTTTTCAGCTAAAGGGCCTGTCACACTAAGCGATATCGCTAGCAATATCGCTATAACTTGTGACGTTATAGCGATATTGCTAGCGATATCGCTGTGTCTGATACTTACCTCCGACCGCTCCCCCGCTGGTTATTGCTGATTGCGTGAGAACGTCCTGGACTGTTTCTCGTCGTCAGCTTCCTGCTGGGCTTCCTGTGGAGAGACGAGCGACGAGCGTGGACGCCTGCGGGAGGACGTCAGGATCGCCTCGTCTGACAGGTAAGTAGCGACCCCCGTCCCCAGCGATGTCGCTGGTGAGATCTGCCTGTGTGACAGCTCACTAGCGACCACTTAGCGATGTACCAGCGATCCTGACCGCGTCATATCGCTGGTCGGGATCGCTGGTACATCGCTAAGTGTGACAGTACCTTAAGTGTCATTTGCTAAATCCTTTGCATTTGATTTTGCCTTGCTGTCAGGGGTCAGCTTGCTCCCCCTGTGGCTGCTGGCTCCTGCCCTGTATTTTGCATCTTGTGTTGTTTGCTCAGTCCCCTGCTGTATTAGCCTGTTGCTAGCCGGCAGTTCACACCTTCGTACTGATATAGTGGGGGCGAGGTTGTGCAAACCTCAGTATTTTTGTACATCAGTCGTGTTGGAATTTTTAGGGTTTTTTCGTGATTGCAAACAGTGCCTTTTCTATCCTGTCCTTCATTTGCTCAGTCTATTTTCTGTCTGTGTCTGTGCTTCATCTTGTCTCACCGACAATATTTGTTTAGGGGCTGTCTATTCCTTTGGGGATCTGCTCCGGGGTAGTTTAGATTTCACCTTTCTGTCTTTAGGCTTAGTTAGTCCTCCGGCTGTGATGAAGCGTCTAGAGCATCGTAGGAACGATCCACGGCTACTGCTAGTTGTGTTGTTAAGATCAGGGGTCTGCAATCCGCTGAGTGACCAACCTCTCTGGTGTTCTGGTGGCATAGCCTTTTGCGCTTTCCTCCTCGGTGACCCATTCATAACAAGTTCCCCTGCCTCTCCTGGAGTGGACTTGTGTCTCTCTCGCCTGTCCTCCTTGGTTGGCCAACGAACTGTTATCGCTACCGCCAGCTGTTACACCGCTCCGTCATACTCACCCGGTCTCTGCTCCCATGCCGCAGTCTCTCTCCACCCGATGGCCATGGCGGTCACCTCTGACGGACTCGCGGCCGACGCCATCCCTGAATGCAATGCGCATGCGCCATAGGCCGCGGCCGCGCCTCCCTGCTGCTTCTTGTGCTCCGGCTGTGTCCTGACCCGGAAGCACCTTCGGACCAATGGCAGACCAGACGGGGCTATATCAGGCCGCTTCCCCCTGAGGGAGGTGCCTGATTGTTGTGTTACCTTGCACACTGGGCACTGCTTCCTCCTGTGCTCTCTACAGTCTCTCGGTGCCGTCCTCAGTGTTTCCTGCTTGTGGAGCTTACAATCTACAATGAGGTGGGGGAGATACAAAGCATAGGTTTGTATTTACAATGATGTATTTACAATGACGGTCCAGCCATCTTCAGGGGGTGGGGGTTAGATGGAGATAGTGAATGGGCTACACACACACAAACATAACATGACTTTGATTACTGAATGTGATAGGCCGCTCTGAACAAATGCGTTTTGAGCGAGCGCCTAAAACTATGCAAACTATGCAAACAGTTCCATCCTGCTCCAGTCCTTCCGTCCTCCTTTATTCCTGTCCCCTGTGTTCCAACTCTGTCCTGTCATCTACACTTCAGTTCCTCCACGTTCCAGTCTATAGTCTTACTCCATTCCTGTCTCCTGTGTGCCAGCCCTGTTCTGTCATCTACACTTCAGTCCCACTGTCCTACTCCAGCCCATCCTGAGCCGCCCCTCTTGGTACCGGCTACCGTGGTACTCGAACCCCTGGGCCTGCTCCTAATGGTCCCTGTATAGGGGTCGGTTTCACCTGGCAGCTCGCCCGGGGCCCCCTCGGTGCCACGGTCCAGAGAGTCCACTCCTGGAGATTCTGGCTCCGTCTATAGCGCATGAAAGTAGCTCCTGTTCTTCCTCCTCCTCCTCTTCCTTATTATCAACCAATCCATGTTGGGATGACATGAGTCTGGGCTGTGTGTAATCACCCTGTATGGTTCCTTGATCCATATCCTCATGCTCCGCTTGCAATGCATCCTCTTTCAATGTGAGCAGAGAGCTTTTCAGAATGCAGATGAGCGGGATGGTGACTCTAACTATGGCGTCATCACCGCTCACCATTTTGGTGGACTCCTCAAAGTTTTGGAGGATGTTACATATGTCTGACATCCATGTCCACTCCTGAGGTCTTATATGTGGAGTCAAAACTGAAAAATGATGGCCTTGTTGATGCTGGTATTCAACAACTGCCCGCTTCTGCTCACAAATCCTTTCCAACATATGGAGTGTAGAGTTCCAACGCGTTGGGACATCACACACCAGTCGGTGAGCCGGAATCTGCAATCGCTGCTGAAGCATGGCAAGGGCGGCTGACTTTCTAAAATAGGTACACAGGCGGCGTACTTTCACCAGCAGATCTGGCAGGTCTGGATAGCTTTTTAAAAATGTTGAATAATGAGGTTCAGCACATGGGCTTGGTGCGTGTGTCAGTTTGCCTCGCCTCAGAGCCACCACTAGGTTCCTGCCATTGTCACACACAACCATGCCTGGCTGGAGATTCAGCAGTGTCAGCCACACATCTGCCTGCTCTTTCAGAGCTGTCAACAACTCTTCAGCATTGTGCGGTTTGTCACCTATGCAAATTAGCTTCAGCACAGCCTGTTGCTGCTTGGCTTTGGCAGTGCTGCAGTGCTTCCAGCTTGTGACTGATGTGCTCATTTCGGAGCTGGAGGCTGAAGAGGAGGAGGAGGTGCAGGAGCTGTACATAGTGGTGGCAACCCTGATTGATGTAGGGCCCGCAATCCTTGGCGTCGGGACGACATGTTCCATTCCAAGGTCTGACTGGGTCCCGGCTTCCACTATGTTAACCCAGTGTGCAGTCAGCGAGATGTATCGTCCCTGGCCACAAGCACTTGTCCCCGTGTCCGTGGTTGGGTATACTTTCCCAATAACTGCATTGTTGAGGACACGGGTAATGTTGTGGGACACATGCTTGTGTAATGCCAGGACAGCACAGTGGGAGAAATAGTGGCGGCTTGGACCTGAGTACCTTGGGACGGCCACCACCATCAGGTTCTGGAAAGCTTCCGTCTCTGTGAGCCTAAAAGGCAAAGTTTTGAGCGCAAGCAGACAAGAAATGTGAGAATTGAGTACTGTGGCCAGTGGGGCGTTGGCTGCATATTTCTGCTTATGTTCCAATGACTGGGGTATGAACAACTGAAGGTTGCGCTGGGACAAGGACGTGGACGTGCTTGATGATGGTGCTATTTGACTGTGGGCAACAGCAGGTGCAGGGCAGGAGGCATCTTCGCATGCACCGTGGACAGGGTATTGGCTTGCACGCACAGCAGTGGAAGAAGCTGTGGTGTCACCCGCAGACACTGCTCCTGCAGCATGGGGTTGGGCCCACAAAGTCGGGTGCTTTGCTGCTATGTGCGTGATCATGCTGGAGGTGGTAAGGCTGGTAGTTTTGCTACCCCTGCTGATGCTGGCATGACAGGTGTTGCAAATAGCCTGTTTGGGGTTATCGGCAGAGTCTTTAAAAAATAACCGGGAAGACCTAACAGTTGGACTGGCAACTTCCGTCAGGTTGGTGTTACGAGGAATGGTTGCACGCCTTCTGTCTGCAGCCACCACACTGCTTCTTCCTGCCTGAAGTAGTGTGACACCTACATCCCCCTGTGTGCTGCTCTCCTCGCTCTGCATGTTCTCCTGCCAGGTTGGGTCTGTTACTAGATCATCCACCACCTCATCTTCCACTTCCCCACCCTGGTCCTCCTCCTGACTTTCCGGCAATTGTGTCTCATCATCGTCCACCTCTTATGACCGTGGCTGCGCAAATATTTGTGCATCGCTACATGGAATATCATCTTGCCCTGCTTCAAGTGGACTGGGTGAGAGGCTGGAATCTCCAAATGTAAAACTGAACAGCTCTTCGGAGTGTCCGAGTGTGGGATCAGTTGTCTCAGGGCACTCAGCATGGTGGGAGGAAGGAGGATCAGGGTAAAAAATATGTGTTCCAGATTCATGGCTTCTGTGACTTGACGATGTTGAAGACAGGGTGCAGGAGGTGGTGGATAAGTAACTAGAAGTATTATCCGCTATCCAACCAACAAACTTTTCACACTGCTGTAGGTAGGTGGGCCGACTTGGGGGGTGGTCCTCTTTCCGCCGTGAACAGACTGAGACAGAAATTGTTGTGCGTCCAACAGGTCCTCTTTATTGGCCATCCCTTTGATGACCGCAGCACCACACAGCAGCTGCACGACAAACTCCGCACACAGGCCCGGGCACCTTTCACTTGCTTCCTTTTCCTGTTTGACATCCCTCACGGCTCTTTCACTGTGGCTGCCCTAGGCCTACCACCACAGCTCTTCACCCATCTGAGTCCATCCGTTTGTGGTACCCCAGGCTGTCTCTGTTTTGCGGCTCCTCCTGTCAGGGTCACCCCCCTGACTGTCTTCCTCCTCAGTCCCTGCTGGAGCTTGTTCTCTGTCCGCCTCCTCCTTCCGTCTCTTCTTCCTCTAAGCTCCTCTCACTGGACTGACTCTTCTGGAAGTCTCTGCAACTATTTATTCCCCTCCCTGGGAATTCCCCCTCTAGAGCTCCTGTAACCCCGCCCCCCATGACTCTGCAGTTTCGTAGCCTTAAGCTGCTGTAAAGCCCTGTCCTCACTGCTCCCTGAGCCCATCTTGTGGCCAAACTGCAGTACTACACAGCAGTCCATGTCTAGCACATTGTACATTAATCCTCCTGCTGAAGAAAGGTCCATAGGTCGGTCCACTTCCCCTACACTGCTCAGGCTTCAATAATGCTGTCTTGCTGCGTCCCCTAGGACTTCAGACACTAAGGTCCAGCGAGGAGATGTGGGTGTTTTTGGTGGCCCAATTTCAGCTTGCCCACGGCCTTGGCCTGCACCATCACCATCACATCCACTTTCCCATCCCTTACGATGCGCTTTGCTCATTGTAAATGGACTAGAATATTATACATGTTCACTACAAATGGCTGATTTGGGAGGCAACTTGTATGTGATACGTGTGCTGGAAAACCCAGGGCCGGCCTGAGAGATTACGGCGCCCTAGGCAAAACTATTTTGTTGCGCCCCTACTATTCTTGGCAGTAGATGAAAACTTGGGATATAAATTTAGGAGCAAAATAAACCACAACAACAATGATTAATTAACTCTCTCCTAACTCTTTAATCTTCTGAGAAGTTGTATAGGACAAATATATACAAAGTAATCAATAGCACAAAACAAAAACGACCATAGGTGATTAAAATTTTTGTTTCCTTGCCTTTTTTTTTTAAAAGGATGACACTAAGTCACCGAGATTAATTTGTTTAGCAACTTCAGATTCTATCGAAATTGTTGCCAACCCAACCAACCTCTCTTGCGTCATATTTGCCCTTAAATATGTACACTTTTCTTTCCATCCCTAAAACTTTTTGCCTTTTGAAAAGATTTTCTCTGGTGCCCCCTTTGGGTCGGCGCCCAAGGCGGCCGCCTAGTTCGCCTATACGTTCGGGCCGGCCCTGGGAAAACCACACTTTTACCTATCTGGACTGTAGGTAAAAATGTGTTTTGCCTGATCAGATTTGTGTCAATAAGTACGTTAACAGTCTGCAAAAAACATACAATGTGTAGGCCTAAAATGGCCACATTTTTGGCACTGATAAATGAGGCTTGTTAGGGAGATACCACACCAAAAATGTGTGGCCTGTATTTTTGGCTTTTTTGGCTAAATAATGCTGTATATAAGTACAGTGACACCCAGGACAAAAAAGGAAAACCGGCCTAAACTGGCTAAACTTTGAGCACACACAGATATCAGCTGGAACGAAGATACCACTACGACAAATGTGTGGCCTGTATTTTTTTTTGGCTAAATAGTGTTGTATATAAGTACAGTGACACCCAGGACAAAAAAGAAAAACCTGCCTAAACTGTCCAAACTTTGAGCACGCACAGATATCAGCTGGCACGGAGATACCGCTGCGACAAATGTGTGGCCTGTATTTTTTTATTTGTTGCTAAATAGTGCTGTATATAAGTAAAGTGACAGACAGCAAAAAAAAATTGAATTTAGGGCTAAAAAGGCCAAAATTTTTAGCAGACGGATGGATGAGGCGTGTCACAGATATACCACACTGTTGTGAGTTCATTTTCCCCTTCACTACTGAGGCCCGAGGAACTCCCTCTTCTGGTGAAGAAAGGTAGTGAGCCTGATTGTCAAACACCTGGGGCTGATGATGATGACTGGCTGAGTGGAGTTAATGACTGGATATAAGGCTGCCGACGCCCTTCTGGCCTGCGGGTGATTTCTCTGTGGACTTCTAGGAAACCAGTCTGATTCCTGCTCATCTAAAGCTAAGATTTCTGCTTTGCCCTTTTGCATTAGTGTTTTGTTTTCCTTGCTTTTCTTCCATTCCCTGCTGGGGTGAGCTGAATCTCCTTTTGCCTGTTGCTCTGTCTTCAGAATATTCCTGAGTGCTGACATAGCTTTTTTGAAGCCTAGCGTCTTCAGGGCCTTTTTTACTGTCAGTTGGTTGGCTCTTATTTTCATAGGGTTTTTCACGGATTGCAGACAGCAGCCTTCCTGTCCTTTCCTATCTAAGCTAGCGTGGGCCCCATCTTTGCTCAGTCTATCTTTCTGTCTGTGTTTTGTTCTTTCTTCTTGCTTCACCGTCATTATATGTGGGGGGCTGCCTTTTGCTTTGGGGTCTGCTCTGGGGCAGTTTAGATTTCCCTTTCTGTCTTTAGGCTTTGTAGTCCTCCGGCTGTGATCGAGGGGCCTAGGGCATCGTAGGAGCCCCCACGGCTACTGCTAGTTGTGTTGATAGGTTCAGGGGTCTGCAATCCGATAGCTGCCAACTTCTCTGGTTTTCTGGACTTAGCTAGCATTTCTATTTTTGCCTCCTACGGTGACTCAATCATAACAGAATCACCCGCCATACCGCAGATTCTAGGGTACTCAATAGCAGGAAAGAATTGTATAAAAAAAAAAAAAAAAAAAGTGTATATTTTTTCCTCTATATCTCTGAGGCCGTAGGGGGAATTTTTTTTTTTCTCTCAATGGAGATAAAGCAATTGTCTGATCGTGTGGAGCAGCTCGCTGCGGAAGTGCGGGGAATTTCCGCCTACCTTGCTCATTCACATGCTGCTGAACCAAAGATTCCTACACCTGATGTATTTTTTGGGGATGGGTCTAAATTTTTGAATTTCAAAAATAATTGTAAATTATTTTTTGCCTTGAAGCCTAACTCGTCAAGGAGCTCCGCGCAGCAGGTTAAAATTGTCATCTCTTTGCTGCGTGGCGATCCCCAGGATTGGGCGTTTTCTTTGAAACCAGATGATCCTATTCTGACTAATGTGAACGCATTTTTTCAGGCCTTGGGGTTGTTGTATGACGAACCTAATGCCATTGATCAGGCTGAAAAGACCCTGCTGGCATTGAACCAGGGTCGTGATTCTGCAGAATTGTACTGTCAAAAATTCCGAAAGTGGGCAGTACTTACTACCTGGAATGATAATGCCTTGGCTGCTCTCTTTCGGAAGGGGTTGTCAGAAGCCATAAAAGATACTATGGTGGGATTTCCTGTTCCCTCTGGTCTTGACGATTCTATGTCTTTAGCCATTCAGGTTGATCGTCGTTTACACGAACGCAGAGCTGCACGAGAGGTGTTGCCACCTGTTGAACAGATGTCTGAACCTATGCAATGTGATAGAGTTTTTTCCAGAGAGCAGCGTCAGGAGTTCAGAAAGCGTAATAAGTTGTGTTTTTTCTGTGGAGATGCCTCGCATATTATTTCTGTCTGTCCTAAACGCGAGAAACGCTTTGCACACACGTTTTCTGTTGGTGGTGTTCAACCTAAGTTTCTTCTGGCTATTGCGCTGATCTGCTCCCTGTCCACATTTTCCGCCAAGGCTTTTGTGGATTCGGGAGCAGCTCTAAACCTAATGGACTTGGATTTTGCTAAACGTTGTGGATTTCCGATGACACCTCTGCAGACGCCTATCCCTTTGAGGGGGATTGATGCTACTCCTTTGGCTAAAAATAAACCTCAGTTTTGGACCCAGGTGGTAATGCAGGTCGCCCCAGACCATCAAGAAAATTGCAGGTTTTTGGTGTTACATAATCTGCATGATACTATTGTTCTGGGGTTTCCCTGGTTACAAATTCATAATCCAGTTTTGGATTGGAAATCTGTGTCTGTGGTGAGTTGGGGTTGTCGGTGTGCCTTTAGTTAGGCTCCGGTGTTTTCCACCTCTCCTCAGTCGCATGATGTTCCTGATTATTTGGCGGACTTTTATGATGTATTTAGTGAGAATGAGTCTGCGTCTCTGCCTCCTCATAGGAGTTATGACTGTGCTATTGAACTGAGCCCGGGGTGTAAATTTCCCAAGGGTCGGCTCTTCAATTTATCTGTACCTGAGCACGAGGCTATGCGATCCTATATTAAGGAGGCGTTGGAGAAGGGTCATATTAGACCATCCTCGTCACCCTTAGGTGCCGGTTTTTTTTTTGTAGCCAAAAAGGATGGATCATTAAGACCTTGTATTGATTATCGTGCTCTCAACAAAATTACTGTTAAATATCAGTATCCGTTACCCCTGATTTCTGATCTATTCTCCAGAGTTAAAGGTGCTTGCTGGTTTACCAAGCTTGACCTTAGGGGGACGTATAATCTTATTCGCATTAAGCATGGGGATGAATAGAAGACGGCGTTTAATACTCCGGAGGGAGATTTTGAGTACCTGGTGATGCCTTTTGGGCTCACTAATGCCCCTTCTGTCTTCCAGTGCTTCATGAACGATATTTTCCGAGATTTTGTCGATAAATTTTTGATTATCTATCTGGATGATATTTTGATCTTCTCCAAGGATTGGGATTCTCATGTGGAACATATTCGGACTGTGTTCTGGATCTTGAGGGAGAATTCCCTGTATGTCAAAGGATCTAAATGCCTTTTTGGAGTACAGAGGATTTCTTTTTTGGGATTTATTTTGTCCCCGTCAACTATTGAAATGGACCCGGCCAACGTACAGGCCATTTACGATTGGGTTCAGCCCACTTCTTTGAAGGCCCTCCAGAAGTTTTTGGGTTTTGCTCATTTTTATCGGAAATTTATAGCAAAATTTTCTAGTATTGCCAAGCCATTGACTGATTTGACTAAGAAGGGTGCTGATGTGTTAAATTGGTCTCCGGAGGCTGTTTCTTCCTTTCAGGAGCTGAAGCGAAGATTCACCTCCGCCCCGGTTTTGCGGCAACCTGATGTCTCACTTCCGTTCCAGGTAGAGGTGGATGCTTCTGAGATTGGTGCAGGAGCTGTTTTGTCCCAAAAGGATCCTGTAACATCTAAAATGAATCCCTGTGCTTTCTTTTCCCGAAAGTTCTCTCCATCTGAACGTAACTATGATGTGGGGAATCGGGAACTGTTAGCCATGAAATGGGCATTTGAGGAGTGGAGACATTGGTTGGAGGGAGCTAAGCATCAAGTCGTGGTCCTCACTGACCACAAGAATTTGATTTACCTTGAGTCGGCTAAGCGCTTGAACCCTAGACAGGCTAGGTGGGCCTTGTTTTTTACACGTTTTGATTTTGTGGGTTCTTTTCTTCCTGGAACTAAGAATGTCAAGGCTGACGCCCTCTCTAGGAGCTTCTTTGCTGATTCTCCTGTGGTGACCAAGCCTGCTACCATCTTAGGCGAAGGGGTAGTTCTTTCTGCCATCTCGCCCGATTTGAGACATGCTCTGGAAGAGTTCCAGGAGGACAAACCTGAGCGTTGTCCCAGTGGAAAGTTGTATGTTCCTGACCAGTGGAAGAAGAGAGTGATGTCTGAAGTTCATTGCTCTGCTTTGGCTGGTCATCCAGGTATTTTTGGTACTAGAGATCTGGTGAGTCGGTCTTTTTGGTGGCCCTCCTTGTCTCGTGATGTCAGGAATTTTGTGCAGTCCTGTGGGACGTGTTCCCGGTCTAAATCGTGTTCTCGCTCTAGTGGGTTGTTGATGCCTTTGCCTGTCCCCAAGAGGCCATGGACCCATATTTCAATGGATTTCATCTCTGATATGCCTGTCTCTCAAAGGATGACTGTTATTTGGGTGATTTGTGATAGGTTCTCTAAGATGGTTCATCTTGTACCACTCCCTAAGTTGCCGTCTTCCTCTGAATTGGTGCCCCTGTTTTTACAACAGGTGGTTCGCTTGCACGGGATTCCTGAGAACATTGTATCTGACAGAGGAGTCCAGTTTGTGTCTAGATTTTGGAGAACTTTCTGTTCCAAGCTGGGAATTCAGTTGTCCTTCTCCTCTGCTTTTCACCCTCAGACCAATGGGCAGACAGAGAGAACAAACCAGACCTTGGAGTCATATTTGAGATGTTTTATTTCTGCTGATCAGGATGATTGGGTTTCATTTTTGCCCTTGGCCGAGTTTGCTTTAAATAATAGAGCTAGTTCTGCCACTTTGATGTCTCCTTTTTTTTGTAACTTTGGGTTTCATCCTTGATTTTCTTCAGGGCAGGTGGAGCCCTCTGCCTGCCCAGGGGTTGACACTGTGGTGGAGAGAATGCACCAGATCTTGGACCAAGTGGTGGATAAGTTATCTCTCTCCCAGGAAAAGGCCCAGCGGTTTTCCAACCGACATAGGACCATTGGTCCCCAATTAAAGGTTGGTGATATGGTGTGGTTATCATCAAAAAATATTGCTATGAAGGTGGCTTCTCCTAAGTTTAAGCCTAGATTTATTGGACCTTACAAGATTTTGGAGATTATTAATCCGGTCTCTTTTCGTTTGGCTCTTCCTGTCACATTTAAAATCCATAATGTGTTCCATAAATCTTTGTTGAAGAGGTTTGTTGAACCTGTTGTTCCGGGGGTTGCACCTCCAGACCCTGTATTGGTTGAAGGTAACATGGAATATGAGGTAGAGAAAGTACTGGATTCCTGTCTGGCTAGACGAAGACTCCAGTATTTGATTAAGTGGAAGGGTTATGGTCAGGAGGATAATTCCTGGGTCTCTGCCTCTGATATTCATGCCAAAAGATTGGTGCGTGCCTTTCATCGGGCTCACCCTGATCGCCCTGGTGGCGTGGTTGAGGGTTCGGTGACCCCTCCTCAAGGGGGAGGTACTGTTGTGAGTTCATTTTCCCCTTCACTACTGAGGCCCGAGGAACTCCCTCTTCTGGTGAAGAAAGGTAGTGAGCCTGATTGTCAAACACCTGGGGCTGATGATGATGACTGGCTGAGTGGAGTTAATGACTGGATATAAGGCTGCCGACGCCCTTCTGGCCTGCGGGTGATTTCTCTGTGGACTTCTAGGAAACCAGTCTGATTCCTGCTCATCTAAAGCTAAGATTTCTGCTTTGCCTTTTTGCATTAGTGTTTTGTTTTCCTTGCTTTTCTGGATTCTTCCATTCCCTGCTGGGGTGAGCCGAATCTCCTTTTGCCTGTTGCTCTGTCTTCAGAATATTCCTGAGTGCTGACATAGCTTTTTTGAAGCCTAGCGTCTTCAGGGCCTTTTTTATTGTCAGTTGGTTGGCTCTTATTTTCATAGGGTTTTTCACAGATTGCAGACAGCAGCCTTCCTGTCCTTTCCTATCTAAGCTAGCGTGGGCCCCATCTTTGCTCAGTCTATCTTTCTGTCTGTGTTTTGTTCTTTCTTCTTGCTTCAACGTCATTATATGTGGGGGGCTGCCTTTTGCTTTGGGGTCTGCTCTGGGGCAGTTTAGATTTCCCTTTCTGTCTTTAGGCTATGTAGTCCTCCGGCTGTGATCGAGGGGCCTAGGGCATCGTAGGAGCCCCCCACGGCTACTGCTAGTGTATGTTTCAAAGCCAATTATACCTTGGGCTTGGTATATACGGGCAATATATCCTACAGGTAGCAGCAGCAGCACCAGAACACAGGAAGAGAATGGACCCTCTTGATGTATGCAATGATATTTATATACACACATACAGTGCCTGCAGACCTTGCACTGATGTGTATGGAGCAACGTACACTACCCTGCCTACCTAACACTGGAACCTTTATACTCTGGAATTAGTCCTTAGAAAGACTGTTGGTTTAGCTGGATTTGAGTAGTTTACGATGGTAGACCCCACACTGACTAATCCCCAAATCTGACCCTATCTCGGCAGCAGCTCTGCCTTCACTATCTAAATCCGTAGCTGAATGCTCCGAGCAGGGTGGCATCCGGTCTCTTATACCCCTGATGATGCCGTGAGGCCAGCCAATCACTGCACAACCACAACAAAGATGGCTGCAGAATTTCATTGCCTGGCAGACAATCCCTGCATCATGATTGGGTCTCTAAAGTCCGCCAAAAAAGCTGGGTGGAGACCCCAGTTCCCGCCGAGTAATCCCGGAAATGCTCGCTGCTTGCCGAGTACACCGAGTACCGTGATACTTGGGTGAGTAACAAGTAGTGGCAAGCACGTTCACTCATCACTAGTCATTACTATATGTCCCTTATCTTGGGCCCAATCCTGGTATACATGTCTCTTATCTTGGGCCCCATACTGATATATATGTCCCCCATCCTGGTATATATGTCCTTTATTCTGGGCCCCATCCTGGCATAGATATCCCCCATCCTGTTATATATTTCTCATCCTGGTATATATGTCCCTTATCCTGGTATATATACCCCATCCGGGTATATATGTCCCGCATTCTGGCGCTAATCTTTAATGCATATAAAAAATGATTCCATTCACCTTCTCTCCACTCCCCCGTGTGTGGTGTCCTCTTCTGAAGCCGTCAGCATGCAAGCTACTGGAGCGCATGATGTCACTGCCTTACACATCCACTCACATGCACGCCAACATTAGCTGCTAGCTTCTGATTGGCTGGCAGGGTGTATTGCAGCACACAGACCTGGTGTATCTTGGCGCCGCAATACACTTCAACTGAATGTGTGTTCAATGACACACATCCAGTTGAAGTTTGTGCTGACACCGGCGGACCCCTGCCTTAGGAGATGTTGTCAGTGAATTTTGCTAGGAAACATCTGAATTTGAAACTTAACGTGGAAAACGAAAAAGGCTTTGGGCCATAGTAGAAGCGTTCAGAGCCTGGCCCTGGATTCAAGGCAGGTGTGTAACACAACCCTTTTGTTATTTAGGAGACAAGTATACTCCATAGATGTATTGAGGTATATTGAAGCTGCTCTCTGCATTCTATCATTTAAAAACAGAGGAGTCAGTCAGCTATCTAATGCATTAAGACCCTGAATCTGAAAACTTAAAATAATTTATAAAAATAAAAGGGATTTTCCAGGATTTAAAATAAATAAATAAATAAAATAATAGGTTTGGATTTTTTCCCCCAATCTGCCTCATTATTGTCACAATTTAAGTGAAAGGGCCTGAGCTGCCATATCAGAAACAACCCATACACACTTATGTGTCTGTTTCTGCAAACATGGCAGTTTCTTATTTTTTCATTTTTTCTAAAAGTAAGTAAACAGAAATCTTCCTCTTGTGCTGTATTGTATGCAACAATTCAATTTCATTTAATAGTTTTGCAAAGAAGTAAGCTCTGCAAGAAACCAGAGCAGACAAATGGAAATTATATTCAATGACGCTCACTAATGAAGCTTGAAGCTCAGTAGCTCCATCGCTTGCCTGTTTCACATGACTAGCCTCAGTAATTGCTATGAATTTAATGGGCGCTTTTCTATATTTGCAAAATCATTTCAGCCCTAAGAAACCATAATGGGGTTAATGTTATCAGACCCTTTAATTGAATTATAATAAAATTTGGAATGTGATAATACTTAAGTGAATGTATACTTATGGCAGGAACACACAAATAATCAATAGTTCAACGGCTTATGTCTCCTCTCTTCTGGCACAGATGACATATGATGAAACCGTTCTTATTTATAAAATATCTACCATGCATCATCCCATAATATGATTCATAAGTAAATGTCAGCTCATGCAACCTCCATTTATTGACTGTATAATTATTTTTAATATTCATAGACATTTATTTGAAGAAATGATAAGGTGAATTTTTGCAGTTCAGACATAGTCTCTTTGATTTATCATGCTTTAAAATTTGGTTGAGTGAACTGAGTGTGTTATGTTGCAGTGTAATAAAATACTGCATGACTACAAATAATACATTATAGCTGGAAGTGGGAGCTAAGAAGTTTTGAGGTATAAATAACTTGAATTAGAGATGAGTTAATCATTTTAAATTCAAGTTTGCTGACTTTGTTTTCCCCCAAAATTCGATTTGCCTCAAATAAATTTGCAGTGAATCATAGAACTGCAAAGCTTCTACGTTCCTTTAAAATATGTGTATAACCCTCTGAAGTCTCCTAGGTGTGTATTGAACCCATTTTGAATTCTGTAATGCATACACTGCCTTATTAATGTCCAAGTGACCTTAACCTATCTGATTATCTGAAAATGGTAAGCGGTGGTAACCAGCAACCTATTTAACCAGACCCAGCTACTTATATTGTGTAAGTGTAAGCAGGTAAGCGGGATGCACGGACAGAAGGCAGAGCAAGGGTTAACAAGTTTAATAACAGGGGAATACTCCGCCCAGGGAGGTAAAGAGTTAAACAGTATACGGTATATATATATATTTAAATATACAGTATATATGCTATGAATAAATGTTATAAATAAAAAAGCAAGTGCTGCAGATTCTTAGAGCACTTATGGGTACATGTCACCCTTCACATCCAGAATATCTATTGTAGATGTATCCAATATCAGTGAGTATAAAGTGAAATCAGTGCAAAATAGCAGGTATAAACCCCTAAGTAAAAACGTCTCAACAAGTGTTTCAAATAAACTAATGATGTCATGGGGGAATAGGATATACCGTATTTTCCGGCGTATAAGACGACTGGGAGTATAAGACAACCCCCAACTTCTTAAAAGTCGGGGTCTTCTTATACGCCGTGTGTCATCATATACGCCGGGTGCAGACCAATCTGCATATGGTGGGGTGGAGTGGTCCCGATGACGAAGGGAGGGGGCGTCTCACAGGGAAGGTCTAAGCGGAGTTATCCCCTTTAACCTCATTGGTGGCAGCGGTGCTATCTGCGGGTCTCTGTGCTGGAGGTCGGCGGCGGCTCCTCTGTGCAGCATGGGGGCTCTGTGCTGGGGGGCGGCGGCGGCTCTTTGTCCAGTGTCGGGGCTCCGCCGGCATCTCCGCAAAGCCCAGAGGCCCCGGCAGCTCCATTGCTGCGATGCGGTGGCCTCCGGGAAAATGGCCGCTGGAGCCCGTACATGCTCAGATTCAGATCTCGTCTCCCGGGCCTTGGGGAAATTCCGGCAAAGCCCCGACGCTGGACAAAGAGCCGCCGCCGCCGCCCCCCAGCACAGAGCCCCCACGTTGCACAAAGAGGATCCGCCGCCACACTGCTGAAAGAGAAGCCGCCTCCCCCCCAGCACAGAGACCCGCAGATAGCACCACTGCCACCAATGAGGTAAAAGGGGATAACTCCACTTAAACTTTCCCTGTGAGACGCCCCCTACCTTTGTCATCGGGACCACTCCCCCCCCCACCATATGCAGATTCGTCTGCACCCGGCATATAAGACGACACCCGGTGTATAAGACGACCCCCGTCTTTTAAGAAGATTTTCAGGGGTTAAAAGGTCATCTTATACGCCAGAAAATACGGTGTATTGTATATATAGGAGGGAAAGGGGATAAATATGGAGGGGAAATCAAACTACCACAGACAATTCATTATCTTTTTGAAGGACATCATAAATTGATGCCAGACTGTCCAAGAGCATCCTGACCAAATGATGGATGGGAAATGCGTACAGGCAATGCATGGGATTCAGATGAGTACTATCCAACACTGATGATACATACCTGGTATATTTTGAACATATGATCCACTAATTTATTATTAAGATAATATATGAAAGACATTAGAATGTTTTCGGTACCATTGGCCCAAAGGAAACATATGAATGGATGATATCCACACATATTTATATATATATATATATATATATATATATACGGTATATAAATACACAAATCTCACAAAATCTTAAAAATATAACCATATATCCCCAGACAATAGGACTAATAAGGACAGATTGCTAATAGCCATAGCAAGAGAGCAAGGAAACCAACAAAATTCCAATCACAAGAGTCCATATAATGTACAAAAATATATAATTTTTTGTTAGTCAAGATGAGCAGACAAGGATGGAAAGTTAAAAACATCAGTGGATATAAAACAATTTATTATCAATTAGAGCAAATGCACAAGATTATTGTCACGTGCCCCGTCCTGTGTGACACGGCCAGCAGGCCAGTAACTAATACAACAGGACACGGCACGTGTGATTTTCCAGTGTGACACGGCCTGCAGGCCGGTATCTAATACAGGGGAAAGGGAAAAACAGTTACAATGGTGGGCCCTGCGATAGGGAACGGGGGACGTGGAGACCTCCTGCACTCCCCTGAGTCAGTGTCCCTAACACTCCTAACGTTTCCTATACAGGCTCCTCACCTGTCGCCGATCAGGATACCTGTCACCCTCGCACACCCTACACCTATTCCTTAATAGGGAGCTGGGTGGTGCAGGCACTGGCCCCACTGCTGTACTAACACCAACATGAGTAAAAGTGACAAACAGGGAAACACTTAGCTTTGCTCTGATGCACTTGCTCCTGGCAACAGTGTCCAGCACCTGAGTGCAACTGTCCAGCAACGGAGTCCAGCAACTGAGTGCAGCTCTACACCATAGCTGCCACTCCACTAAGCTTTGCAAGAATTCTTCACTGATACCATAGCTGCCACTGCACCATGCTTTACACGAACTCCTCGCTGACACCATAGCTGCCACTCCAGGACTCTGACTGAGCTGCTCTGGACTCTCCTCAGCTCCTTCCTTCACCCAGGATGGTTGGAAAAGACCAACAATATCACCAACGTGAGTGAGCACAACTGACACACCTTTATTGAGTTAGTGATTCCCATGCAATTACACTAACCACCACCGGGGGCAAAACTATCTCTAAAAACACCAGTGCAATGACCATACTGGCCACCAGGGGCAAAACTATCTCTAAGCACAAAGCTTAGAGAGAAAAAAAAAGGTTACCAGTGCATTTATCTGGCATGATCCAGCATGGATCATGACAATTATGATATGTAAATAACCAATGTTTGGTTAATCTGGATGAAGAGAGAGACGCAAACTGATATTGGTGGTTTTAAAACAAACAGATGCATAGTCCCACATGCTGACTGAGTTGCTTATATCACGGTATATGATGTGGGTGCGTAACTCTACATTAGAGGATTATTTGTTGGGTCATACTACAGGGTGGGCCATTTATATGGATACAACTAAATAAAATGGGAATGGATGGTGATATCAACTTCCTGTTTGTGGTACATTAGTATATGGGAGGGGGAAAACTTTTCAAGATGGGTGTTGACCATGGCAGCCATTTTGAAGTCAGCCATTTTGGATCCAACTTTATTTTTTTAATAGGAAGAGTGTTGTGAATTCCCTGGCTCAGACTTCTGAGCCGAAGCTCCCCCTGCTCCCTCTGGTGGTTACTGGAGGTAGTGGAGTTGGCCAGATTGACAGAGATTTGCCACCTGATGATGATGATGACGATTGGAGATCTGGGGTTACAGATTGGAGTATTTAAGTCTGCAGACTTCCTGCAATCCCTGCTGGTGATTGCTTTCCTGTGCATCCAGAGGTCTGATGTCTCCTGCCCTATTCCTGTATTGTTCAGCTGAGTATTTCATTTGCTAATCCTTTGCATCTGATCTGGCTTTGTCTAGCTCTGCTTGTTGTGCAGGTTCAGCTTGCTCCTGCTGGGTGGCTGTGCTGGACCACCGCTCCATATGTTACTGCTTGTGTCAGTTTGTTCAGTCCCCTGTTATATTGGTTTCTTTTGCTTTGCTTCCAGATAATACCGGAGTGCTGATATAGTGGGGGCGAAGTCGTGTGACTTCAGTGTTCTTGTGTACATCAGATGTGTTGGATTTTTCAGGGTTTTTTGCGTGATTGCAGACAGTGTTTTTTCTTTCCTATCCTGTCTAGTCAGTTTGGGCCCCATCATTTGCTCAGTCTATTTTTCTGCCTGCATTTCTGTTTCATCTTGTCTCACCGACAATAAATGTTTGGGGGCTATCTATTCCTTTGGGGTCTGCTCCGGGGCAGTTTATAGAATCATAGAATTGTAGAGTTGGAAGGGACCTCCTGGGCCATCTGGTCCAACCCCCTGCTCAAAGCAAGATTCGCTAAATCATCCCAGCCTCTGCTTGAAGATTTCCATTGAAGGAGAGCTCACCGCTTCTTGCGGCAGGTTGTTCCACTCTTTGATCACTCTAACTGTCAAAAAGTTTTTTCTAATATCTAATCTGTGTCTCCTCCCGTTCAGTTTCATCCCATTGCTTCTAGTCTTTCCTTGTGCAAATGACAATAAAGATGATCCTTCTACAATGTGACAGCCCTTGAGATATTTGTAGACAGCTATTAAGTCTCAATGTAAAAAAGCATGCACATAAAATAATCATATAGAAAAAAATGGGGTATGAGCTAGACCGCAGCTGTGAAGGTTCAGCCGTGCTCCGCTCCCGATGTGCTCCCGGCGTGTATTGATTTCTTGAGCAGTCCAGGACCTTCGTGACGTCAGTCAGCACGTCACTCAGCCGGCTCCGCTGGCTACTGGTTGCGGCAAGGACCAGAATTGTTTCCAATGCATTTCAAAGACTAACAGTCTTCTTCCTCAGGGATCCCTGAGGAAGAACACCGTTAGTCTTTGAAACGCGTTGGAAACAATTCTGGTCCTTGCCGCAACCAGCACGGCTGAACCTTCACAGCTGCGGTCTAGCTGGAGGTATTTTGACAGGAGGCTGCCGTCAGCCGGGACAGCCCCTGTACCTTAAAAGAAAATCTTAAAAGAAAATCTTTTTGGTCAAACGCTGCTGATTACAACATACTTTTTTATACCGCTCACCGGAAGGAGGATTTCCATTGCATCATCGCTACAGGTACTGCTTTATAATTATTAAGTTCATGCTTTGGTGCTTGAGATTTCATTGCATGAATATTAGATCATCATTTTTAATATTGCGGACAGCATCCTCTGGATTCTAAATACTGTTATATTTTTCATGTGAGATAGAGAGCTGATTCATATTGTTGTGTGACTATTATAAGTGCTCATACCCCATTTTTTTCTATATGAGTATTTTATGCGCATGCTTTTTTAAATCGTGCTCTATTATATATCCGTTTGACACCGTGTGACAAGTGTCTAAGCAATTGCTGCTCCAATACTCTCTTGCACAAGCGCCACTGATACTCATTTCAGCTATCAGCTATTAAATCTCCTCTCAGTCTTCTCTTTTGCAAGCTAAACATTCCCAAATCATGCAACCTTTCCTCATAAGACAGGGTTTGCAGACAGGTCACCATTCTGGTCGCTCTTTTCTGTACTTGTCCAGTTTGTTGATGTCTTTTTTAAAATGTGGCGCCCAAAACTGGACACAGTATTCAAGATGAGGTCTGACCAAAGAGGAGTAGAGGGCAATAATGACTTCACGTGATCTAGACTGTATGCTTCTGTTAATACATCCTAGAATTGCATTTGCCTTTTTTGCTGCTGCATCACACTGTTGACTCATATTCAGTCCATGATCTATTAGTATACCCAAGTCTTTTTCACATGTGCTGTTGCTTAGCCCTATTCCTCCCATTCTGTATATGCTTTTTTGATTTTTTTTGCCCAGATGTAGTATTTTGCATTTTTCCCTGTTAAAAACCATTCTGTTAGTTGCTGCCCACTGCTCCAGTTTATTTATATCTTTTTGAATCCTCTCTCTCTCTTCTCTAGTATTAGCTATCCCTCCTAGCTTTGTGTCATCAGCAATCAGTTTACCCTCAGATCCTTCATCTAAATCGTTGATAAAGATGTTGAACAATACAGGGCCCAGGACAGAGCCCTGTGGTACCCCACTTGAGACATTCTTCCTGTGAGAGTTTTGGAGGTACTCCTGGAGTGGACCCGCTGGACCGTGGCAACGAACCTCCCACGGGCGAGCTGACCAGGTGGACCACCCCCTATACAGGGAGCGTTAGGGGCAGACCCACAGGAGACTATCACCATGGAAGCTGGTACCCAGGGAAAGGACTCAGGAGTCACAGCGGGAGACCATCGAGGCTGGCGGAGGACCACACAAGGACAGGAACACGGACAGCGGGCAGGACTGGAAACACAGACAAGGCAGCAGGGTCAAGGCATGGGCTGGAGGGCACAGCTGGGACACCAGATCAAGACAGGATGGAATCATGAACAGCCAGGCACTAGGAGAGAGAAAAACGGAGAGAGCGAATAAGATACAGGCACGGGGAGCAGAAGCTACAGGCAGGGACACACGCAGCGGGATGTGGGGCCAGAATCACTTGTTAGGCACAAATGACAATCAGGCACCGTCAGAGGAAGAGGCGGCCTGATATGGGAATGTGCCTAAGGACTTCCGGGTCATGACCCCCACAGGGCAGAGTGACAGGAGCGCACCCTTAGGAAGGACGGAGTGCGCGTGCGCTCCTAAAGACAGTGTGAGTGCGCACCCGTCAGGAAGCAGGAAGCAGAGTGGGAGCGCACGCCCATCGGGGAGCAGGAGACAAAGCGGGAGCAAGCGATGGGTAAGTGTGCCGGGGAGCGGCGGTGGGGCCGGCTGCAGCTGCGGCAGCGGCGTGAGAGCCGGCGGCGACCGCGGCGTGACACTTCCAACTGGATGTTCAGCCATTTACGACCACTCTTTGGGTCCGATCACTAAGCCAGTTATGAATCCACCTAACAGTTGCCTTGTCCATTCCATACCTAGTCATTTTTTCAATAAGGATTGTGTGAGATACTTTGTCAAATGCTTTGCTGAAGTCAAGATAAACTTTTTCTCCCCTACCTTTTGGAAGATAAAGTTGTCAGCAAGAGAGGATAAGAATTTCCTTGACCTGTTAGTTTTGCCTGAGGGAGATTCCCAACAAATGTCTGGATAGTTGAAATCTGTGGCATGTGAAGTTTGGCTTTTCCACTGGTAAGTCTGTGAACATGTAGCAAATTTCTTGCCAGACTTACCATTGCCAGACTTACCATTTCGCAGCTCACCAAATGGCTCCTGGCCTCTTCCATATTGAGATTTCAAAACAATGAAAATTGAGCCAAAATTCGCGTGCCTATCGGCGTGCGGTTTACCGATTTCCTCTTTTCAGCTGCAACGGCCAAAACCCAGTAATCATTGAGCTCGCGGAGACTCTTCACTTATCCCAGAAGGCTCTGGGAATATGCAAATGATCTCCTCAGGACTCTTCCCCGAGTCATGATGACGGTGTCGCTGTCAGGGGTAACATCATGGCACTGACTGAGATGAGTGATAGGTACGGTAATGTTTTCTACTATGCCTTGCACTTCTATAGGCAATGCACGGTAAGTGTGAATTGTGTTTAGTGGCTAGTGCTACCAGTGGTAGTTGTTCTGCAGCTGCTCCCACATCTTTTACCATTTCATGTTTTTTTTTCATTTAATTTTTTTTCATTTGTGGGCAACATGGTGGCTCAGTGGATAGCACTGCAGCCTTGCAGCGCTGGAGTCCTGGGTTTGAATCCCACCAAGGACAACATTTGCAAGGAGTTTGTATGTTCTCCCCGTGTTTGCGTGGGTTTCCTCCGGGCACTTCGGTTTCCTCCCACATTCTGAAGACATACTGATAGGGAATTTAGAATGTGAGCCCCATCGGGGACAGTGATGATAATGTGTGCAAACTGTAAAGCACTGCGGAATATGTTAGCGCTATATAAAAAATAAAGATTATTATTATTTCATTGCCAGTTTCACTTTTTTTCATTTTCCATATATTTTGCTCACGAGTATAACATTTCACTGCCAATTACAGCTCGGCAGCGTCTAAGAATGCTAGACTGCTAAATTCAAAGTGGATCAATTTGCTCATTTCTAGTCATATAGAAAAATCGTATTTTCTAGCAAAGACCCGGTCTTCACATATGATTTCAATAAAAGGAAACTGTATTTCAAATAAAAGTTACACTTAAAAGGGCTATATAAAGATAAGAAATAAAAAGAAATGTGTATATGTGATTCTTATGAATATGACAGATGGACCTGTCTTGCCTTTCAAAGGGTGCAGTTTGTAAGCAAAAATTCTGGCACACAGCTATTGGTCTTCTACACATAACCAAACCGCAATGATATAGCGAACTGGTAATAGTTATACAATGCATAAGCAAAATATTAATCATTAGTTTTCAAGGATCGCTATTAGTGATGAGGGAGTATACTCGTTGCTTAGTGATGAGTGAGTATTCTCGTTGCTCGGGTTTTCCTGAGCATGCTCGGGTGTCCTCCGAGTATTTTGGCGTGCTCAGAGATTTAGTTTTTGTCGTCTCAGCTGCATGATTTGCGACTTGCAGACAGTTTGAATACATGTGAGGAATGCCTGTTTGTTAGAGTATTCCCACATGTATTCAGCCTGTCTACAAGTCACAAATCATGCAGCTGAGACGACGAAATGTAAATCTCCGAGCACGCCAAAATACTCGGAGGTCACCCGAGCATGCTCAGGAAAACCCGAGCAACGAGTATACTCACTCATCACTAATCGCTATTTCTCAAAAAGATTTGGAGGTTTTTGATTTTTGTGACAATATCTTAGCTACAGAACACTGTCTTAGGCTACTTTCACACTTGCTTTTTTTTGCAGCGCGTTGTTCCCGCAAAAAAACGCATGGAAAAAACGCATACAAATGCTGCCTTTTTTTCAAGCATTTTTATGCGCATGCATGAAAAAAATGCAGCGTTTTTATGCTTTTATATGCGTTTTAAGTGCGTTTTTACAGCGTTTGCGTTTTTTTCCAACATTAGTTGGCCTCACCAAAAAAATCAAGATAGGGTTAGGATTAACACAAACCCAAACCATGACTTTACTATCCCTAACCCTAACCCTTAACCAAACCATACTAACCCTAACCCTAACCCTTAACCAAACCCTACTAACCCTAACCCTTAACCAAACCCTACTAACCCTAACCCAAACCCTAACCCTAAACCCCCTTAACTAACCCTAACTCTAACCCAAACCCCTAATTTCCATTATCTAACCAATGGTCAACAAAAAAACACATGCGCAAAAAAACGCATACATGAGCATGCCAATGCGCACGTATGCGCACCCATAGACTTACAATGGGTGTCTTGCTGTAAAAAACACATTGCGCGCATGCGTTTTTTTGAGGCAAGTCGGACACCCAAAAAATGCAACAGGATGCATTTTGTGCGCCCAAGCGCACACCACAAAAAAACGCATACAAACGCATGTGTATGCGCACATAAGCGCATCCCATGCAAAATATAGGGAAAAAAGCGCATGCATTTCTTAGCGCTAAAATACAGCGCAAAAAAACGCAAGTGTGAAACCAGCTACAGATTTTCTAAAAAAAATATATGATTTTATAATATTGGCGCATAGCTGACATAAATATCAAGTGATACAAACATATTGGCGAGTTATAATAGCTGTACAGATTATTTTTTCTATCAGTTCCCTTCTTTTGTTTCTACAAAATCAATTATAATTAAGAGCTTTTTTCACAAGCTGTAAATACACTGTAAATACAGATGAAGATTCAAATTGACTGTATATACGGTAATTAATATAAGAACAAGAATTGCAACAATTGGTTTGAGGAATGCACCAAAGAACTCGCTCAACCATGCCCGTATGAAATCCATCCATGAGAATGGGTCACATTCATCCATTTTAGATGCTAAATTTACCCTTTGGGGATGCCCTGACACAAGGTCAGAGCTATCAGAGATGTACGTATAATATCCATCGCCCGCAAATGTGCACACACCACCCCGTGCTGCTGGTAAAAAAAATAACATCTGGTAAGGTAACCTATTCTGTAAAGCTACTCTACGAGTCTGTGCTAATTCTAAAGAGATCTCTGCCACTGCTTCAAAAGTTTCATTTATAACCTAGTCCATAATATTAGTATACAGATTTAGCTTCTTCATCAGGTACCACAAGATTTTGGCCAACAACTTCCTTCTCTAAGGCTAGTTTCACACTTGCTTTTTTTTGCAGCGCGTTTTTCCCGCAAAAAAACGCATTAAAAAAACGCATACAAATGCATACAAACGCTGCGTTTTTTTCCAGCATTTTAATGCGCATGCAGGAAAAAAACGCAGCGTTTTTGCGCGTTTGTATGCGTTTTTTGTGCGTTTGCGTTTTTTTACTGATTTTGGAAAAACCCCACAAAAAAGAAAAAACAACCATTCAACAACACACAAGACCAATGGGACTTCATTGTGGGTGTGGTATGTTAATATATATACACCCTGTCTACAGTATTCTTCACATTTGCTTGATTCTTCTCGTGACCATGGATCTGCGCTGGAAGAGTTTTCACTTCAACTTGGATTTGGACATCGCGATGGCTCAGGCGTATGCAGTTGCTTGCCATGAACAAAGGAAGAGAGAGAGGCAGCGAAGACGGCGGCGTATGTGGATACATCCGATTGTTGAACTCCGGGAGAGCCGTGGGGCATACCACACCCTCTACAGCGAGCTACGTGCAAACCCGGAGAAATTTACTGATTATATCCGGATGTCCCACGAAAGTTTCATGGATTTGCTTGCTCGTGTCCAACAATCCATCCGGAGACAGGACACACAGCTCCGTCGTGCGATTCCTCCTGAGGAACGGCTACTGGTGACATTACGGTATGTTTTAAAAACAAAGGGGTGTGGTCTGATGTTTTTTTTTGTAAATTTAGTATTCAAAACCTTGGGTAATTAGTTTTCGTGAATGTACTAATATTTTTTTTATAGTTTTTAAAAATAATATACATAAATATTAATTTTACTTCTTTGTCTGTTCACAGATTCCTGGCGACTGGAGAAACCCTATCCTCACTACACTTCCAGTACCGTATTGGAATCTCTACCTTGTCTGGAATTGTTGCTGACACCTGCCGGGCTCTCTGGAATGTTCTTTGCCCAGAATTTATGCCCCTGCCCACCGCTGAAAAGTGGATGGAAATTGCTGACAAATTCTGGACAGTATGCAATTTTCCCAACTGTTTGGGAGCTGTTGATGGGAAACACATACGGATCATCAAACCCCAAAGAACGGGATCTGAGTACTATAATTACAAAAAGTACTTTTCAATAGTACTCATTGCAATTGCGGATGCCGGATGTATGTTTGTAGCAGTGGACATTGGAGCATTTGGCCGTGGTAATGACTCGCAGGCTTTTAAAAACTCAGACATGGGCCGGAGGTTGTATGGCAACCAATTTAATTTCCCTATGCCACGGCCTCTTCCTCACACCGAAGCTCCGCCACTGCCCTTTGTAATGGTTGGCGATGAGGCTTTTCAAATGTGCGGAAACTTACTGAAACCCTACTCCAGCCGGGACTTGGACCACACCAAAAAAATTTTTAATTACAGGCTGACCAGGGCCAGAAGAACTGTCGAGTGTGCTTTTGGGATTCTTGTTTCCAGATGGCGAATTCTGGGCACGGCCATTAATCTTAAACTTGAAACAGTCGATGAGGTGGTGAAGGCCTGTGTGGTTCTACATAACTTTGTGATGGCTAAAGAGCACCCGACCTTTGAACTGGACGATGATGCTCCTAACCCATTGCCTGAATTCACTCAGCACACTCTCAGG
Source organism: Dendrobates tinctorius (assembly GCF_039654945.1). Classification (NCBI taxonomy): domain Eukaryota; kingdom Metazoa; phylum Chordata; class Amphibia; order Anura; family Dendrobatidae; genus Dendrobates; species Dendrobates tinctorius. The sequence goes on along the minus strand of NW_027361679.1, from coordinate 40,235,048 downwards.
TCATCCGTTGAAGTTGGCCAAATGAGGGACAAATTTGCGGCCTACTTTATTTCTGATGTAGGACGGGTGCACTGGCAAGATGAAATGGTGTAATGTTGTTGTTTATGGTAATAAAAATCCTTATTTGATACCATTACTGAGTGCACTATATTTTTTAAACTCCGATTAATTAAAAAACTTCCCATGTATAACTGAATTTTGTTATGTTCACACACCTGGGCAGGTAAATACACATACGAGTTAAAATGCAGCATTGCTAGTCTGCGTTAAATATATTGGAATGAGCAAAGCTGCAGGCCATGAATCAGGAAACCATTTTTTTTCAAGATAAAATTGTGCAAATAGTTTAAAACAAAGTATGTGATTTTCTCAAAACACAACACTCAAAACCCAACCCCAATGAAAGTCCATGGGGAATACAAGTCAGCATTGAGTGGATGAATGTAATCTGCTCCATTAAAAGTTATTACACTAGGCCTTTGAATGACTATACTAGGCCGTGGTATTTCAAATATGAGTATACTAGGCCTTTGGGCTAGTAGTATATGTGAAATACCACGGCCTAGTATAGTCATACCAAGGCCTACTGTAATAACTCGATTTTTAACAACTAGCATCTTGTTTCACCAAAAACAAACTGGTGAAACTAGAAAGAAACTTATTTTTTAGACAAGTTTCAACAGTTTGTTTTTCATGAAACCAGATTCTATTTTGTAAAACTAGAGTTATTACACTAGGCCTTGGAATGACTATACTAGGCCGTGGTATTTCAAATATGAGTATACTAGGCCTTGGGGCTAGTAGTATATGTGAAATACCACGGCCTAGTATAGTCATACCAAGGCCTACTGTAATAACTCGATTTTTAACAACTAGCATCTTGTTTCACCAAAAACAAACTGGTGAAACTAGAAAGAAACTTATTTTTTAGACAAGTTTCAACAGTTTGTTTTTCATGAAACCAGATTCTATTTTGTAAAACTAGAGTTATTACACTAGGCCTTGGAATGACTATACTAGGCCGTGGTATTTCAAATATGAGTATACTAGGCCTTGGGGCTAGTAGTATATGTGAAATACCACGGCCTAGTATAGTCATACCAAGGCCTACTGTAATAACTCGATTTTTAACAACTAGCATTTTAAACAACTAGCATCTTGTTTCACCAAAAACAAAGTGGTGAAACTAGAAAGAAACTTTATTTTTTAGACAAGTTTCAACAATTTGTTTTTCATGAAACCAGATTCTATTTGGTAAAACTAGAGTTATTACACTAGGCCTTTGAATGACTATACTAGTCCATGTTATTTCACATATGACTATACTAGCCCTTGGGTTGGTTTTTAACATGTATTTACCCATCAGTGTGTGTGAGCGGCGCAAACAACATTAATGAAACTTATTAATGGTGAACCACAAATGTAAATTTATTTTTTATCACAAAAAAAAAAATTAAAAATTATTTTTTACGGCGTTTGGGGGCAGATGGTTTCAATTTGGGGGTGTGCAGGGAATATGCAACACTTGCAGTTGAAGACGGTGTTTGAGGGGAAGGGGCAACAAAACTTGTGGGGGAAGGTAGTCCAGTTAAGGGAATTAAACTTGGAACACTTGTAGGAGAGGAAATCTGTTCAGTTACATTAGTTGTAATGGCATGTCGCCGTAGGCTTGTGTGCCTGGACCGACTTTGGCCCAATGCCCGCCTTGATTGATTTCGCCTTGAAGTAGGGGCAAATATGGAATGTAGGTCCCCCGTCTGCTGGTATGGCTGCTGCTGCTGAGGTGGCGGCTGCTGCTGCAGAGGTTGCGGCTGCTGCTGAGGTGGCGGCTGCTGCTGAGGTGGCAGCTGCTGCTGAGGTGGTTGCTGCTGCTGAGGTGGTTGCTGCTGCTGCTGAGGTGGCGGCTGCTGCTGAGGTGGTTGCTGCTGCTGCTGAGGTGGCGGCTGCTGCTGAGGTGGCTGCTGCTGCTGAGGTGGCGGCTGCTGAGTTGGCTGCTGCTGCTGAGGTGGCTGATGCTGCTCTTCTTGGTCAGTGCTCGTCCTTGCAGGAGGACTGGTGGCGGCAGTGATGGCCCAGGTTTGCAGAGTGGTGGTGGCAGGGCTACTACATGTTGTTGTAGCGGCAGGGCTGTTCCATGTTTGCCTAGTGGTGGCTGAGCTCCACGCATGCATGGGATTGGCGGTGGTGCTCCAGACAGGAGCAGCGCTTGCCATGGTGGTGTCGGTGAAGTGACCAGCTGCACTCAGACTTGTGGTGGTGTAACGGTGGGTGTCCAGCCTTTGAAGAGAGGTGTCCGTGCAGTGGTATGCAGCACAAGTCGGTAGTGAGGTGAAGCGAGTCAATGGTGGCACAGGTGGAAAGGACACCACTGACTGCTGACCGTACCGATTATGCTGCATAGCCTGCAAGAAAGCATTGTTGCAGGCCTGCAGCACATTCAGCTGTTGATCAGGACTAAGGTGTTCCGCCATGCCCTTTTCAATCTTACTAAAAAAATGGTGTGCTGGTCTGTTGAGGTCGGCCTCCAGACGGTCAAGGCGCTGTTCTACAGAATTGAAGCGGTGTTCAAAGTGGTTAAAACCACGTTCCATCAGTGCAAAACCGCTTTCAACTCTGTCGGACAGTGACTTGAGGCTGGAATTAAATGTCTCGCTCAAATGCATAAACTCGGGCAAGACATTCCTGTCCAAGGCCCTCTGCCGCTGGCGGGTAGTGCCCGCATAACCAGTGGCAGAGACCTGGGACAGGGGAACACCTGATGGCCCAGCTTCCTGGTCACCAGCTGTGTGTGTGTGGGACCTGCAAGGTGCTTCCTGGCTGTCGGATGGCTGGGACGGGTCAGAGGACGTCCGAGGAAGGACCGCTCCAGGGCCAGGTTGCAGGGTGCTGCTCCAGGTGCTGTGGAAGAAAGGAAAATCATTACTACCATGCCTTTACAAGAAGCATCAGCTGTGGATTAGAAAAACACAGATTAATAAAAATAAAAAACCCAAAATGTATAATACTTACGATCTTGTGGCAAGGACCGGTCTTAGGAACTGCAACGCGTGATAGTGACGGTATCTAGTTCTGGTCCTTGACGCAGATCCACTGCGAACCTGGCCCTCAGCACGAACATCACTGTTGAAGCGGTCCTTGATCGAACGCCAACGTGTTCGGACTTTGTCCACTGTTGATAAAAAAAAACAGTGCCGTCAAGTACAACAGTCACTGCTTCACAATAGCAATACAATACTCAAAGCAGTCACTGTACACCCCGATGACACTGTTGGGTTTCCTGCTAGAATACACCTAGCACGAAACCCAACAGTGCCGTCAAGGACAACAGTCACTGCGGCACAATGTAGCAATACAATACTCAAAGCAGTCACTGTACACCCCGATGACACTGTTGGGTTTCCTGCTAGAATACACCTAGCACGAAACCCAACAGTGCCGTCAAGGACAACAGTCACTGCGGCACAATGTAGCAATACAATACTCAAAGCAGTCACTGTAGACCACGATGACACTGTTGGGTTTCCTGCTAGAATACGCCTAGCACGAAACCCAACAGTGCCGTCAAGGACAACAGTCACTGCGGCACAATGTAGCAATACAATACTCAAAGCAGTCACTGTAGACCACGATGACACTGTTGGGTTTCCTGCTAGAATACGCCTAGCACGAAACCCAACAGTGCCGTCAAGGACAACAGTCACTGCGGCACAATGTAGCAATACAATACTCAAAGCAGTCACTGTAGACCACGATGACACTGTTGGGTTTCCTGCTAGAATACGCCTAGCACGAAACCCAACAGTGCCGTCAAGGACAACAGTCACTGCGGCACAATGTAGCAATACAATACTCAAAGCAGTCACTGTAGACCACGATGACACTGTTGGGTTTCCTGCTAGAATACGCCTAGCACGAAACCCAACAGTGCCGTCAAGGACAACAGTCACTGCGGCACAATGTAGCAATACAATACTCAAAGCAGTCACTGTAGACCACGATGACACTGTTGGGTTTCCTGCTAGAATACACCTAGCACGAAACCCAACAGTGCCGTCAAGGACAACAGTCACTGCGGCACAATACAGAGCAGGGAAATACTCACTAAACGCCTTTTTGGCGGATGCTGTGGCGCTGTCCCAGCCATCCATCAACGCTGCGGCCACCTCATTCCATAGCCGCCGTGTCACCACATTGTCCTTGTACAGCCGGTCACGGCTGTCCCACAACGGCGAACGCTCCTGGACCAGGCTGATGAGCTGCTCATTATCCAGGTAGACGTCTTCATCCCGTTGTGGAACCTAGACAAAACACATTCATTAGAATAATCAAATTTAAATTGACTAAAAAGTTACAAAAAAAGAAACAAAAAAAAGAGTAAAAATAGAAGATAAAAAAAAAAAAAAAACATTACAAATCATTTGATACTTACATTACGTATAACCACCGGGAATTGGCTTCGCTGCTCCTGCTGTTCGCCCTCACTATTCCCGTCCGCAGATGATGATGACGATGTCTGAAAGTTGAAAAAAACGTAAGAGATTTGGAGAAGCAGCAGATATACTTACCAGATGCACGAAAATAATCACCTCACGGTCTGCTTGCGCCAATTCCTGCCGCGATGGGGAATACTCCGATTCTGAAGACATACTGCATGTAAAAATAATAAAAATCATTAGTACATACATAATTTAAAAGGACAGGCATATAATGTAATATACTCACATTCTTCGCTGATATAATGGGTTCTTGGTTGAATGTCTGCTCTTCAATCTGTCTAGTGTAGTAGTGGCAGAGTTTTGGCAGGCACCTCCTTTATATAGCCTTTTTTTTTTGGACTTTAGAAGATTCTAACTAGGATAAAAAGTGGACACCACCCAAAAAACGCTGCGCTAAAAAAGCGCATACCTGCGCATGCCAGTGCGCACGTATGCGCATCCATAGGCTATAATGGCCATTTTTAGCGCAAAACGTGCGCATACGTGCGCATGCGATTTTTTCAAGGGCCAAAAAATGCAACATGCAGCGTCTGGAAAATACCAACGCACACCCCAAAAAAACGCAGCGCATGAAAATCGCATACATGCGCTTACAAGTGCGCAGGTATGCGCACCCATGTTAAATATAGGGGAAAAATCGCATGCGCACGTATGCGTTTTTTTCCAGCGCTAAAAAACGCAAATGTGAAACCAGCCTTAGTAAGAGCATTGAAGATGGGTCATAGCTGGGTCTTAAAGCATGACAATGACCCAAAACACACAGCCAGTTCAACTAAGAGGAGTGAAAATCTTTGGAGGGAGCTGAAAATCAATGTTGCCCAGTGATAGTCCCCAAAACTTTAAAGATCTGGAGAACTTCTGTATGGGGGAGTGGGCCAGAATCCCTGCTGCAGTGTGTGCAATCTGGGTCAAGAACTAAAGGAAATGTCTGACCTCTGTAATTGCAAACAAAGGTTTCTGTACCAAATATTAAGTTTTATTTTTCTATTGTATCAGATACTTATTTCATGAAATAAAATGTAAATTAATTATGTAAAAATCATACAAGGTGATATTCTGATTTTTTTTAAGATTCTGTCTCTCACTGTTCAAGTGTACCTATGATAAAATTGCAGACCTCTCCCTTCTTTGTAGGTGAGTAAACTTGCAAAATTGTCAGTACATTATATACCGTACTTATTTTCACCACTGTAGTTCAGGCTTTACTTTGTAGAACAAGATGACATGAACAAATTTTGAGTCACTAACTACAACTATTTTTCTTAAAACACTCTTATCATAACGGTGGGAAATAACTGAATGCTAGTTACACAAGTGTAAAAATACAGTGGGTACAGAAAGTATTCAGACCCCTTTAAATTTTTCACTCTTTGTTTCATTGCAGCCATTTGGTAAATTCAAAAAAGTTATTTTTTTCTCATTAATGTACACTCTGCACCCCATCTTGACTGAAAAAATACAGAAATGTAAAAATTTTTGTAAATTTATTAAAAAAGTAGAAGCACCCTGATGAGCTAGTACAGCCATGAGTCTTCTTGGGAATGAAGCAACAAGTTTTTCACACCTGGATTTGGGTCTCCTCTGCCATTATTCCTTGCAGATCCTCTCCAGTTCCGTCAGGTTGGATGGTGAACGTTGGTGGACAGCCATTTTCAGGTCTATCCAGAGATGCTCAATTGGGTTTATGTCAGGGCTCTGGCTGGGCCAGTCAAGAATGGTCACAGAGTTGTTCTGAAGTCACTCCTTTGTTATTTTAGCTGTGTGCTTAGGGTCATTGTCTTGTTGGAAGGTGAACCTTCAGTCAAGTCTGAGGTCCAGAGCACTCTGGAAGAGGTTTTCATCCAGGATATCTCTGTACTTGGCCACATTGATATTTTCTTCAATTACAACCAGTCGTCCTGTTCCTGCAGCTGAAAAACACCCCCATAGCATGATGCTGCCACCACCATGTTTCACTGTTGGGATTGTATTGGGCAGGTGATGAGCAGTGCCTGGTTTTCTCCACACATACCGCTTAGAATTATCACCAAAAGGTTCTATCTTCATGTCATCAGACCAGAGAATCTTATTTATCATATTCTGGGAGTCCTTCATGTGTTTTTTAGCAAACTATAAGCGGGCTTTCATATGTCTTGCACTGAGGAGAGGCTTCCATCGGGCCACTCTGCCATAAAGGCCTGACTGGTGGAGGGCTGCAGTGATAGTAGACTTTGTGGAACTTTCTCCCATCTCCCTACTGCATCTGTGGAGCTCAACCACAGTGATCTTGGGGTTCTTCTTTACTTCTTTCACCAAGGCTCTTCTCCCATGATTGCTCAGTTTGGCTGGACAGCCAGGTCTAGGAAGACTTCTGGTGGTCCCAAACTTCTTTCATTTAAGAATTATGGAGGCCACTGTGCTCTTAGGAACCTTGAGTACTGCAGAAATTCTTTTGTAACCTTGGCTAGATCTGTGCCTTGCCACAATTCTGTCTCTGAGCTCCTTGGCCAGTTCCTTTGACCTCATGATTCTCATTTGGTCTGACATGCATTGTGAGCTGTGAGGTCTTATATAGACAGGTGTGTGCCTTTCCAAATCAAGTCCTATTAGTTTAATTAAACACAGCTGGACTCCAATGAAGGAGTAGAATCATCTCAAGAAGGATCACAAGGAAATGGACAGCATGTGACTTAAACGTGAGTGTCTGAGCAAAGGGTCTGAATACTTATGACCATGTGATATTTCCGTGTTTCTTTTTTAATAAATTTGCAAACATTTCTGTTTTTTCTGTCACCATGGGGTGTAGAATGTAAATTAATGAGGACAAAAATGAACTTTTCTGACTTTACGAAATGGCTGCAATGAAACAAAGTGATAAATTTAAAGGGGTCTGAATACTTTCCGTACCCACTGTAGATACTATTTCATTTTGTGTTTAACATCATATTAAACTTGATGACATTTTAAGCCAAATATTGAGTGCAGTACATTTGTTATGACAAAAGACGCCTGACACATAGATACATGCATACAAATTTGTCCTTTATGGGTTTTATAAACCTTTACTTTTTAATTCATGGTTACATTTAGATTAACAGACAAGAAATAGGTCAACTTGTGCAGCTCACACACCCAGGGAGAAGGTTTGTCATGCTGATATATCTCACAAGCACTACTTTCAAATGAATTCTAATTCAAAAGCAGTAGGTGGTAAGTGTAGAGTAGCCTGAAGATATACTCTGCCTATCAGAACTGTCAAAACATTTTTCTAGTATCCACACTTGCTCCTTCCTTCTGTCGAATTGCTGTGCATAGCACTTCCATATATTAAGCAGCATGAAAGCATATAGTAATATGGAAATGCTAAATGATAGGGCCTCTATTGTGTCCCCATGAATAATCTGTCTTAAAGGAAATTTTTCATCAGGTGTTCTCCATCTAATCTGAGAGCAGCATAATGTAAAGACAGAGATTCTGATTCCAGCTATGGGTTATATATTAGGCTGCTTGCTGTGGTTTTAATAAAATCACTGTTTTATCAGCTGGAGATTATCATTAGAGAACTAGAAAACCTGCTGCCATGTAGTCTTCCATATTCATTCTGCATAACCCTGTCCCCACCACCGATTGGCAGCTTTCTGCCTATGCACAGTCAACACAGAAAGCTGTTTGTCAGTGGTATAGGTCTGGTTAAACAGAGCGCAATATTTAGAGAACTGTTGGATCTGCAGCAGAGAAAACAAGTAATTTTATCAAAACTACAGAAAGCAGCCCAGTAAGTGATATTTTGCTGGAATCAGATTCTCTTCCCCTACATCATGCTGCTCTTATAAGAGACTGCAAAAATATGGTGACAGATTCCCTTTAAATCATAACGTCCTTCATTTTGGTTCACATCTCATTTATTTTTTTTTCCTTGAGATGGAAATGGTTTAAACCTGTCACTCCATGTAAGATGGTACCAGCACTGCACCTGGCTGTTTAATCCCCTAAATGCTAAATGATAATTATTGCAGCATTAAGAAAGGTGGAAGAGGGAGGGGTGTTCCTCTTCCTCCAGATTGGCGCCTTCGCGATGTCATTGCGGGGTCCCAATCATCATTACCAAGCTACAGAAAACATCTTAGACCATGCCCAGAATAATGGAACACAGACAGATTTAAAGCATTGTAATACTGGTGAATTGCAATGTTTTACACCAGTAATCAGAGTGAAAAAAGTGAAATTCCCATAAGTAAAAATAATAATGTACCATATTTTTCGAATTATAAGACCCACTTTTTTCTCCCAAAATTGTGGACCAATCAGAAGCTGCCACATAACCAGAGCAGGTGATGTCGAGCACCAATGAGAAGGTGCCACATCCCGGACATGCTCAGTAGGATGAAATCTGGACTTAGGCTCCAGAGTACAACGCTGCAGTCGTCAACATAGGCTTAGCTGGAGGGCCAGCAGCAACTACACATGCAGCATGAGCCTGGGCAAGGCGCTGGGACCGAAGTCTGTGCTGAGCAGTCATCCCAGAAGCTGAGCCTGTGAGCTATCCTGTGCAGCGGAAAAATCCCGCTGCCTCGCACAGTATATATACATATAATACTCAAATACGTATTTTTATGTAAAAAGATAAAATATACCGTATTTGGTATCACCGTGTCTTGAGGGACCCGATCTATAAACATGTCACACTAATTAACCCCTAGAGTGAATGCCATAAAAAAAAAAGAAAACATGACAGTGGTTTTTTTTTATCATGCCACTAGAAATAAAGAGGAACAAAATGTGATAAAAAAACAGATGTAAATAAAAATGGTGTGACGGAAAACTTCATCTTGTCCCTCAAAAAACAATCCGACATACAGTTCCATCAGCGGAAAAATGAAAAGGTTATAGCTCTCACAATACAGCTATGCAAAAACAATATTTTTTCATTAAAATAGTTTTTATTGTGCAAAAGCTGCAAAACATAAAAATATATATAAAAATGTGGTATCGCTGTAATCGTACTGACCCGAAGAATAGAGTCGTCTTATCACTTTTAACACACGGTGGACTGCATAAAAGTTTATTAAAAACAATCTGAGTTGCTGATTTTTGTTCGCACTGCCTCCGAAAAATCAGAATAGAAAGTGATCAAAAAATATTATGTGTCCGGAAATAGTACTGTTAAATATACTTATTTTATATATTTGTTTATTCAGAATTTCTTACCAATTGTGATACTCCAAAGGAAAGGTCACAATAATTCTTATAAACAATGTAGTCATTTATTGGATCGTCCACCAACAAGAATCATTGCAGCAAAAATATAAAATATGTGAAGTAGTTACAGAGAAATTGTTCATTTGTCCATAATTAGGTAATTGGTTGAAGTTCATCCATCTTTTCCTGGACTCTGAATGGTAGTTTGCAGGAATAGGAGCACGTGAGTCAGGCTTTTATCCATGAGTACATAACCATAGTAAGGATAACAATCCCATTCAAATGAATATAAGTATAACAGTCCTTTACTAACCAAAGAAAACAAAAAACAAAAAACAGGATTGAATTAAGGATATCTATACAAGGATAATCGCAAAATATATTTAATCACGGAGAAAAAACAAACGATCAAAAGAAATCCAAACAACTAAATATGTATGAAACATAAAAAATCTTTATTAGGATAAGAACAGGAAAAGAGGTGCAGGGAATAGAGTCAAAAATTGACCATGGCAGCGTGCAAGCGACCAAGCGGGGTTTACAAGGAGTACAAAGACCAAATAGGAACACCAATACAAGGCATATAGCTAGATGACATAATTAAAGACAAAAAATGCCAGTCCCAGGAAAAGCAATAATGCAGCCAAACAGGACAAGTACATAGATGTAACTTATAGGCAAGTGTCCAATAAAAATCTTATTACCTGTTTGGATTATGTATAGCGGTCCTCTCCAGCATACCCCCCCAACGCACGTTTCGGCAAATGGCCTTTCTCAAGGGGTACAGAGGAAAGAGGAAGTAAGGGGTATTTAAGACAGAGTCAACCAATCAGTCTAAAAGGTGATACCCATGTGATCAATCACCAATAATACAAGTGTGTCAAAAAAGCCACCGTGTGTACCTTAAATAGGGGTCCAAATAAACATAAGCGCCAATCAGGGGAGCGACCGATCACCAACCCACCAACACATCCGGGCTGGCGCCGACAATACACGGGGCCCCGTGATGTCAGACGCCAGACCACGGGCAGATGGGGGTGGAGCTAGGCACGCGTCACCCGCGCATGCGCAGACGGCCAAGAAATAGTCGCGGCCATCTTGGATGGGGGCATAACAGATGGCAGACTAGGAGACATGATATCTAACATCATATTTATCCAGAACAGGCGCCAAATATTTACAGGCATCAGATTAATCGCATAATAGCTATATTAAGCATATTGGACAAATATCCAATATCATGGATAGATGGGGGTCACCCGCGCATGCGCAGACGACCATAAAATGTTTGCGGCCATCTTAAGTGGGGTCATGACTGATGGCAAAATTTAGTAAACATCCAAATACTTATATAGAAATTTATAAATTACTACCAAACATCAAAATTATTTTTCTTCTAAATATATTAGTAATGGTAGTTTGATAACACGAGATATAGGATGGCCTAACATATTACAGTTCTATAAAGATTATAACAAAATACATAACATACATCAGTTCTATCAAAAGCTGTGATTATAAAAATATACTCAATCCCATTATAATCACAGTGGGAAGAGTTAAACCAGAAATGATGTTATTACAATATTGTATAAGGTTTATTTAAGTAAATGGTATATAGAACAATCTCAGTCAACCTCATTATTACAAATTACCCACATATATATAGCTAAATATGCTTGTGGACAAAGGTATGTATAGCTATATATTACGATGTATACAAATGGCCACCACATAAAAGTCCACCCATACAAAATAGAAGAGCTGGCAACAAATGAATCACATCTTCATCTTTTTATACAGGAAAGTATCATCCTATTCATCAGAAAGACTGCCACATTTATCCGAAGCCTCCAAAAGATATTTCGGACCCAGACAACACAGCCAGAAAGATGCCAAATCTAAAAAACTGAAATAAAAACAATGTTAAAAATGACACAACATATGTCACTCCAAGAGTGTAACAGCACCTCAGCGGGGGAAGGGGGAAGACAAACGAGGAAAAGAGTAAAAAAAGAAATCACAAAAATGGAACGAATGAAAGACATTCGTTAAGGCCATATGGATGGACTGTTTTCAGTTTCCAAATCCATTTAGCTTCTAATTGACTCAGTCTTTTAGAGAGACCCCCACCTCGAATATCAATTTTCAGGGCCTCAATGCCCCGTACCTTAAGCAGGGTGGAATCACAGTCATGGCGCTCCTTGAAGTGTCTAGGTATAGTCCTCAGGGTGGAGGTATCCGTGTGGCCATGAGCCGCCTGAATCCCCAACACGTGTTCCCTGACTCGAACCTTAAATTGGCGCGTAGTCAGGCCTACATAAATAAGGCCACAGGGGCACGTAGCATAATATACGACATATCTGGTCGTACAAGTAATGCGTTGTCTAATAGTGAAGACCTGGTCTCCACTAGAGTTGTTAAATTCAGTACAACGCAAAATGTTGGGGCAGGCAACACAATGGCCACACGGATAACAACCAACCCTGGGGATACAACCGTCCAGAAATGTAGTTTTAGAGCCCCCAGAATAGTGGCTCATAACTAGATGGTCCCTTAAATTTCTAGACCGTCGGAACGCCATAGCTGGTCCCTCTGTTGTAATCCTATTAATGACTGGGTCAATGCGAAGAATAGGCCATGCTTTATCAAGGGCAGAACGAACAGCCTCTGATCTAGAACTAAAAGTGGTGATGAACCTAACAATTTGATTTCCCTTGGACGCATTGGATATCCCTGATCTATATAGTAAATCCTGCCTAGTAGCATGCTTAGCTCGATTGAATGCTATTTTGATGGGTCTCCGGCTATATCCACGCTCTAAAAATCTTTGACGGAGCTCATCCGCACAATGAAAAAATGTCTCATCCGTAGAGCAGATACGGCGCAGTCGTAAAAATTGACCGATGGGTACCGCCTTAATGACATGTTTCGGATGTGCGGATGAGGCGTGCAGTAAGGAATTAGTCGCGGTAATCTTTCTAAATATGTCTGTTTGCAACATCCCATAGGGATCCCTCCTTACAGTAACGTCCAAAAAATCCAATTAATTGATATCAGATGTAAAGGTAAGTATAATATTACGGTCATTGTTGTTCAACTTCGAGATAAGCTGCGCAAAGTCGACGGAGCTGCCCTGCCAGATGAAGAATATGTCATCAATGTACCGCATCCAAAGGGGGATGCGGCACATTGACGCATCCTCATCTGACAGAAAGAGGTCCCTCTCCCATAGCCCCAGGAAGAGACCAGCATAGGTGGGCGCAAAGGCCGCACCCATGGCGGTCCCCTGGAGCTGGAGGTACACTATCATGCACAGCCGTTTTTTCATCGTTGCTCTCCCGCTGGCCAGCGCGCATCGCTGCATGTGGCAGCGGGAGCCAACGATCAGCGACACTCCCAGCGCTCTAAGCAGGCGCTGGGAGCTGGTAACCAAGGTAAATATCGGATTACTAAGCGGCGCGCATCACTTAGTTACCCAATGTGTACCTTAGAAACCTGCGTGCTGGCAGCTCCCGACGCGAGTGTAGGGAAGGTGACCTGACGGACGGACGGACTAGTCAGAGTGAAGAAAGATAGGTTTGCACAGTGTAGGTAGGAGTCAGTGATTACAGTGGGGAAACAACTAGGAAAGTGTAGTGGACGTGCAGTACCTTGGGATGACCATTAGATGGCAGGGTGGAGTGTGAGCAAAGGACTTTACAGCAGCTTAGGGCTTTAGAAACCGTTGGTCATGGGGGGCGTGGTGACAGTTAGAGTGACTGTTTCGAGGAACCGGGAGAGTTATAAAGACTGAGGGAGGGTTCCAGAAGGTTCCAGTCCCCAGGGGGAGCCCAGGTGACAGGAGGACCACGCCAGTCTGTGTTCCCTGAGGAGAATCCGACCAAGGGGACTGAGGAGAGGAAACATCAGGGGGGTGGTCCTGACAGGAAAGGACCGCAGCAGAGACAAGGCTCTGGGTGGAAGACACCGTATGTGTAACGACGAAACTGACCAGTAAAGTGCTGATGGTGTACGGGCCTAAGGCGGCCACAGTAACCGAGCTGTCAGGATTGTCACAATGTGAGACGGGACGTACGTATAAATACGTCCCTAGTGTAACGTACGGTGTTGAAGCGGCCCTGGACACGGAGGGCAGAGAGAGAGATATCGCGGTGTACCGCGAGGACCGTCAGTCGGACGGTGAGCAATAAACTTGGACCTGTTGCACCCAGAATCTGCCTCATCGTGTCTCTGTTATCATCTCTGCGCGGTAAGAAGTGGGACCACCCCCTATCATCCCCCAGCTCGGCACCCCACCACCGACACTACATTTGGCGTAGTCGGCAGGATCGCCGCCGCTAATACGCTATCTTCTGCGGCAGGCCTGCAACTGAAGGACTGAGGAAAACTTGGACTGCTCTATTTCGGATTATAAACACCTGTGGACTACCAATTACTGACCTGTGGATTACAAATTGGGACGCTGTGTCGGATCTGTGTTGCTTGCAGAGGATCCAAGGCAGTAGCTGATTCTGCCCAAGATGGCGGTATTACTTCAGCGCAGAGGAGAGGTCCGGGTGTTTGCAGTTGTTCAGAATGGACTGGGACCCCCTCCAACGTACCCCAAAAGGAAGCAGTATATGCCCGGAGACCGACGTTTCCATATATTGGACCCTGGCAGATGGATGGAAAGGTCTGCCAACGCCCCACCCAGCAGGAGGAGTGGCACAGAAGAAAAACTTGGCTGCGGCTGTCTGACGCCATTCGAGTGCTGCCCAACGGACGGTATGAGATGCTGCGGGTGTCGGGGCATCGGCCGCCTAGAGTGGCAATGGCGGCGAGAGATGGAGCTGCACCAGAAGTCATCTTCAGATTTACGGGCAGGCAGCGGGATGCTGAGCCGGGGAGCGGAGCCTGAGGGGAGTCAGCGAGAACGGCTGCCACCAATACCAGCAGAGGACTTCTCAGCGGAGCCCCCGAGTCCGGAGGGAAGGCCCGCAGGACAGTGGAGCAAGGAACGGAGGCTGCGGGGGAAACTGCGTGATGATGGAACGGAGGCCGCAGCGCCAGGGAAGGTGAGAGTACCCCCGGCCCTACCAGTGCCTCTGCAAGCGGCCCCCACCATTCTGCTGCAGCACGCGGCCCCCTGCGCACCGGAAGGCCTAGTTACCACGGGCCCCGTGGTGTATGCAGAGCTGAGCGAGGTCCCCGCTCATGTCCCCGAACTACCCCGCCCGGAGTCACCAGTGCAGAGCTCACCCAAAGAAGATGCTGCTGCGCTTTCCCTGCTAATAGCAGCTGCATTGTTGAAATCGGCCGTTACTCCGACTCCGTTGGAAGTAGTGGATGCGGCCTGTCCTGAGGCCGCGGTTATGCCGCTGCTGGAGTCGGCTGCGGCCAACTTAGCGGGCCCTGTGATTCCAGCCCCCGAGGACCCGGTTCTCCCCATTTGTCACCTGACCCCAGCGGCTGCTGGGCCGCAGAAATCTTCGGCCGTTTCTGTCTTGCGGTCTTTTTCAGCGGAGTCCCGCCCACCGGACTCCAGGGCCCGTGCTGTTCCCTCCGTGTGGGAAGCGGAGGTGATCAGGAAGAAAAAGGCCCGGGAGCAGGAAGTGTGGAACCTGCTCCACACTCAAGGAGAGGCCGTCATGGAAAAGAAGAGGACTTGAATGGACACCCTCAGTATCCCCGTGGAGCCCTCACCTCTGTCCATTGAGAGTGGTATAGACTGTCAGGAGTTCGATGCACCGTTGTGCAGATTATAAGGACAGTTGCATTTAGAAAAAAAGTTTTGTTGTTGTTTAACTGATGCAACTATTTTCTCTCTCTTTCTTTCTTCTTTCTATGTTCTTTATATACGAAAATATGTTTACCTGACAGAACGGGGATACGGAAAAGTGGAGGAGTGTCCAGGTCCAAGGAAGGGGGGGAGGAAGAAAGAGGAAATGCAATGTTATGTTATATTTTGGTTTTAAAAGCAAGAGAAAATGAAAAAAAAAAATTATAAAAATGGGTACTTGTGATATTGTAAAGTTGTATGATGTATAATATGCAAAGTAAAATGCAACAGGTCCGGGTTAAGGGAAGGTCTGCGGGACCAAAGGAAAGTGTGAGATCCGGTAGGGATCTAAGAGTTGAGGTCTGGGAGACCGGGACGCCGACCATGACATGTAATTGAAAGAAGGAAAATGAATGGGAAGATGTGAGAAAGACAGCCGTCCTAGGTCAGGTCCCCGACACCACGGACACCCCTGAAGAAGGAAAGGCGGGCGCCGGCAATGATCTGGTAGGTGAGTGGCCTCGATCATGGCGTACCGGATAGTGAAAGGTAACAGTAGGGGAGAGTAGGGGAAAGATACACGCCGTAGAGAGAATACGGGTGTACCTTGCCCAATTTGAAAGACGTTGTCATGTGGCGTGCGCGCTGGTGAGTAGCAGTAGGCTGCTCAGAGCATAGTGCTCCCAGTATGGTTCGGCCCCCGCAGATAGTGGGTTTGGCTCAACTTCTGGTCCGACAACAGAATGTAGGTGTAGATTCAGAACGACGAAGGCAGGGATGACGATTGTCGAGGACGACAATGGACAAAGGAAGGGGGAGTGTAGGGAAGGTGACCTGACGGACGGACGGACTAGTCAGAGTGAAGAAAGATAGGTTTGCACAGTGTAGGTAGGAGTCAGTGATTACAGTGGGGAAACAACTAGGAAAGTGTAGTGGACGTGCAGTACCTTGGGATGACCATTAGATGGCAGGGTGGAGTGTGAGCAAAGGACTTTACAGCAGCTTAGGGCTTTAGAAACCGTTGGTCATGGGGGGCGTGGTGACAGTTAGAGTGACTGTTTCGAGGAACCGGGAGAGTTATAAAGACTGAGGGAGGGTTCCAGAAGGTTCCAGTCCCCAGGGGGAGCCCAGGTGACAGGAGGACCACGCCAGTCTGTGTTCCCTGAGGAGAATCCGACCAAGGGGACTGAGGAGAGGAAACATCAGGGGGGTGGTCCTGACAGGAAAGGACCGCAGCAGAGACAAGGCTCTGGGTGGAAGACACCGTATGTGTAACGACGAAACTGACCAGTAAAGTGCTGATGGTGTACGGGCCTAAGGCGGCCACAGTAACCGAGCTGTCAGGATTGTCACAATGTGAGACGGGACGTACGTATAAATACGTCCCTAGTGTAACGTACGGTGTTGAAGCGGCCCTGGACACGGAGGGCAGAGAGAGAGATATCGCGGTGTACCGCGAGGACCGTCAGTCGGACGGTGAGCAATAAACTTGGACCTGTTGCACCCAGAATCTGCCTCATCGTGTCTCTGTTATCATCTCTGCGCGGTAAGAAGTGGGACCACCCCCTATCATCCCCCAGCTCGGCACCCCACCACCGACACTACACGAGCACGCAGGTTTCTAAGGTACACATCGGGTAACTAAGTGACGCACGCCGCTTAATAACCCGATATTTACTTTAGAGACCAGCCTTCTCGCTGGTGAAGCTGCCTGTTTGGCAGCTCACCAGCGATCATGTAGCGATGCACCAGCGATCCTGACAAGATCGTATCGTTGTCGGTATCACTGGTGCATCGTTTAGTGTAACAAGGCCTTAAGTCTCATTGCGTGTTTAATCAATCTGCATAGTTCATCTTTTTCTGTTTTGCAGGTCCACAAAGTAGCTATCCTGGTACAATGTGTAATCAACATATCACAAACATCTATTGTTCTATGACCCTGCTTCCTTGTCCTCTAGAGATAACAGACAATAAGGTAAAACAAATATCAACTCAAGTGTCAACATTCAGACAATTTGACAATAGTCCATGTTTCTTGACCAACCAAGAAATACTAGCTTACTGGCTTACTAGAAATAGATGTCTGGAAAATCACAATTAAATGCTTTGTCATAACAGAATGCTGTAGATAAGTCCTGAATGGCAATGGCTGTATCTTATATCGGCCAAAACTGCTGACTTTCGCTTTACTGTACAAAGTGGCTGGGTCCTTAGGTGGTTAAAGGCAACCTGTCAAGATTGTACATGCAATCTGATCTGGGGAAGCTGGTTAAACATAAATGTACAAGGAAATAGAAGACACCAGAAATATTATAATGTGTATGTGCATAAGAATTATAACTACTTAGTGGTGTCGGTAAGGACAAAAAAAATTAAAGAAACCACTCAGATAAACAGGAGAAACCAAAAAGAGAATAAGAAACTGAGACATGGTTAGAGAAGTGGGTTTTAAAATATCAGGACAAAAAGAATGGTTATGCATAAAATTGCCTTTATTAACTACTACAAGAGCAAGTGGTGGCACAGAAGGTGCTTACAAACAATAAAGTATATATATTATTTAAAATGAATAATCTAATATAGGTAGGAACACAGCTGCAGATATTATAGACAAATATTTTGTATCCATGAATATATCAATTAAGTGCAATGTGCCAGTAACAATAAAGAGGACATATGTGACCATGAATATACAACAAGACAATGCTGCAGTATAAATGGTGATAGAAAGGCATATATTAGTTCACATATAATGTCAAGGAGAGTATGTGAAAACCACAAAGGATACAGACAATTTAAACAGCACATATCCTGAGGACATAGAAGTAAATACTAACCGAGGTGTTTTAGGTGTGTTACACCTGGGTAGTGTGGAGTCCAAGTTCAGGATGGTAAACCCATTCTAATATTGATAGAGGTATGTATACTTAAAGGGAATCTGTCACCCCTTTTTTTGACTATCAGCTGCAGGCATTGACATCAGGGGCTTATCTACAGCAATCTGTAATGCTGTAGATAAGCCCCCGATGTAACCTGAAAGAGAAGAAAAACATGTTAGATTATACTCACCGGAGGGGGTGGTCCGGTCTGATGGGTGTCGCCGTGAGTATAATCCAACATGTTTTTCTTATCTTTCAGGTTACATCGGGGGGGGGGGGGGGCTTATCTACAGCATTCTGTAATGCTGTAGATAAGCCCCTGATGTCAGTGGCGGCAGCTGATAGTCAAAAAAAAAGGGTGACAGATTCCCTTTATGAGGGTAATCACCAAAAATTACATTGTATCAATGGATGGCATGTAGTGGAAGCCATGAAACTCTCATAAATATGCAGGGAAGCACGTGTGTAAATGAGGGTACATACCAAGGAGCTGCTGTGCTGTGTGTGAAAACCAAATCCCAATGCGCGCTTCAGACCAGGTCTTATGTGTCACTCTTATGTCTCACCACATCACTTTGTATTATTAACCCTTTTCCAACCCTGTATCACCATACATGATCACTTACACTGTTCTACACTCACCCTTCTACGCACACACTTAGGTTCCCTTACCCCACATTTCAACTATACATCTCATTAATTCACTTGTCTCAATCATTTATTCGCACTGTAATCATACAGTATGAATTACACATTCTCTTCCTTTATTATTATATATACAGGTGCTTCTCACAAAATTAGAATATCATTAAAAAGTTAATTTATTTCAGTTCTTCAATACAAAAAGTGAAACTCATATATTATATAGAGTCATTACAAAGAGTGATTTGAAGTGTTTATTTCTGTTAATGTTGATGATTATGGCTTACAGCCAATGAAAACCCCAAAGTCATGTCATGATCCAGGTTGGATCTGAGTTTTAAATGCACATGGTAACTTTTTTTTTCCTTTGGCTATGTGCCAAAGGTGGTTTTTTGCCCCCGGTGGCCATTAAGGTCATTGCACTGTGGTGATTTCAGTTGTAGTTTTCCCCCCAGTGGCAATTAGGGTCATTGCATTTAGGTTACCTTAGGTTGTGCACGTGATTAAGTAACAAGTGTGAATGCTCTATAAAACAGTGTCAGGTGTAACAATCACTGTTGGTGATAGGTCTTCAGTTACAAGCAAGCCTGGGTGAAGGATGGAGCTAAAGGAGAGTCACAGGCAGCTCAGAGAGAGTCCTAGAGTGGATTGGTGGAGTCAGCGATGGTGTCTGCAAGGAGTGCTGGCATGGCGCGGTGGAGTCGCAGCGATGGTGTCAGCAAGGAGTGCCTGCATGGTTTGGTGGAGTGGCAGTTGCGGTGTAGAACTGCACTCACGGTGCTGGACTTGGTTGCTGAGAGCTGGACTCAAGCATGCTGGACTATTTGGCAGAAGCTGGACTCATTTGCTGGACTCTGTTTCTGGACAGCTGCACATAGGTGGTGGACTCTGTTTGCTCCAAGGCTGCACTATGGTGATGGATCCGGTTGGAGGAAAAGATGCACGCAGGTGGCGGGCTCTGTTGCTGGGAGCATAGGCAACAGAGCAAAGCTAAGTGGTGTTCTGTTATGAATGGGTCACTGAGGAAAAATAGGCAAAACAAGCTAAGCCACAGAAAACCAGAGTGGTTGGCAACTATGCAGATTGCAGATCCCTGATCTTACCACACAACTAGCAGTAGCCGTGGAGCGTGCCTACGATGAGCCTAGATGCCTCATCACGGCCAGAGGACTACATAAGCCTAAAGCAAGAAAAGGGAAAACTAACTGCCCCAGAGCAGAGCCCAAAGGAATAGATAGCCCCCACACATGTATTGACGGTGAAACAAGATGAAGGCACAAACACAGGCAGGAAAATAGGCTGAGCAAATGATGGGGCCCAAACTAACTAGACAGGAAAGGAAAGGGAAGACACTGTCTGCAACCTGCAAAAAATCCTCCAAAAATAATGTCCAACACTTCTGATAGCAAAATTAACCCTGAAGTCACTAGACTTCTCCCACTATATCAGCACTCTGAAATATTCTGAGACAGAGCAAAAAGAGACCGAACTAGTAAGGGACAAAAAGCCAATTGGCAAAATACTGATAAATAAGAGTGGAAATTCAGCTCAGCCCCCAGCCGGGGCTGGCAGACCACACAAAAAACTGAATAGACCAACAAAATCAAGTGTGAACATTAGCAGAAAAACTTAGCTTTAGATGACTGGAACAAAGCTGAAAACCAAGAGCTGACAAGCCAGAAGGAATCACCAGCAACTGAATAGGGCGTCGGCTGTCTTAAATCCAATCTGAGAATCCTGAGATTCAATCATCATCCTCATTCTCAGGTGGCAGATCTCCACCGATCAAACCAGCCGCACCACCTCCCGTCACCACCAGAGGGAGTCCAGAAGGGGAACTCACAACAGGTGAACAAGAGAATGAACTCACAACAGTGTTCCCCTGTATTGTCATTTTTCCTTATGTGTGTTTAGTGCAGTGGTGGGATTAGTTTCCGCACCGACCAATTCCCTAGTGAGGGTTTAGGTGCAGGGCAAGCTAGGGATATCTGGTATCCAGATCGGCGCCCGGTGCGGAACCGGCATAGGGAACATCAGGAGTGTAGAGACACTGACTCAGGGGAGTACAGGAGGTCTCCACTTCCCCGTTTCCCTATCACAGGGCCACCATTGTTATTGTTACCCAGGTTTTCCCTTATTGTTTAAATTCGCCTTACTGGAGGTGGGGTTTCCAGATTTACGTGTTACGTGTATTATCTAAATTCGCCTGTTGGAGGCAGCGTATCCAGCTGCATGTCTCATTATTTAAATTCACCCCACTGGAGGCAGTGTATCCAGGGTCACGCGTGTCATCTAAATCCGCCCTGCTGGGGGCGCTGTGTCCAGCCGCGCGGGACCGTGACAAGTCATCTCAGTAAATTAGAATAATTAACAAAAAACACCTGCAAAGGCTTCCTAAGCATTTAAAAAGGTCTCTTAGTTTGTTTCAGTAGACTCCACAATCATTAGGAAGACTGATGACTTGACAGATGTCCAGAAGGCAGTCAATGACACACTCCACAAGGAGGGTAAGCCACAAAAAGTCATTGCTAAAGAAGCTGTCTGTTCATAATGCTGTATCCAAGCATATTAATGGAAAGTTGAGTCAAAGGAAAAAGTGTGGAGGAAAAAGGTGCACAAGCAACCGCAATAATAATAATAATAATAATAATAATAATAATAATAATCTTTAATTATATAGCGCCAACATATTCTGCAGTGCTTTACAGTTTAACAGTTCCAAACATAAGTCATAAGTAACAATGTTAACAATACAATAATTAAAGCAAAATAAGACGACTCTGCTCGTGAGAGCTTACAATCTACAATGAGGTGGGGGAGATACAAAGTACAGGTGTGTATTTACAATGATGGTCCAGCCATCTTGAGGGAGTGAGGGATGGATGGAGATAGTGAATGGGCTACACATGCACACTTACATATAGAATGACTGTGATTAGTGAACGTGATAGGCCGCTCTGAACAAATGTGTTTTGAGGGAGCGCCTGAAACTACACAAATTGTGGATAGTCCTAATTTCTTGGGGTAGAGCATTCCAGAGGACTGGCGCAGTGCGGGAGAAGTCTTGGAGTCGGGAGGTACTGATTAGTGCAGAGGTTAGTCGAAAGTCGTTTGCAGAGCGCAGCAGTCGGTAAGGCCGATAGACAGAAATGAGGGAGGAGATGTAGGGGGGTGCTGCACTGTGTAGAGCTTTGTGGGTGAGAACAAGTACTTTGAATTGGATCCTATAATGAAAGGGGAGCCAATGTAAGGACTGGCGAAGAGCGGACGTGTCCGAGCACCGATTAGCCAGATGGATGATCCTGGCTGCTGCATTAAGTATGGACTGGAGAGGGGATAGTCGAGTAACGGAGGCCAATTAATAGAGCGTTGCAGTAATGCAGGCGGGAGTGGATCAATGCTACAGTGAGGGTTTTTGTTGTTTCCATGGTGAGAAACGGGCGGATTCTAGAGTTGTTCTTTAGGTATAAACGATAAGAGCGGGCAAGAGATTGTATATGGGATGTGAAGGAGAGATTGGTGTCAAACATAACACCCAGACAGCGTTCTCACGGAGAGGGAAATGTCAGATTTAGGGAGGTTAGTAGACGGCGGGAGCAGAAGTTCAATTTTGGAGAGGTTGAGTTTCAGATAGAGAGCGGACATGATGTTAGAGACTGCGGACAGACAGTCACTGGCGTTCTGAAGTACATAGGGGTAAGGTCAGGGAATGACGTATATAGTTGTATGTCAGCAGCATAAAGATGTTACTGAAAGCCAAATCTGCTGATGGTCTGTCCAATTGGGGCCGTGAAGAGAGAGAAGAGAAGGGGGCCAAGGACTGAGCCCTGAGGTACCCCGACAGCGAGAGGAAGAGGAGGTGACGGGATAACCACAGCCGTGAAAGGATTGTTAAGAAAAGGACGGAAGCCTCTCCTCAGTGCAAGACATATGAAAGCCCGCATAGAGTTTGCTTAAAAACACATGAAGGACTCACAGACTATGAGAAATAAGATTCTCTGGTCTGATGAGCCGAAGATAGTACTTTTTGGTGATAATTATAAGCAGTATGTGTGGAGAAAACAGGCACTGCTCATCACCTGCCCAATACAATCCCAACAGTGAAACATGGTGGTGGCAGCATCATGCTATGGGGGTTTTCGGCTGCAGGGACATGACGACTGGTTGCAATTGAAGGAAACATGAATACGGCCAAGTACAGAGATATCCTGGATGAAAGCAACTTCCAGACTGCTCTGGACCTCAGACTTCGACAAAGGTTCACTTTCCAACAAGACAATGACCCTAAGCACACAGCTAAAATAACAAAGGAGTGGCTTCAGAAAACCTCTGTGACCATTCATGACTGGCCCAGCCAGAGCCCTGTCCTAAACTCAATTGAACATCTCTGGACTAGCTCAAAAGGGTGCTTCTACTCAATACTGAGCAAAGGGTCTAAATACTTATGACCATGTGATATTTCAGTTTTTCTTTTTTAATAAATTTGCACGAAATTCTACATTTCTGTTTTTTTCAGTTAAGATGGGATGCAGAGTGTACATTAATGAGAAAGAAAAAGAACTTTTTTTAATTTAATTGGGGACTCTGGAGTCTTCAGCTCTTCCATAGGCCTCAATATCTACAATTATAAACCAGTAGCGACTGTCGACCAGGGCCAACAACACTACAGAAAAATATTGTTTATAATTATAATATTGTGACCCTGAGTTCGGTGGCTTACGCACACAGATGTGCTTCCCATCCAGGGCTCCAAAACAATTTGGAAACTGGCAGGTCTCCTCAAAACCATGGGCTATCTGCAACCAGTCTTCCATTTTTGGCTCAGACATGACCACTTGATGAAGTCGTGACCATATTTTGAAACAGGTAGAGCGGACTATGCCTGATATTGTGGATTTTCCAATTAAAAATTTAGCATGCAGTGCCGCATATGAAAGACTAGTTGTGAGGAAGTTAAAAGTAAAATGAAAAATAAAAAAATTAGATACCATTCGACATATAAAAACCATGTCACATTAATCAAAGTTAGAGTCTGTACCTAACAAGCCATGCCATAACATTAAAATACTTGCAATGGCTATGTGATTGTAAAAATAGACAAATATTATGATTAATCACAGGTTGGATTTTGCCTTTTTTTTAAAAAAAGATAACAACTAAGGTATTATGTAAGGAAAATAATACTAAATTTTCAAACATCATCAACATAGAGGAGGAGGGATACATACCATAACATAAGGATAAGGCACTCCTCGGCAGAAATACTCTTGCGCATCCTGTTCTCCTTAAAGGAGATCCCAGGGCGCACTATCTCCAGCAAAACATCAAAGGTGGCCAGGCTCATGCGACAATACTGGAAGAACTTGTCAGGATGGGTCCGAATAGATGCATAGAGATGGTGGAAATGGCCTTTAGTGAGGCGTTGCTTCAACTGTGGATGGACCCACATTCGTCTCCTCCTCCTCGGATCCACAATCACTTGGTATGGCTGCCCAAAGCGTCGTGACTAGTGTTGAGCATTCCGATACCGCAAATATCGGGTATCGGCCGATATTCGCGGTATCGGAATTCCGATACTGAGTTCCGATACTTTTAGCATATCAAATACTGGAATCGGAAGTTCCCATAATGCTATGAGCTAGTTTGATTTGATTCAGCCAATGACAATCCTCAGAAGTGTGGGCACATCCTGTTAGGCATGTAGGCATGTTAAGTAATGGCATGGCTGATTGGCTGCTGAAATGATGTCATGATGCACTATAAAAGCCTCTGCCGCCGCCATTTCGGGTTCACTATGCTGTGAATTCAGTTAGGGACAGGCTGCTGTTCAAGACTCTGAGGGACAGTTAGAGATAGCGATTTTCCAAATCATATTGTGCTTTACCCAGGCTACATAATCAACCACTGTAGCTTTCTTTTGCCTTGCAGCAGTGTTCACAGCTGTCTGCAAGATCTGTGTGAGTGCAGCTCACGCTGTGTAGTGTGTCCTGCAGCCACGTCTGGTTGTAGGCCGCTCAGCGTGCGTCACTGCCTCATACATATTTTCTTTTATTGCTGCTCATTTTTCATTATCCTTTTAGTGTGCATCCATCCGTATCCATATACGTTGGTTGCAAACACTGTAGGAGTAGACAGCGGAGCCTTTCTGCAGCCTTTCAGTGCTAGTTCCCAGTTATCTGCACTGTTCACGGCTGTCTGAGAGGTCTCTGTGTGTGAGTGCAGCTCACGCTGTAGTGTGTCCTGCAGCTACGTCTGGTTGTAGGCCGCTCAGAGTGCGTCACTGCCTCATACATATTTTTCTTTTATTGCAGCTCATTTTTCATTCTCCTATTAGTGTGCATCCATCCGTATCCATCTACATTGGTTGGTTGCAAACACTATATAGGAGTAGATAGAGGAGCCTTTTTTCTGGCTTGTGCCCTTCATCCGCAGCCAGATTAGTATTACTCTATTTTTTGGAGAATCATCTTTTGCATTGTAGGTTACCTTCCTGCATTGTAATAGCTCCAAAAAGTTTGTGATACTATCGCTTTCAAATCTTTGGTCACATCCTTTTTGTTTTTTGGAAAAAAAACCCCAAAATAAAGTTCACCAAACACTCCATTTGACAGTTGTGTAGGCCACATTAGCTCATATTAAAGTGTTGTCCACACACTTTATAAAATTAGTGTTTCTTATACCTGTTAGCAGCTGTTCAGGAATAAGCACACTAAGCCCCCCCTTTGTACTTTTCTGCCTATCTTTATCAGTCTACCAAGATGAAGAAGGCAGGGAGTAAGGCACGTGGGCGTGGAGTTTCAGCAGGGAGAGGACGTGGGGATTCTGCAGGGAGAGGACATGGGGATTCTGTGCCTGCTGCGGGCACCAGTGAGTCAGCATCCCCCAGTTTTACCAGGCAACAGTCCTTTATGCGCAGCTTTGCAGTACCTCGCCGAACCCCACTGCTACGGGAGGAACAAATTGAAGCCGTTGTCGGATGGATGGCAGCTAACGCATCGACTTCAATGACTTCCACGTCCTCTCAGGGCCAGAGCACTGAAGAGCAACCATCTGTCTCTTCACCACCTGCCAAATTGCCCAGGCAGTCAGAGAGCCCTGTACAGGAGCCATCACAGTCTCTACTTCTGTTCTCTGAATCTGTTGGCTTGGAAAGAGGGGGCCAGCCAAGCAGCATTCAAGAATGTGAAGAGGGAGTATGCAGTGATGTGCAACTGCTTTGTCCATCTGAATCTGAAGAGGCGGGTGGGCCAGTGCCTATGGTCAGCACACCTCAGTACGCATCAGATGATGAGACTCAGGTGCCCCTTTCTGGTGCGTACGGTGCTGGCGAGACTACCCAGGAGAAGCAGGTGTTTGAAGAGGGGAGTGTAGATGATGAGGTCCTTGACCCATCATGGCGTGAGGAACAGGAAGGTGGTGGGAGCAGCTCTGAGGGAGAGATTCCCCGAACGGCCAAAACAGGAGGGAGAGGGAGGGGGCAGACTTGGTTGCCTGTAGCCTCCACTTCGGCACCCGTTAGGAGCATTCCTCTTCCAAAAGCCAAAACGGGCGCTCCCAAGATTTGCAGTGCGTGGCCCTTTTTTGACACAGTTGCAGATGACATTTGCTTTGTCAAATGCAAACTGTGTCATCAGAAAGTCAAAAGTGGGAAAAGTGTGAGCAACCTCAATACCACAAATATGTGGAAACATGTGCGGACCAAGCACGTGGTAGAGTTACAAAGACACACTGAAGACGTAGGCCAACCTACAGCACCACCTACCACCTCTTCAGCTCGTGTTGTAGCTTCTTCCTCCAGCTCACACACAGCTGGTGCGGCTTCCTCACTTTTTTTTTTTTTATGTATATATACCCCTGCAATGATCTTCTGTAACATGCCCTGATGAAGTCAGCTGGGACTGGCTCAGGAAACGCGTTGGCAATAAAGATATCTTGAATTCTACCACAGCAGCGCAGTCTCTTATTGCACTACCAGCCTTCTCTTTGTACCAAGTTCTTGGACCTCGTGCAGACTGCTGCAGCTGTTTTATGCGATTATAGGTGTTGTGACTCTCACAACCCTATCAGGTGAGCCTAACACTTGCTGTGCACTCATCTACTTTCCATACAGACCTACGCATTGGAAGCGCCCTGTCTCCCCCTTTTCTTTTCACAGGATCGCCATGGAAGAACCTCTGGCACTGTTGTCCAGAGACCCAGTGACATTCCACCCACAGCACCATGTTCCCATTCATCCTCACACTACCAGGCCACTCTACAGCCATCGGTAGCACAGGCATGGGAGAAAAGGCGCCCATACTCGGCAAACCATCCCCGAGCACAGGCTCTGAATGCTGGCATTGAATCATAGAATCATAGAATCATAGAATTGTAGAGTTGGAAGGGACCTCCTGGGCCATCTGGTCCAACCCCCTGCTCAAAGCAGGATTCGCTAAATCATCCCAGTCAGATGTCTGTCCAGCCTCTGTTTGAAGACTTCCATTGAAGGAGAACTCACCACTTCTCGTGGCAGCCTGTTCCACTCATTGATCACTCTAACTGTCAAAAAGTTTTTTCTAATATCTAATCTGTGTCTCCTCCCATTCAGTTTCATCCCATTGCTTCTAGTCTTTCCTTGTGCAAATGAGAATAAAGTTGATCCTTCTACAATGTGACAGCCCTTTAGATATTTGTAGACAGCTATTAAGTCTCCTCTCAGTCTTCTCTTTTGCAAACTAAACATTCCCAAATCCTGCAACCTTTCCTCATAAGACAGGGTTTGCAGACCGGTCACCATTCTGGTCGCTCTTTTCTGAACTTGCTCCAGTTTGTTGATGTCTTTTGCCAAATTGCCAAATTACTGGCCCTTGAAATGCTCTCATTCAGGCTGGTGGAGACTGACACCTTCCGGAACTTCATGGCATTGGCAGTCCCACAATACACCGTGCCCAGCCGCTTTTATTTCAGCAGGCAAGCCGTCCCTGCCCTGCAAAAGCATGTGGAGGGAAAAATTAAACATGCGCTACTAAACGCTGTCAGTAGCAAGGTCCACCTGACCACCGATGCGTGGACCAGTACCTATGGACAGGGATGATACGTTTCCCTCACTGCCCATTGGGTCGATGTTGTGGAGCCGGGTACAGATCTTGAGAGTGGCGCTGTACGTGTTCTGCCAACTCCAAGGATTGCAGGAATCCAGTCTGTACACATTGACTCCTCCTCATACTCCAGTTCCTCACAATCAGCGCTGCAGGTGCCTTTTACGTCCGATATGAGCACAGCCGTGGCCAAACATCAACAGGCCGTACTGAAATGAATTTCTTTGGGGAATCGAAGCCACACATCGCAGGAGCTCTGGAATGCCATCAAGCAGGAGAGCGACGTGTGGTTTTTGCCAGTGAATCTCCAGCCAGGCTTGGTAGTGTGTGACAATGGCTGAAATCTGGTGGCAGCTCTGGGCCTAGGCAACCTCACTCACATCCCACGTCTGGCACATGTGCTCAACTTGGTCGTGCAGAGCTTTCTGAGGGACTATGCGGATCTTGATGCACTGCTGCACAAGGTCCGCATAGAGTGCGCTCACTTGTGGCATTCCAGCATGGCAAGATCGCGCATTGCAGCTCTGCAGCGCCGATTACGCCTTACGGAACATCGCATCATATGTGACCTACCCACCAGGTGGAATTCAACGTTACATATGTTGGAGCGGTTGTGTGAGCAGCAGGCAGCAGTAATGGAGTACCAGCTGCATCAGGCGCAAACAAGTCGCACTGTGCGCCGGTCACACTTCAGCCCCACTGAGTGGGCCTCTATGAAGGACATCTGCCTCGTATTGCATGCCTTCGATGATTCCATGCAGATGGCGAGTGCAGATGATGCACTAGTCAGCATGACTGTCCCCCTTATCTGCCTGCTTCAAAAAACACTGCAAGCTCTAAGGGAGGAGGTTTTGGAAGAGGTGGAGGATGAGGAGTCACAAATGCCATCTTCTTCTGGACAATCTGCGCTACGTGGTTCCTCACAAAGGCCTAGGCAGGGGACACTTTGTGAGGAGGATGAGGAGGAGTCAATGGAGGAAGACATCTCTCCAGAGGAGGGAGGTACACAATGCTCTAGTTAGTATATAGAGCGAGGGTGGGGTGATGCAGAGCAGGCAGAGATGATGCCTCAAGCAGGGGACTGCGTTTCTTGGGCAGTTGGGAGTCTGCAGCACATGGTTGATTTCATGCTGCAGTGCCTGAGAAACGACCGCCGCATCGCCCACATTCTCAACACGGCTGATTATTGGGTGTACACCCTCCTAGATCCTCGCTACCGGGACAACTTACAAAGCCTCATAACACCGTTGAACCGGGAGCGTAAAATGCGGGAGTACCAAGACACACTGGTGCAGTCCTTCATGTTCTCCATTACACCAGAGAGCAGTGCTGCTAGTGCTTTACAAAGCAGCTCTGTGCGTTGAGGCAGTAAAGGAAGCTCGGCACAAAGAGGGAGCAGAGGCAGCGCCTCAGCACAAGGCAAGACCAGTATGGCCCAAATGTGGCAAAGTTTTGTGTGCTCGCCACAAATGTCTACACCATCACAGACGGCTCCAGTCACCACTACTATTAGTGGGAATGTGGACAGAGCAGGAGACATTGCCGTACACACATCAGGGGATCAGCAGACATTACTGAACCCCAGTAACACAGGAACAAGTGCAGACGCCACTTCTGAGCAGCAACTGGCGGGGTTGGAGGCCAGGGTAAATACTAGAGACAGAGTGGAGTCAGAGGCCTAGTTGGAGCACGTTTAAAATCAGTAGTAGTCTACAACAGATATTAAACTTGATGAAATTAGGCCTCAGCCTACACCCTGATTGACCCTGGGCTCCAACATCGCCAGTTGCTGCTCAGAAGTGTCTTTGGCACGGGTACTCCCTCCTGCCCAGCCTGGTTCCAGCACGCCTGCTGTTTCCGGGTAGTGTCAACGTCACTTTGCCACCAATACGTTGTCCTGTCGTGTTGCAGTCGGGTTAGCCGAGTCTATGGTGCCTGCAGTTTCGGTGCTTCCTATGTGGGCTGCGGGTTCTGGTAATAAAGGCTGGTTCCGTAGTGTCAATAGGACAAGCACCCCCTGTAGGACTGTGGGTTTCGGTAACTGCGGCTGGCTCGCGGCCTTGCAACTTTGTTTTTCATGGGTACTTTCTGCTACCCATCCGTGTTCCATCGCTGTCAGCTGGTTCTCTGCAGTGTCTTTGGCCTAGGTGCCTCCTTCTTGGTATCCGAGTTCCAGCAACGTCTGCTGGTCCTTGGTAGTGCTTTGTAGCACAGGTACCTCCTGCTTACTAACCGTGTTCCAGCACCGTCAGCCGGTCCACGGCTGTGCCATTGGCTCTTGTTCCTTCTGCTGTCCCTCCGGGTTCCAGCACCGTCAGCTGGTTCTCGGCAGTGCCTTTGGCCTAGGTGCCTCCTTCTCGGTATCCGAGTTCCAGCAACGTCTGCTGGTCCTTGGTAGTGCTTTGTAGCACAGGTACCTCCTGCTTACTAACCGTGTTCCAGCACCGTCAGCTGGTCCACGGTTTTGCCATTGGCTCTTGTTCCTTCTGCTGCCCCTCCGGGTTCCAGCACCGTCAGTTGGTCCTCGCTAGTTCCATTTGCTCTTGCAGCTTCTGCTAACCATCCGGGTTCCAGCACTGTCAGCTAGTTCTCGGCAGTGCCTTTGGCCTAGGTGCCTCCTTCTCTGTATCCGAGTTCCAGCAACGTCTGCTGGTCCTTGGTAGTGCTTTCTAGCACAGGTACCTCCTGCTTAGTAACCGGGTTCCAGCACCGTCAGCTGGTCCACGGTTGTTCCATTGGCTCTTGTTCCTTCTGCTGCCCATCCGGGTTCCAGCACCGTCAGCTGGTCCTCGCTAGTTCCATTTGCTCTTGTTCCTTCTGCTACCCATCCGGGTTCCAGTACCGTCAGCTGGTTCTCGGCAGTGCCTCAGCCTTCTTGTACCTTCTGCTACTTTTCCAAGTTCAAGCTTGTGAAAATGGTTTTTGGTTCTCACTCTGGATCTCCCTGACGACGACCCTGAAGACGACGACCCTGAAGACCACACCGAAGAAGACCAAAAAGATGACCCTGAAGAAGATGACCAAGAGGACAAAGAACATGAAGACAACCACCAAGATGCAGAACAACAAGAGACAGAAGACCAAGAAGCAGAAGAACAAAAAGCAGAAGAACCAAAAGCAGAACATTAAGCATAAGACTAAAAATCAGAGCAAAAAATATCTAAATTATAAGCAGAAGAAGACTAAGCAGTGTATGGGGGTGAGTCCGTTCCTCCTCGTGGTGCCCTTGGAAAATGCCTGCTGTTGCAGGCCAAACTGAACGCGGACAAATCCTGTTGTAAATCTTTTGTGACAAGCAGAATGGAAGGTGTAATCTTCGAACTTTTATAGATAACAACTACAGGAATGCCTTTCACAAATAAGAATATGATGAAGAAGAAGAATAGGAAGAAGATGAAGAAATAGAATATGAAGAAGAATAATCGTTGAATAAGAAGAATATGAATAATGTACAAAAAAAGAATAATAGGAAGAAGGTGCAGAAGAAGAAGATGAATAAGGTGAAGAAGAAGTTGATGAAAAAGATGCTGCTGCTGAGGATCATGAAGGAGAAAGTGTGGGAGAAGTAAAAAAGAAGGTGAAGAGCATGGAAGTAGTGAAACATACATATCTGACAAAATTTAAAAAAGGTTAACATAGTCAATATCTTTGTAACTCCGAACGTCTTTAAAAAAAAAAATTTATTCCTGCTATTCCATTTGATTGGGCTAAACCTCTATGGCTTTAATGTCTCCTCCACCTCCCCCAATATATTCTACATTATTCTTAGTTGTTTTTCTTCATGTAGAATTAACCTACAAGGAAAGAAAGGGTTTTTTTTTAATTCCGATATTTCTGTCCCATTGACTTGAATGGGACTTCCGGTATCGGAATCGGCGATACCCGATACTTTTTGGGTATCGGCCGATCCAATCCGATCCGATATTTCTCAATATCGGATGGTATCGCTCAACACTAGTCGTGACAAAATCCAGTTGTAAAGCACCCAATCTGTTGTGTTGAAACTAAGCCTGTCTGACATGTTTCACACAAAGCAGAAATACCCCAACACAAGCATGGCAAGAAACTGCCCAGATTGGAGTTTGCTACCTGTTGTAGAGGCAATAAATAGGGTTGTTGATTATTATTTAAATTATTTTCAGGCGTAAAACCGTTAAATGTCCTTTTTGCAAGGTTGCGAGAAAAAAACGCCATACGGATGTCACATGGATGCTTAGATGCGAGAAAATCGCATCCTCGCATTGCCAACGGATGACATATGGATCGCTGTTCAGGGAGCATTTCTGCGATTCTCGTCTATAAAAAAGGAACCATAATTTTATACGCTAAGCGTGATTCCGGCCTAAGTGCAAATATTTATATAATTTTTTTTTTTATAAATTCAGTGTTCAGTAGGGCTCCTAATGTAATGCTAAATTAATGTTGTAGGAACGGGATCTATACAGCAGATACATTTTCTCATGTTCTTTGTTAACATATGTACCTGCGCTATACTCTGCTTGACTATATTGTTTTTGCAGGATTTCTGAAGTAAGATCGCCATCTGCTGGTACTCTGAGATATTTCAAAGATGATTGTAGTAAACACGGTTGATTTCAAATTATTCTGTATGATTAGATGTAGAATTATGGTAATATGATGTGACCATATGTTATGATAAAATAATAATTTAATATCTATGGCTATATACCAATTACACAAATGTGTAAGGACAGCAATCAGATAAATGCCCCAGCTAACAAATGTATATCTGCACAGAGATTGAAGCTTCAGAGACTGGGAGTTCTGTGGAAACTGTTTGGGTAAGAATACGAGGACAGAACAATGGAAAGGACACCATTGTAGGCATTTACTACAGGCCGCCTGTGCAAGCTGAAGATATGGATGAACTCTTTATGCATCAAATGGCCAAGTTCTCCAAAAAATATGACATAGTTGTCATGGGAGATTTCAACTATCCAGACATTTGTTGGGAATCTCTCTCAGGCAAAACTAACAGGTCAAGGAAATTCTTATCCTCTCTTGCTGACAACTTTATCTTCCAAAAGGTAAGGGAGAAAACAAGGGGAACTGCTACCTTGGATCTAATCCTTATAAACCGGGAGGAAATGGTTGAGGAGGTAAAAGTGGCTGGGACCCTAGGAGGTAGCGACCATGCTATTTTAGAATTTTGGATAACTAGAGGCGGAAGACCTGTGAAGACTCAGATATCAAGGTTAGATTTCAGAAAGGCAGATTTTAAGGGATTCAGAAAGAGAATTGGAGGGATCCAATGGCTGGATATCCTTAAAGACAAAAATGTCCAGGAAGGATGGGAAATCTTGAAAAATGAAATTCTCAAAGCACAGTTGTTAACAATTCCGAAAAGAGGGAAGAATAGGAAGCATTTAAGGAAACCAGGATGGATGAACACAGAACTTAAGCACATGCTAAAAAGGAAGAAAAAAATGTTTATAAAATGGAAAGAGGGAGGCATATCTAAAGAAGAATATAATGCTGTCTGCATAACCTGC
Source organism: Dendrobates tinctorius (assembly GCF_039654945.1). Taxonomy (NCBI): domain Eukaryota; kingdom Metazoa; phylum Chordata; class Amphibia; order Anura; family Dendrobatidae; genus Dendrobates; species Dendrobates tinctorius. The sequence continues at coordinate 40,201,502 of NW_027361679.1, read as the reverse complement.
AGGGCACAAATCAGATTATCTAAAGCTGAAAATGAATTGAGGCTTGCAAGAGATATCAAAAGCAATAATAAAGGATTTTGGGGATATGTCAAAAGTAAAAGAAAAGTCAAGGATGCTATAGGATTTTTACAGGATGAAAATGATGAAATGGTAAGACAGGATGTTGAGAAGGCTGAACTTTTAAATTCCTATTTTGCATCTGTTTTCTCTCAGAAAGGAAATGTAATATCAACTGTTCTTCACTGTCCTATTAAGGGAATAGAAGAATCCAGGATATCTATAAACAGAAAGATAGTGAGGAAACACTTAGCTAACCTAAATGAATTCAAGTCTCCAGGTCCAGATGAATTACACCCCAGAGTACTGAAGGAGATAGCAGATGACATTTTTGAACCCCTCTCCATAATCTTTGAAAATTCTTGGAGAACAGGAGAAGTGCCAGAAGGCTGGAGAAGAGCAAATGTTGTTCCTATTTTCAAAAAGGGGAAGAAGGTGGACCCAGGCAACTATAGGCCGGTGAGTCTGACTTCTATACCAGGAAAGATCTTTGAACAAATTATTAAACAACATGTACAGTGGGGAAAAAAAGTATTTAGTCAGTCAGCAATAGTGCAAGTTCCACCACTTAAAAAGATGAGAGGCGTCTGTAATTTACATCATAGGTAGACTCAACTATGGGAGACAAACTGAGAAAAAAAAATCCAGAAAATCACATTGTCTGTTTTTTTTTCATTTTATTTGCATATTATGGTGGAAAATAAGTATTTGGTCAGAAACAAGCAATCAAGATTTCTGGCTCTCACAGACCTGTAACTTCTTCTTTAAGAGTCTCCTCTTTCCTCCACTCATTACCTGTAGTAATGGCACCTGTTTAAACTTGTTATCAGTATAAAAAGACACCTGTGCACACCCTCAAACAGTCTGACTCCAAACTCCACTATGGTGAAGACCAAAGAGCTGTCAAAGGACACCAGAAACAAAATTGTAGCCCTGCACCAGGCTGGGAAGACTGAATCTGCAATAGCCAACCAGCTTGGAGTGAAGAAATCAACTGTGGGAGCAATAATTAGAAAATGGAAGACATACAAGACCACTGATAATCTCCCTCGATCTGGTGCTCCACGCAAAATCCCACCCCGTGGGGTCAGAATGATCACAAGAACGGTGAGCAAAAATCCCAGAACCACGCGGGGGGACCTAGTGAATGAACTGCAGAGAGCTGGGACCAATGTAACAAGGCCTACCATAAGTAACACACTACGCCACCATGGACTCAGATCCTGCAGTGCCAGACGTGTCCCACTGCTTAAGCCTGTACATGTCCGGGCCCGTCTGAAGTTTGCTAGAGAGCATTTGGATGATCCAGAGGAGTTTTGGGAGAATGTCCTATGGTCTGATGAAACCAAACTGGAACTGTTTGGTAGAAACACAACTTGTCGTGTTTGGAGGAAAAAGAATACTGAGTTGCATCCATCAAACACCATACCTACTGTAAAGCATGGTGGTGGAAACATCATGCTTTGGGGCTGTTTCTCTGCAAAGGGGCCAGGACGACTGATCCGGGTACATGAAAGAATGAATGGGGCCATGTATCGTGAGATTTTGAGTGCAAACCTCCTTCCATCAGCAAGGGCATTGAAGATGAAACGTGGCTGGGTCTTTCAACATGACAATGATCCAAAGCACACCGCCAGGGCAACGAAGGAGTGGCTTCGTAAGAAGCATTTCAAGGTCCTGGAGTGGCCTAGCCAGTCTCCAGATCTCAACCCTATAGAAAACCTTTGGAGGGAGTTGTAAGTCCGTGTTGCCAAGCGAAAAGCCAAAAACATCACTGCTCTAGAGGAGATCTGCATGGAGGAATGGGCCAACATACCAACAACAGTGTGTGGCAACCTTGTGAAGACTTACAGAAAACGTTTGACCTCTGTCATTGCCAACAAAGGATATATCACAAAGTATTCAGATGAAATTTTGTTTCTGACCAAATACTTATTTTCCACCATAATATGCAAATAAAATGAAAAAAAAAACAGACAATGTGATTTTCTGGATTTTTTTTTCTCAGTTTGTCTCCCATAGTTGAGATCTACCTATGATGTAAATTACAGACGCCTCTCATCTTTTTAAGTGGTGGAACTTGCACTATTGCTGACTGACTAAATACTTTTTTTCCCCACTGTATGTCAATACCTGGATAAGAATGAATTGATTAAACAGAGTCAGCATGGGTTTGTAACTAATAAGTCATGTCAGACTAACTTAATTTCCTTCTATGACGGTATCACTGATTGGGTGGATCAAGGAAATGCTGTAGATATAGTATATCTTGACTTCAGCAAAGTCATTTGACAAAGTATGGAATGGACAAGGCAACTGTTAGGTGGATTCATAACTGGCTTAGTGATCGGACCCAAAGAGTGGTCGTAAATGGCTGCACATCCAGTTGGAAGAATGTCTCAAGTGGGGTACCACAGGGCTCTGTCCTGGGCCCTGTATTGTTCAACATCTTTATCAATGATTTAGATGAAGGAATTGAGGGTAAACTGATTAAATTTGCTGATGACACAAAGCTAGGAGGGATAGCTAATACTAGAGAAGAGAGAGAGAGGATTCAAAAAGATTTAAATAAACTGGAGAAGTGGGCAGCAACTAACAGAATGGTTTTTAACAGGGAGAAATGCAAAGTACTACATCTGGGCAATAAAAATGAAAAAAGCATATATAGAATGGGAGGAATAGGGCTAAGTGACAGCACATGTGAAAAAGACTTGGGTATACTAATAGATCACAGACTGAATATGAGTCAACAGTGTGATGCAGCAGCAAAAAAGGCAAATGCAATTCTAGGATGTATTAACAGAAGCATACAGTCTAGATCACGTGAAGTCATTATTTCCCTCTACTCCTCTAGGGTCAGACCTCATGTGGAATATTGTGTCCAGTTTTGGGCACCACATTTTAAAAAAGACATCAACAAACTGGAGCAAGTTCAGAAAAGAGCGACCAGAATGGTGACCGGTCTGCAAACCCTGTCTTATGAGGAAAGGTTGCAGGATTTGGGAATGTTTAGTTTGCAAAAGAGAAGACTGAGAGGAGACTTAATAGCTGTCTACAAATATCTAAAGGGCTGTCACATTGTAGAAGGATCAACTTTATTCTCAATTGCACAAGGAAAGACTAGAAGCAATGGGATGAAACTGAATGGGAGGAGACACAGATTAGATATTAGAAAAAACTTTTTGACAGTTAGAGTGATCAATGAGTGGAACAGGCTGCCACGAGAAGTGGTGAGTTCTCCTTCAATGGAAGTCTTCAAACAGAGGCTGGACAGACATCTGACTGGGATGATTTAGCGAATCCTGCTTTGAGCAGGGGGTTGGACCAGATGGCCCAGGAAGTCCCTTCCAACTCTACGATTCTATGATTAATGTGTATGGTAGTTTCCAGATTACTACTTGATGTTTTATGAGGAAGGATTCGGCATATTGAATTCCAACAAGCATGATCTTTTGTTCTGCTAGGTCTGAGATAAATTGTGTCTACCAGTTGTCTCTTCCTTCTGAAATAAATATACATGTATTTTCATGGGCAGCTCAGGGGAAACCGATGTAAGGCTACTTTCACACATCAGGTTTTCGGCGTCAGGCGCGATCCGGCGTCGTGCCGGAACGCCGGATCCGGCAAATGTTTCGTAAAACCGGATGTGACGGATCCGGCAGAAAACCTTGACAGACAAAACCGGATCAGTCTCATCCGGTTCATCCGTTTTTCTATCCGTTTTTCGACGGATTAGGCCGGATCCGGTTTTTAAAATTGACCCTTGTGGCCTTCCGAACGGGATTGGCTACTGGAAAACTATATATAGCATGTTCCTACAGCCCTTCTTTGACAGGTTGTAGAGGAGAAAGTGCAGGTTGGAGAGAAGAGCAAGTTACTGGCGAAGATGGATGTTGTCATTGGAAATATTTTGAAGAATTTGGCGGATTTTATAGCGGAGGCGAATCGTTTGAGGGTGATTGTTCTGGAGAAGGAGAGAGCGAGACAGCAGCGCATCAGGCATCGTAGACGACGTTTGTGGATCCACCCCATCACAGCCAAGAGAATGACGCGTGGGGTCTATTCTACACTCTGCATGGACCTTCGACGAAACACGGATAAATTTTTTGGATATGTTAGGATGAAAATGGAGAATTTTGATTACTTGGTGGAGCGCATTGCACACCTCATAAGAAAAGCGGACACCTATTGCCGCTTCTCTGTTTCACCCGCAGAGCGTCTGATGGTGACTTTAAGGTAAGCCACATTTATTGGATATGCTCGCATCAGAGCACACTTTCACTGCAATCTTGTTGGTGGTAGTTTGTATCTCCAAGTGTTATAGGTCAGTTTTGTTATGTAATGCTGTGATTTAAAACTAATTTATTGTTTTTTAATTCCCCACAGATTTCTTGCAACTGGAGAATCCCTTTCGTCACTGCATTTCCAGTACAGACTCGGGATTTCCACCATATCTGGAATTGTGAAGTACACATGCCGTGCACTGTGGGACTCCTTAGCTGAAGAGTTTTTACCAGAGCCCACAACAGAGAGGTGGATTGAAATTGCTGACAAGTTTCAACAGATATGTCAGTTTCCCAACTGCTTGGGCGCTGTGGACGGGAAACATATCCGCATTGTAAAGCCAGCTGGATCGGGATCGGAATATTTCAATTACAAGAAATATTTTTCAATTGTCCTCATGGCCATCGCTGACGCGGAATACAAATTTATTGCGGTTGATATTGGGGCCTATGGCCGCTCCAATGACTCTCAAGTTTTCAAACTGTCTGCCATGGGGCGTAAACTGTATGGAAACACCTTCCAGTTCCCACCACCTAGACCGCTGCCGCAAACATCTGATCCACCTATGCCATTTGTCTGTGTAGGGGATGAAGCCTTCCAGCTGTCAGAACACCTTTTGAAACCGTACTCTAGCAGAGGATTGACAAGACCAAAACGCATTTTTAATTACCGCCTCACAAGAGCAAGAAGAATGGTTGAATGTACCTTTGGTATTCTGACAGCCAAATGGCGGGTCCTATTGACTGCGATCAACCTCAAGACAGAAACTGTGGACGAGGTGATCAATGCGTGCGTGGTACTCCACAATTTTGTTATCTGCAAGGAACCCATTTCCATTGAGGACACCTCTGAAGAAACCACCTTGCAAGATTACCATGACATTACCACTAGAAGTTCTGTGACGGTTTCAGTAATGAGGGACAATTTTGCACTATACTTTATGTCACCTCAAGGCAGAGTACACTGGCAGGATGACAGAGTGTGAAAGATTTGTGCCCTAACCAAACTTGTGTACCTTCTGTACCAACAGTATATACCTTTGCCAACCAAAGTTGGCTATCTTGTCATGGTCTCTATTTTTAGCTTTAGGCCACAGGTGTGTACCTGGTTGTGTTTTATGCAAAGTATTTCACCTTTTAACAAAAGTTGTGTACATTGTTAGGAAATCACCAACAATAAACACAACTTTTTAGGTGAAATACTTTGCTTCAAACACAACCAGGAACACAACTGTGGCAAAAAGCTAAAATTTACCCACAGTTATATACCTAGTTTTGAATACCATTTCACCTTTTAAATACCCTGTATTTAACCTTTTTCGCCGCAGAAAGAAATGACAGACAACCAGTGTAAAATAATTTAACTTTTATTGAAAAATGTTTTTTTTAGTAAACTTTTTTAAAATTTTAATAAACTTGTTTAATAAAGCTTTGAAACCATAAAACTGGTCATTTTTATTTAAATACACACATTATAAATCTGTGTAGTGTGTGGTGGAAATACTGCTGGAGGGGCTGCGGGACACTTTGACACTGGGAGTGTGGAGAGAGGACTGGGATCGTGGTGGGGAAGGAACAGTTAGAGGTGAAGGTGTGGAAAAAACTACAGAATGGGTGGACATGTGGGAAGCAGAAGAGGTGGTGGGTGGTGGAGTGGAGGGTTGGGCAGGGACTGTAGGAGCAGATGATGTTGATGGCAAGTTGTATGGGGAAGGAGTTTGGTACGGGGCAGGTTGCTGGAAGTGGGGAGATGTCTGGTACGGGGCAGGTTGCTGGAAGTGGGGAGATGTCTGGTACGGGGCAGGTTGCTGGAAGTGGGGAGATGTCTGGTACGGGGCAGGTTTCTGGAAGTGGGGAGATGTCTGGTACGGGGCAGGTTGCTGGAAGTGGGGAGATGTCTGGTACTGGGGAGGTTGCTGGTACTGGGGAGTTTGCAGGTACTGGGGAGGTTGCTGGTACTGGGGAGGTTGCTGGTACTGGGGAGGTTGCTGGTGCTGGGGAGGTTGCTGGTGCTGGGGAGGTTGCTGGTGCTGGGGAGGTGGATGGTGCTGGGGAGGTGGATGGTGCTGGGGAGGTGGATGGTATGTAATAGGAGGGGGAGGATGGAAAGTGGCTGGAGGGGGTGTAGATGTAATAGGAGGTGGAGGATGGAAAGTGGCTGGAGGGGGTGTAGATGTAATAGGAGGGGGAGGATGGAAAGTGGCTGGAGGGGGTGCAGGTGGAGGAACTACTGTGGTGGGAGGAGGAGGTTGGGAGGTAACTTGCTGGAGAGCAGCGTGGCATGAATGCATTACATGCATCTGCTGGGCAGGACAGAGCGTTTCCATGCGCTCCACAACAGACCTGAAAAAGGTGTGGTTTGGCGAAGATCTTGCTTCTGAATGCATGGTTTGCAGAAGTGTCTTCACCTCCAGAATGCTGGAGTTGATCTGCTGATAGCCTGCGGAGATTTGCTCTGACAAGACTTTTAGACAGTTCTGGAAAGATGCATTCAGATGCAAGAACTCTGGCGCATAAGTCTTTTCCTGACCCCTCTGCCGCTGCCGCCCAGTACCCGCAGGTGTACTAGAGGTGGCAGGGGCAGAAGGGTGGGGTAAAGGGAAAGCGATCTCCTCACCAGCAGCTTCATGTAATGTAGGCGGCCACGATGCTCCTGTGCTGGTGGATGGGACAGATGGGTCGAATGTGTGGGAAGGCTGGGAAGGTGCAGATGTACCGGGGCGGTCGAAGTGTCCCTCGGTGCCGGTCTCCTCATGGATCGCCTCAGAAGGGTCCAATCGTGCAGGCTCCCGAGTGCTGCTCACCGTGCTGTGGAATAAAGAGAAAAAAAAACAATTAAAATACTGACATGGTATGGCCCTGGCTGAAAAAAAAATTTACATCTAACATTTTTTTTCACATGTGGTGTGTAATATTTACCTTCTGGTGACCATTGTTTCCCGGAGGAACGACAGGGCTTCTGCGTACTTGTACTTGCTCCTGCGTCCTCCAGATCCACTCGGGGCCCGCATCTCTTTATTGAACTCCTTCTTGAAACGATCCCTCACAGACCGCTACCGATTCACAATTCTGTTCCCTGAAACGAGAAAGGAGTGGTTAGTATACAACATCAGTGTTTCCCAAACTCCAGTCCTCATGGTCCCCAGGGGTCATGTTTTCAGGATTTCCATAGTAAATAGAAATCCTGAACACATGATCCGTGGGGACCACGAGGACTGGAGTTCGGGAAACACTGGTTTACATCAAGCAACCGGTACTGTATATACTTACGCTCTTTAATCTGGGCCCGAACATTGAGGTCCTCCCAGCGGCCCACAAGGAGCGAACAGATTTCCTCCCAGAGTCGTTGGGTAACGATAAGGTCAGCGTGGCGGCGGTCAGCCATATTCCAGAGCGGCTCCCTTTCTCTGACGAGATCGATGAGGTGGTCCACATCGAGTCCTCCATCCTCACCGTCAGAGTCGGGAGCACGCTGTGAAGGCTGTTAAAGAAAAAGACAAAAATAACATAATTAGCCTCCACATAAGAAATGAAATAAAAAGTGCAAAAAAACAAAGCAAAAATATTTATACTTACACGTTGGTGACCGCCGCGTTGCTGTCGCCGACGACCCTGGGAGGCACTGCGAGGACCTCTTGGCCGAGCACCAGATTGGGAAGACTAGAGAAGAAAACAAAAAATGTTATGTCTTTGGATGTAGGCATTTGTTTGCTGTGTGTGGTCTGCAGAACATTGTTTTCTATGTGATGTGTGTAGTGTGATGTTGTGTTTCTGCGTTTGATGCAAAAAACTTACCAATTGTGAGCCCACTCCAGGTGTCTGTCCACCCCTTCCTTCTTCTTCTGGGAGCTCCTCTTCATCTTGTGAATCCTGTTTTGAAATAAAAGGCAATGAATAGACATATATTACAGAGAAGATGGATTTTGGAAATAAAAACTTACCGTCAAACGCTGACGATGCGAGGGAGGGCTCCCAGAAGATGATGTGCTGTCTTCCTGGTGGCCACACTCCATGCCTGTGGGTGGTGTTCCAGCTGCTGCCATTGCTGCTGCTGCTGCATCTATTGGGCGGCTGTTGAATAAAGAGAAACAAAGGGCCAATGAATATCTTGATATTCAATAGCCCTAGTTTGGAGGAATGGGGGATTTGATAATTACCGTCTCTCATCTGCTGCTGGCCTCCCCTCCTCAGCATGTTCCATTTGCTGCTCCATTTGGGGTGGTGGTGGTGCTGATGGTGCTGCAGTGGTCTCCTGCCTTCTCCTGCTGCGCTTGGTTGCTTTCTTGGGTGGCATGTTGGGTGTGGCTGTGGGTCCCACTGTCTTGCTTTTATATATGTCTTGTGGGCAGAGCTACTGAGCATGCATTGCGGCGCTCATAGGCTTTCATTGTGTGAAAAAGCCGGACGCGCCGGATCCGGCGTGTCCGGCTTTTTCGCCGGAGACAAAAAACGTTACAGTAGCCGTTTTTTCCAGACGCCAGATCGCGACACATTGCCGGATCCGGCGAAAACCGGATGAAACGCATGGCCATCCGGCGCGATCCGGCGCAAATGCAAGTCAATGGGGGGGAAACCGGATCCGGCATTGCATTTCGCCGGATCCGGTTTCTGTCAAAAGCGCCGGATCGCGCCTGACGGCGAAAACCTGATGTGTGAAAGAGGCCTAAGCTATTTAATGAGAATGGCCTGCTTCTTTACTTATTTAGCAGTTTACCTGCCCTATACTGTATATGGCAGGGCCGGACTGGGACTAAAATTCAGCCCTGGCATTTGAAGTTACACAGGCCCACTAGTCACATGGTGACTATATAATATCTTTGTACAGTTGTAGTTTACAAGAAGTGAGAGGAGATTAACACAACTATATAACATGTAGTCACAGCTGTGCCCAGGATTTCAGCTCAGTCCTATTTATTGCTTTTAGGTACAGTACTCCTCCCAAAGCTCTGTCCCCTTTTGTATGCATGATTACAGAATTCCTGGCAGAACTACTCTCTATTGGGCAACCAGACCCCCTGGTCATAGCCGCCCCTATCATACCTCCCAACTTTTGAAGAAGTTGTAAATTTTGGCCACGCCCAACCACACCCATTTCACAACTAGTCACACCCATGTCCACACCTAATCGCACCCATTTAGCACTGCTGATCACACTGACTGGTACTGAGGGCACAGTGGCTGGCATTATGGGCACACTGACTGGCACTAAGGAAGAGAGAAAACAGAGAGAGAGAGAAAAAAGAAAACAAAGAGAGCGAAAAAGAAAGGGGAAAGAAAGAAAGAACAGTGAGAGACAAAGAAAGAACAGTGAGAGACAGAGAAAGAACAGAGAGAGAAAGAAAGAGGGGAAAGAAAGAAAGAACAGAGAGAGACAGAGAAAGAACAGAGAGAGAAAGAAAGAAGTAAAGAAAAGAAAGAAAGAACAGAGAGAAAGAGAGGAAAGAAAAGAAAGAAAGAGGGGAAGAAAGAACAGAGAGAGAAAAAAGAAAGATTAGAGAAAGAAAGAACAGAGAGAGAATGAAAGAACAGAGAAAGAAAGAAAAAGAGAGAAAGAAATAAAGAAAGATTCTACAAAGATACTATAGCAGCCCGGCTCCCATTGTAGTGCCCACCTGAGCCTCCCGGTGCAGGACCTATCATGATCCGCTCACATGGCCGGCATCCCCGATTCCAAGGCGATCCTGCTGTCTGCGCTGTCGGAGGAGGACACGGTGATGGATCTGAAGCATTCCTGGTTCCGTCACAATCTCCTCAAGAAATTATCTCATTTCCGGTCAGCTTCCAGCACATCACTTCAGGTGGAACGTCATGTGTGTGTTTTAAAATGCTCCTTGGGGCTCCGCCGTGTACTCCTGTGTCCGTGGGAAAAGCCCGCTTTGTATGCTTTGTACACACTTGGCTTCGCTCCGTACATCCCGTACACATATGGCTCCACTCCATACACACACGGCTCCTCTCCGTCCACCTTGTACACGCGTGGCTCCTCTCCGTACACCTCGTACACGCGTGGCTCCTCTCCGTACACCTCGTACACGAGCGGCTCCGCTCCGTCCACCTCGTACACACGGCTCCTCTCCGTACACCTCATACACACACGGCTCCTCTCCGTACACCTCATACACGCGCGTCTCCACCTCGTACACACACACGGCTCCGCTCCGTACACCTCATACACACGGCTCCTCTCCGTACACCTCGTACACACGGCTCCTCTCCGTACACCTCGTACACACGCAGCTCCTCTCCGTACACCTCGTACACACGGCTCCGCTCCGTACACCTCGTACACACGGCTCCGCGCCGTACACCTCGTACACACGGCTCCGCGCCGTACACCTCGTACACACGGCACCGCGCCGTACACCTCGTACACACGGCTCCGCTCCGTACACCTCGTACACACGGCTTCGCTCCGTACACCTCGTACACGCGCGGCTCCGCTCCGTACACCTCGTACACGCGCGGCTCCGCTCCGTACACCTCGTACACGCGCGGCTCCGCTCCGTACACCTCGTACACGCGCGGCTCCGCTCCGTACACCTCGTACACGCGCGGCTCCGCTCCGTACACCTCGTACACGCGCGGCTCCGCTCCGTACACCTCGTACACGCGCGGCTCCTCTCCGTACACCTCGTACACGCGCGGCTCCTCTCCGTACACCTCGTACACGCGCGGCTCCTCTCCGTACACCTCGTACACGCGCGGCTCCGCTCCGTACACCTCGTACACGCGCTGCTCCGCTCCGTACACCTCGTACACACGGCTCCGCTCCGTACACCTCGTACATGCGCGGCTCCGCTCCGTACACCTCGTACACGCGCGGCTCCTCTCCGTACACCTCGTACACGTGCGGCTCCTCTCCGTACACCTCGTACACGCGCGGCTCCTCTCCGTACACCTCGTACACGCGCGGCTCCTCTCCGTACACCTCGTACACACGGCTCCGCTCCGTACACGCGTGGCTCTTCTCCGTACACCTCATACACACGGCTCCGCTCCGTACACCTCATACACACGGCTCCGCTCCGTACACCTCGTACACACACGGCTCCTCTCCGTACACCTTGTACACACGGCTCCGCTCCGTACACCTCGTACGCACACGGCTCCTCTCCGTACACCTCGTACACACGGCTCAGCTCCGTACACCTCGTACACACGGCTCCGCTCCGTACACCTCGTACACACGGCTCCGCTCCGTATACGCGTGGCTCCGCTCCGTACACCTCATACACACGGCTCCGCTCCGTACACCTCGTACACGCGCGGCTCCGCTCCGTACACCTCATACACACGGCTCCGCTCCGTACACCTCGTACACACACGGCTCCGCTCCGTACACCTCATACACACGGCTCCGCTCCGTACACCTCATACACACGGCTCCGCTCCGTACACCTCGTACACACGGCTCCGCTCCGTACACGCGTGGCTCCGCTCCGTACACCTCATACACACGGCTCCGCTCCGTACACCTCGTACACACACGGCTCCGCTCCGTACACCTCGTACACACACGGCTCCGCTCCGTACACCTCGTACACACACGGCTCAGCTCCGTACACCTCGTACACACACGGCTCCTCTCCGTACACCTCGTACACACACGGCTCCTCTCCGTACACCTCATACACACGGCTCCGCTCCGTACACCTCGTACACACACGGCTCCGCTCCGTACACCTCATACACACGGCTCCGCTCCGTACACCTCGTACACGCGCGGCTCCTCTCCGTACACCTCGTACACGCGCGGCTCCTCTCCGTACACCTCGTACACGCGCGGCTCCTCTCCGTACACCTCGTACACGCGCGGCTCCGCTCCGTACACCTCGTACACGCGCGGCTCCGCTCCGTACACCTCATACACACGGCTCCGCTCCGTACACCTCGTACACACACGGCTCCGCTCCGTACACCTCATACACACGGCTCCGCTCCGTACACCTCATACACACGGCTCCGCTCCGTACACCTCATACACACGGCTCCGCTCCGTACACCTCGTACACACGGCTCCGCTCCGTACACACACTGCTCCGCTCCGTACACCTCGTACACGCGCGGCTCCTCTCCGTACACCTCGTACACGCGCGGCTCCTCTCCGTACACCTCGTACACGCGCGGCTCCTCTCCGTACACCTCGTACACGCGCGGCTCCGCTTCGTACACCTCGTACACGCGCGGCTCCGCTCCGTACACCTCGTACACACGGCTCCGCTCCGTACACCTCGTACACACACGGCTCCGCTCCGTACACCTCATACACACGGCTCCGCTCCGTACACCTCATACACACGGCTCCGCTCCGTACACCTCGTACACACGGCTCCGCTCCGTACACACACTGCTCCGCTCCGTACACCTCGTACACACGGCTCCGCTCCGTACACCTCGTACACACGGCTCCGCTCCGTACACCTCGTACACACACGGCTCCGCTCCGTACACCTCGTACACACGGCTCCGCTCCGTACACCTCGTACACACGGCTCCGCTCCGTACACCTCGTACACACGGCTCCGCTCCGTACACCTCGTACACACGGCTCCGCTCCGTACACCTCGTACACACACGGCTCCGCTCCGTACACCTCGTACACACGGCTCCGCTCCGTACACACGTGGCTCCGCTCCGTACACCTCGTACACACGGCTCCGTACACCTCGTACACGCGTGGCTCCGCTCCGTACACCTCGTACACACACGGCTCCGCTCCGTACACCTCGTACACACGGCTCCGCTCCGTACACCTCGTACACATGGCTCCGCTCTGTACACCTCGTACACACGGCTCCGCTCCGTACACCTCGTACACACGGCTCCGCTCCGTACACGCGTGGCTCCGCTCCGTACACCTCGTACACACGGCTCCGTACACCTCGTACACGCGTGGCTCCGCTCCGTACACCTCGTACACGCGTGGCTCCGCTCCGTACACCTCGTACACACGGCTCCGCTCCGTACACCTCGTACACACACGGCTCCGCTCCGTACACCTCGTACACACGGCTCTGCTCCGTACACCTCGTACACACGGCTCCGCTCTGTACACCTCGTACACACGGCTCCGCTCCGTACACCTCGTACACACGCGGCTCCGCTCCGTACACCTCGTACACACGCGGCTCCGCTCCGTACACCTCGTACACACGCGGCTCCGCTCCGTACACCTCGTACACACGCGGCTCCGCTCCGTACACCTCGTACACACGCGGCTCCGCTCCGTACACCTCGTACACACACAGCTCTGCAACATCCACACTGTAAATCCTGACCCCACACATACTTACCTCAACCAGCACCATGACAACAGTAAAGCAGAGTCTTGCAGACGGTAGAGGCAAGGCTGAGCGCACAGGACCTGTGATGAGGTCACAGGAGGGGCGGAGTCAGGGGTGACATGATCGGGGGTCTGGACGAAGGCTCCTGATCATGTGACCCCCTGACTCCTCCCCTCCTGTGACCTCATCACAGGTCCTTGCGAACAGAGCGAGCAGGCAAGCGAGTGCGACGCTGTGAGTGGCTGCGGGGGGGAGGGGGTCTCATGCTACGGCGAGGATGGGGTGCGTGGGGGGGGGCGTGGCGGCTTATCTCCCTGCAGTGCGGGAGGAACTTGAATCTATCACCGCCGTGCCCGCAGAGGGCCGGTGGCAGGAGCAACAGTGGCCGCAGCAGCTGGCAATTGGCCAGATGTTTGGGCACTGCCGCCCGCGGCCCACATGACAGCGGCCCAGCGGGAAAATGCCCGGTTGGTTATATTGCCAATCCAGGCCTGGTATATGGGCTCGGGCACATGACAGTATTATCGGGCCGAGTGCAATCTCACATAACATTGGATCGCACTCGGACAACTGTTACTCTATGGCAGGGGTCCCCAACCACCGGTCCGCGGCCCAGGACCGGGCCGTTGCAGCTCTGTTGCCGGTCCGCGGAGCCACGGCTCAGAATGCTGGACACAAGGGGAGCTGGCGGCTGTAGCACTGTAGTGACAGCTGCAACCGCCGGCTTCCAGAAGACATCGATATTCACCAACAGTTCCTGCATCCCTGTCGGGCGCGATAGCTTCATCCAGTGCTGAGCGGTCACATAGTACCACTCATTAAGGTCATGAATATGGATGCGACTCCACTTCCATAGGCGTGGCGTCCATATTCATGACCTTAATGAGTGGTACTACATGACCGCTCAGCACAGGAAGAAGCTGACGCGCCAGGATAGAGATGCAAGGAAGTTCAGCGACGGTGTGAGGGTAAGTATGATGGGGGAGGATGGGTGAGCCCAGCCATACATACAAGGGTGGGAGCAGAGCCATGCATACAAGGGTGGGAGCGGAGCCATGTATACAAGGGTGGGAGCGGAGCCATGCATACAAGGGTGAGAGCGGAGCCATGCATACAAGGGTGGGAGCGGAGCCATGCATACAAGTGTGGGGAGCGGAGCCATGCATACAAGGGTGGGGAGCGGAGCCATGCATACAAGTGTGGGGAGCGGAGCCATGCATACAAGTGTGGGGAGCGGAGCCATGCATACAAGGGTGGGAGCGGAGCCATGTATACAAGGGTGGGAGCGGAACCATGCATACAAGGGTGTCGCTGTCTCCCATCTCCCCTAGATGGGACTGTCTTGTTGCAGGAACAAGCCCAGTGCTCCCATTGATACAGGGAAACAAGCCCGGTGCTCCCACTCATTCAAAACCTATGGTGAGTTGAGTCACTTTCACATTATAAATGTTATAATTAAATGATAAGTATGCACTACTAAACTACTACCCCGTCCATAGTCCCGCTCCCTTATGACCAAAGCCCCGCCCCTGCCACACCTCCATCCCCGCCCTGCCGGGCCATGGAAGAATGGTCTTGCTTGAAGCCGGTCCCTGGTGCAAAAAAAGTTGGGGACCACTGCTCTATGGGGTCGTGCACTTGTCCAATTTTTCCTTGGATGGAACGAGAAAGTTCAAAGAAAAAATTGCAGCATGTCCGAATTGGATCTAATTATTGTATCGCACTTTCAAATCAATGACTCTGTGAAAAAAAAAAACAGAGAGATGACATCTGAGTGCAGTTTAATTTTCATGGACTGACAAAATGGAGAAGATGATGTAGCAATATGTTATATGATGATGTGGCCTCTAGGGGTCTCACTACGTTTATGTGTGTACTTTTTTCCATTTCCTCTGCATTCATGAAAATCGGATCACACTATGATCACACTTTGATCAGAGCTGGATCAGATTGTTATTTGCATAATCGCCCGGATTCTCCTGCATGAGCGAAAATACTCTGGTGTGACCCTAGCCTAATGTCAAGCCACCTAGGCACCATGGAGAGGTGCTGTTTCAGGGTGACATATACCATACCTTAGCTCTATCTCTTTCTACGCTACTGGTAATACCACGTTACCATAATAAACTGACGTTTACATATATGACTGGATAATCCTGATAAAAAAATACTAAAAAAGATTTACTGAATATTAATGCTACCATAAAGCGGCCAAAATAATACTGTAGAGTGAATGAAATAAAGAAATACAGCAAGGAAATAATACTAGCATAGAGTAACTGTGACTGAAGAATACTACCTCATAGGAAATGAACGGCGCTGCTCACAATCACACAGTGCCACAGTTCCAAGCAATCATCTGCAGTCCATCATCACCAGGGACTTCAGAAAAATACCATACACTGTATGTACGGCGGAAGGAGAGCTGTAGGGATGGGGAAGAAGCAGACACTCATCCACTAAGTGTTGTCTTTATCTCCATGTTTGTGTAATGTGTTATTTTATTTTTTTTTGTGTTTGGTCTTTAGTGTCTGTTTCCTATTTGCTTATGCCTGTGGTGCCCGAGGTCCGTCCATTTGTTTGCTTCCCTCATTGTTCTACTTGGCAATCCAAGGCTTGCAATGCAAGTTGCTGCGAAAATTAAGTTTACTAGCCATTGCCCAAAACTAAATGGTGTATTTGTCAGCAAAGCTTCATACAAGCCGCAGCTTCTGGTAAGGCCTCTTTCACACTTCAGTCTTTTGGCGTCAGTTAAAATCCGTCGGAACAACGGATCCGTCGAAAATAGTGAAAGACGGATACGACTAGCGGATCCATCGAAAAAAACGGATGCATTGCATCAGTCGCATCCGTTTTTTCCATCCGTTTCTTCCGTTTTTTCGACGGATCTGTTTTTTCACAAGCCAAATGGGAGGCTCCCAAAACGTGATTGGCTACTGGAAAATACAGGAAACATATTTATTGAGTGTTTTAGCACCACATCTTTGAAAGGCTGTAGAGCAAGTGGCAGAAGTGGAAGGAGGTATAGCGAATATTGTGAGCATATATGTGGATTTTGCTTTTGAGGAAGCAAGACAGCGCTTCCTGCGTCTGCGGCGGCGACGACGTCTTTCGATCCATCCGATAACTGCACAGCGACTGACCTGTGGTGTCTATTCAACGCTCTATATGGAGTTGAGGCAAAACCCTGATAAGTTCTTCAATTATGTAAGCATGAGAGCTGAAAACGTTGGTATTTTGGTGGAACAGGTGGGAGAACTAATCAGGAGAAAGGACACCTATTGCCGGTTCTCCATATCACCGGCGGAGCGTCTGATGGTGACTCTTCGGTAAGCCTTTTCTTAAATTTTTATTTAAATGTTATGGTTTCTCATTCTGCAGACTTATAACTGTAATGTTGTTGCTGTTAGTTTGTATTAATTATTGTCATTGCCTTTTTGAACAGATTCCTTGCTACTTCGCGATCAGCGGCGCTCTCGGGGGGGGGTGCCGCTGATCACGGCCAGGTGTCAGCTGATTATCACAGCTGACACCCGGCACTATGTGTCAGGGGCAGTCATGGACCGCCCCCGACACGTTAACCCCTGGCACGCTGCGATCAAACATGATCGTAGTGTACCGGGGTTTAGAGAAGCATCGGCAGGGAGGGGGCTCCCTCTGTGCTTCCCTGAGACCCCCAGCGCAGCGCGATGTGCTGCGCTGCTCTGGGGGCCTCCTTCCCTGCAGATCCCCGGATCCAATATGGCTGCGGGGGGCCTTCGGGGGCCTGCAAGGAGGCGGTTTCCTCGGTGTCTGCAGAGAGCAGGCAGTGAGGAAGCCTCTGCAGCGCCTGTCAGATCACTGATCTGGCAGAGTGCTGTGCAAACTGCCAGATCAGCGATCTGACACATGACAGTGATGTCCCCCCTGGGACAAGGTAATAAAGTTAAAAAAAAAAAAAATGTAAAAATAATTTATAAAGAAAGCTAAATAAATAACAAAAAAACAATTCCCTAATAAATTCATTTTTTGGAAATAAAAAAACAAAAATGAAAGTACATATATTTAGTATCACCGCATCCGAAACAACACGCCCTATTAAACTGTCCCTATAGTTAACCCCTTTAGCGAACCCCTTAAAAAATAAAAAACAAAGCAAAAAATGCTTTATCATCATACCGCCAAACAAAAAGTGCAATAACGCGCGATCAAAAAGACGGATATAAATAATCATGGTACCGCTGAAAACGTCATCTTGTCTCACAAAAAACAAGCCGCCACACAGCATCATCAGCAAAAAAATAGAAAAGTTATAGCTTGCAGAATAAAGCTATGCAAAAATAATTATTTTTATATAATATTGTTTTTATTGCATAAAACCGACAAAACATAAAAAAAGACCTAAATGAGGTATCGCTGTAATCGTACTGACCCGAAGAATAAAACCACTTTATCAATTTTACCACACGTGGAACGGTGTAAACGCACCCCCCAAAAGAAATTCATGAAATGCTGTTTTTTGTTCATTTTGTGTCCCAATAATCGGAATAAAAAGCGATCAAAAAATGTCACGTGCCCTAAAATGGTACCAATAAAAACATCAACTCGTCCCGCAAAATATGGAAAAATTATAGCTCTCAAAATGTGGTGATGCAAAAACTATTTTTACAATAAAAAGCGTCTTTTAGCGTGTGACAGCTGACAAACATAAAAACCGCCATAAATAGTAAATCAAACCCCCCCGTTATCACCCCCTTAGTTAGGGAAAAAATAATAAAATTAAAAATGTATTTATTTCCATTTTCCCATTAGGGTTAGGGTTAGAGCTAGGGTTAGAGTTAGGGCTACGGTTAGGGTCAGGGCTGAGATTAGGGTTAGGGTTGGAGTTAGAATTGGGGGGTTTCCACTGTTTGGGCACATCAGGTGCTCTCCAAATGCAAACATGGCGTCTGATCTTAATTCCAGCCAATTCTGCGCTGAAAAAGTCAAACGGTGCTCCTTCCCTTCCAAGCTCTGCCATGCGCCCAAACAGTGTTTTACCCCCACATATGGGGTATCAGCCTACTCGGGACAAATTTTGGGGTCCAATTTCTCCTGTTACCCTTAGGAAAATAAAAAATTGAGGGCAAAGATATTATTTTTGTGGAAAAAAAATATGATTTTTTTATTTTCACGCCCGGGCGTTATCAACTTCTGTGAAGCACTGGGGGGTTCAAAGTGCTCACCACACATCTAGATAAGTTCCTTGGGGGATCTAGTTTCCAAAATGGGGTCACTTGTGGGGGGTTTCAACAGTTTAGGCACATCAGAGGCTCTCCAAACGCGACATGACACCCACAGACCATTCCATCAAAATCTGCATTCCAAAACGTCACTACTTCCCTCCCAAGCCCCGACGTGTGCCCATACAGTAGTTTTCTCCCACATATGGGGTATCAGTGTACTCAAGACAAATTGGACAACAACATTTGGGGTCCAATTTCTCCTGTTACCCTTGGGAAAATGAAAAAATTTGGGACTAAAAGATCATGATTGTGGAAAAAATATGATTTTTTTATTTTCACGCCTGGGCGTTATAAACTTCTGTGAAGCACTGCAGGGTTCAAAGTTCTCACCACACATCTAGATAAGTTCCTTGAGGGGGGTCTAGTTTTCAAAATGGTGTCATTTGTGGGGGGTTTCCACTGCTTAGGCACATCAGGGGCTTTCCAAACGCGGCATGGCGTCCGATCCCAATTCCAGTCAAAAAAGTCAAATGGCGCTGCTTCCCTTACGAGCTCTGCCATGCGCCCAAATAGTGGTTTTCCCCCTACATGTGGGGTATCAGCGTACTCAGGACAAATTGCACAATAAGTTTTGGGGTCCTGTGACCCTTGGGAAATAAAAACTGAGGGTGAAAAGATCATTTTAAAATCTTACCATTGAACAATGGTATTGAACTCCCACCTGTGGAAGATTTGGTACACGACGGTGGAGAGGGCTAACAGGGGGTAGTTGATCCGTCAGCGATGGACACCCCCAATGAACCCAGATATTACCCTACACGGGAAAGAAGGGCTCCATCAAGACTTATTGAAGAGATGTAATTAAAATGCCTGATTTGCAAATGAACAAATAAGACAATACAGACATATGTCTTTTCTTGGATGTTTTCTTGTTTGTTTTTTTCTTTTCTTCTCTCTTTTCTTTTTATTCTTTTCGCGTTGTTGCCTTATCAATATTTTTTTTTTAGGTTGTTAGCATGTAAAAAAAAAAAAAAAAAAAAAAAAAGAGGGATGATGTAATGTATAATGATCTGACCTGTCTCTTTAAGAAAGGAAATCTTGTGACTAGAAGGTTATAGACAGGAAGTGGGTGGGGAGAGTTTCAGTTTCAGTATAGCCTGAGGAGAGAAATGTTATGCTGTATGCTGGAATAAGAAGGAGAAGAACAAAATATAGTTAAAGCGTTCTCTCTTGAATTCCTTATACCGTGTGGACATTACAGGCGGGGAGTTGGGTTGGTGTAGGTAGGAAATTATACTGTCCAGAAAGCTGGGCCGGGGAAGGAATATGTAACGGGGAAGGAAACTGTGGGGAAGGAATCTGGTACGGGGAAGGATTCTGGTAACGGCAAGTATTTTGGTACTGGGAAGGATTTTGGTACTGGGAAGGATTGGGAGGAGGGACAGTGGCTGGGGGGGGCAAGTGTGGGAGGAACTACTGGGGTAGGTGGAGGGGTTTGGGAGGTGGCCTGCGCTAGAGCAAGCTGGCAGCCTTGCATTACATGCATCTGCTGGTCAGGAGTTAGACTTTCCATGCACCAGAGTACTGACTGGAAAAAACAATGATTTGGAGACTTGCTTACATCTGAATGCATCCTATCCAGACGACTGCTGAGTTCAAAGATGCTTTGGTTCAACATGTTGAACCGAGCAGTCTCTTGCTCGGCTAAAAGTTTGATTGCGTTCTGGAAGGCTGCATTCAGATGCAAGAACTCTGGTGCATAGCTCCTTTCCTGACCTCTCAGGCACTGCCAGCCAGAACCCAAAGGTGTTCTAGAGGTGGCGGCAGTGTCAGTGAGGTGGGTAAAGGGAAAACGAAAAAAAAAATTAAAACATGGAGACATTTTTACTTCATATGTGGTTTGGGGAATATTTACCTTCTCCTGACCATCGCTGACCGGAGGAAAGGCAGGGCTCTCGAATATTTGTAGTGGATTCTGCGTCCTCCCGATCCACTCGGGGCCTGCATCTCCTAGTTAAACTCTCTCTTGAAGCGATCCCTGAGTGACCGCCACCGCTTGACAACCCTTTCACCTGTAATGTGAAAGCACAAATTGGTTAGTAAACAACACATTACATCCTGCAACATAACTTACTGAACTGTTAATACTTAAGTGTTAGAGTCTGATCATGAGGTTCGAGGTCCTCCCACCTGTCCTCAAGTATGAAACATACTTCCTCCCAGAGCCGACGGGTGATGAATTGATCAGCATGGCGGCAGTCCCCCATGTTCCACAGCGGCTCCCGATCGCATACCTCATCGATGAGGCGGTCGATGTCGAGACCCCTATCCTCACCATCCGAAACGGGAACACGCTGTGAAGCCTGTAGAATATATAAAATCACCAAAAATTAAACTGAAATCCACATGAACTATTTGTAAGAAAAAAAAAAAAACCTAATTAGGTGTACTTACTAGATGATGACCGCTGCGACGATCACGACGACGACCCTGGGAGGTCCTTGGAGTACCTCTAGGCCTTTCTCCAGAATGTGCAGACTATATAGAAAAAAACATTTTGTGCTTGGATGTAGTCATATGTACTGTGTGTACTGCAATGTCTGTGATGGTCTGTTGTTTATGTGTTGGGTGCACTGTGATGTCTGTAAGGATTCTGAGAAACTTACATTTTGCCCGGCCGCTCCTTGAGTCTCTCCACCCCGTCCGTCTCCTTCTGGAAGGCCCTCTGATGCATCAGCTTCCTGTGAAAACAGAATCAATGCATATAGTGTTACCAAAAACATTAGTACAAGTGCAATCCGATTTTTTTAGCGGATTGCACTCATCTGATTTATATGCTGATGTGAGCGAGCCCTAATACTGGAGGAAGGTACTCAAGGAGTAGTAACGTTCACAAGTTAGAGGGCACAAAATACCTGCCCTGCCTACATGTTGGCAGCAACCCACCTTATGCCACCATCCAGGGCCCGTTTTAGGCAAAGTGGGGCCCTAGGCAAAATTTAAAATGGGGCCCCAAATGCTAACATATTGCACATCACACAGAAGAATTTCAGTTGTAGTTACAAGCGCTGAGTTCAGGGAGCTAAATGAGTGTGATCAACAATATTGAAGATGTTCAACACTTGTTTCCCGGCCTCTTTCCACCGTCTGAGAAAGAATAATGGGGACAGAATGATCACTAATGGATCAGTAACAGATCACCATACAGTATCATGTTATCAGCAGCACATCTACAGTTTACACCCCATAGTCCTCCATATAATATAATGTGCCCCATAGTCCTCCATATAGTATAATACACTCCTCAGTCATCCATATAGTATAATACACTTCCCATAGTCCTCCATATAGTATAATGCACTCCCCATAGTCCTCCATATAGTATAATACACTCCCCATAGTCCTCCATATAGTATAATACACTCCTCATAGTCCTCCATATAGTAAAATACACTCCTCATAGCCCTTCATATATTAAAATACACTCAGTCCTCCATATAGCATAATACACTCCTCATAGTCCTCCATATATTAAAATACACTGCTCAGTCCTCCATATAGTATAATGCAGCCACCCCACAGAGTATAATGCAGCCACTCCACAGAATATAATGTAACCCTCCCATAGAATATAATGCAGCCCCCCTCATATATTATAATGCAGCCCCTCCATAGAATATATAGCAGCCTCCTCATAGAATATAATGTAGCCCCTTATATAGTATAATGTAGCCCCTCCACAGAATACAATATAGCCCTCCTCATATAGTTTAATGCAGCCCCCATAGAATATAATGTAGCCCCTCATAAAGTATAAAGAAGCCCCCATACAATATAGTCTATCCCTGCATAGAATATAATGCAGCCCCCCATAGAATACAATGCAGCCTCCTCATATAGTATAATGTAGCCTCCTCATAGTATGATGCAATCACCCCTCATAGAATATAATAAATATAATACAGCCCCCCATAGAATATAATGTAGCACCGAATAGAATATAATGCAGCCCCCATATTATATAACACAGCCTCCTCTATAGAATATAATGTACCCCCATGGTATATAGCACAGCCACATAGTATATTAAAATAGCTACATAGTATCTAACACAGCCACATAGTATATAGCACAGCCACATAGTATATAACAATCTTTATATAGCGCTAGCATATTCCACAGCGCTTTAGTTTGCACACATTATCATCACTGACCCTGATGGGGCTCACAATCTAAATTCCCTATCAGTATGTCTTTGGAATGTGGGAGGAAACCGGAGAGCCCGGAGGAAACCCACGCAACTCCTTGTCCCTGGTGGGATTGGAACCCAGGACTGCAGCACTAACCTCTGAGCCACCGTGCTGCCCACATAGTATATAGCACAGCCCACATAGTATATAACACAAATGGTAAATAGCACAGCGCACATAGTATATAGCACAGCCATAGAGTATATAGCACAGCCCACATAGTATATAACACAAATGGTAAATAGCACAGCACACATAGTATATAGCACAGCCATAGAGTATATAGCACAGCCACATAGTATATAACAATCTTTATATAGCGCTAGCATATTCCACAGCGCTTTAGTTTGCACACATTATCATCACTGACCCTGATGGGGCTCACAATCTAAATTCCCTATCAGTATGTCTTTGGAATGTGGGAGGAAACCGGAGAGCCCGGAGGAAACCCACGCAACTCCTTGTCCCTGGTGGGATTGGAACCCAGGACTGCAGCACTAACCTCTGAGCCACCGTGCTGCCCACATAGTATATAGCACAGCCCACATAGTATATAACACAAATGGTAAATAGCACAGCGCACATAGTATATAGCACAGCCATAGAGTATATAGCACAGCCCACATAGTATATAACACAAATGGTAAATAGCACAGCACACATAGTATATAGCACAGCCATAGAGTATATAGCACAGCCACATAGTATATAACAATCTTTATATAGCGCTAGCATATTCCACAGCGCTTTAGTTTGCACACATTATCATCACTGACCCTGATGGGGCTCACAATCTAAATTCCCTATCAGTATGTCTTTGGAATGTGGGAGGAAACCGGAGAGCCCGGAGGAAACCCACGCAACTCCTTGTCCCTGGTGGGATTGGAACCCAGGACTGCAGCACTAACCTCTGAGCCACCGTGCTGCCCACATAGTATATAGCACAGCCCACATAGTATATAACACAAATGGTAAATAGCACAGCGCACATAGTATATAGCACAGCCATAGAGTATATAGCACAGCGCACATAGTATATAACACAAATGGTAAATAGCACAGCGCACATAGTATATAGCACAGCCATAGAGTATATAGCACAGCCCACATAGTATATAACACAAATGGTAAATAGCACAGCGCACATAGTATATAGCACAGCCATAGAGTATATAGCACAGCCCACATAGTATATAACACAAATGGTAAATAGCACAGCGCACATAGTATATAGCACAGCCATAGAGTATATAGCACAGCCCACATAGTATATAACACAAATGGTAAATAGCACAGCCCACATAGTATATAGCACAGCCATAGAGTATATAGCACAGCCCACATAGTATATAACACAAATGGTAAATAGCACAGCGCACATAGTATATAGCACAGCCATAGAGTATATAGCACAGCCCACATAGTATATAACACAAATGGTAAATAGCACAGTGCACATAGTATATAGCACAGCCATAGAGTATATAGCACAGCCCACATAGTATATAACACAAATGGTAAATAGCACAGCCCACATAGTATATAGCACAGCCATAGAGTATATAGCACAGCCCACATAGTATATAACACAAATGGTAAATAGCACAGCCCACATAGTATATAGCACAGCCATAGAGTATATAGCACAGCCCACATAGTATATAACACAAATGGTAAATAGCACAGCGCACATAGTATATAGCACAGCCATAGAGTATATAGCACAGCCCACATAGTATATAACACAAATGGTAAATAGCACAGCGCACATAGTATATAGCACAGCCATAGAGTATATAGCACAGCCCACATAGTATATAACACAAATGGTAAATAGCACAGTGCACATAGTATATAGCACAGCCATAGAGTATATAGCACAGCCCACATAGTATATAACACAAATGGTAAATAGCACAGCCCACATAGTATATAGCACAGCCATAGAGTATATAGCACAGCCCACATAGTATATAACACAAATGGTAAATAGCACAGCCCACATAGTATATAGCACAGCCATAGAGTATATAGCACAGCCCACATAGTATATAACACAAATGGTAAATAGCACAGCCCACATAGTATATAGCACAGCCCACATAGTATATAGCACAGCCCACATAGTATATAGCACAGCCATAGAGTATATAGCACAGCCCACATAGTATATAACACAAATGGTAAATAGCACAGCCCACATAGTATATAGCACAGCCATAGAGTATATAGCACAGCCCACATAGTATATAGCACAGCCATAGAGTATATAGCACAGCCCCCCCCGAGAATGGCCCCACAGTCTGAAAGAATAATAACGCCTATATTCCCCTTCCGTGCCAGCGCCGTTCGCGTGGTGTCTGCACTGGCTCTCCCGAGGCTTTCATGCTGTTTTGTGACACATGACCCCGGCGATCAGTCGGCACCGGCATCACTGTCCCCGCCTCCTATCGAATTGATCATGAAGAGGAAGTCAGAGATCAGCTGCAGCCTCGATTTGTCCAGTGGTGGGGACAGCGACCCCGCTCTGATTGGGTGTCGGGTTCACATGTCCCAATAACATGTACGATACCCCCTGAACTGCGAGTGCTGGCACAGGAGGCAAGTAAGTATAAACTTTATTATTTTATCGTGGCCGAACATTTAGATCAAGAAGGGGTTGCTCTAGTAGGGCACAACCTCTTTAATGGTTTATTATGGTCTTCTAATGTGTCCGTAAAAGTTGTCTGTTAGTGATTTTTTGAGAAGCTGCTCAGAAAAAAATAAAGTTGGCAACCCCGGTATGTGGAAAAATGAGCATCCCTTCCCCAATATGTAGCGAAGGTGAACTGCAGACATGGGAAGCGGCACTAGGTGGCACCAGAGAGCCGCTGCCAGGCTCTGGAGGGGAGTGGAGAGGAATGAGTCAGGCAGGGTGAGCCTGGCAGTGTGATTGGCAGCTTGTGCGTCCCTGTTACAATGGTTACAAGATCCAGCCCCACACGGGAGCACACAGCACGGAGGCAGCCTCACAACAAAGACATGGCACAGCCTCGGGACACGCTGGAGTAGAAGCCCCCGGACGCCCCTGCAGGGTGCTGTGTTCTCCGGAGAGCCGGAATTTGGGGGTCTGTGCCCCTGGTATGTGGTCCTGTGCTGGGCACTCAGTGACTCTCTGGAGGCCCCTGGTAGTGCGTGCACCGGGAGATGCTCATGGTGCTGCCGCCTTTCTGGAGGTTTTCGTCTCTTGCTCCTGACTTTGGAAAACTTCTGGAAAAAGTAATCTGACACCCGGGGTCTGTGCAAGACGAGGAAGAGGGGGAAAGTTTGGAGACTGATGCATATCCACTAAAGAGACCCTCAAAGGTGAGCTCCGCCAGAGGTGAGCCCCCCCCAGAAGTGAACCCCCCCGAGGTGAGCCCCCCCTGAGGTGAGCTCCCCCCGAGGTGAGCCCCCCCCTGAGGTGAGCCCCCCACCCCCCTGAGGTGAGCCCCCCCCTGAGGTGAGCCCCCCACCCCCCCGAGGTGAGCCCCCCCTGAGGTGAGCCCCCCACCCCCCAGAAGTGAGCCCCCCCCCGAGGTGAGCCCCCCACCCCCCTGAGGTGAGCCCCCCCCTGAGGTGAGCCCCCCCCTGAGGTGAGCCCCCCCACCCAGAGGTGAGCCATGGCTGCACACAGCTGGCATGCTGGGGATGGGAGACACTTGTTGCTTGTTTCCTTGCCACCCTGTTTATTATTGGTGTATTAGTCTGACAATCCTGATGTATAGCTCCATGTTGGCACAGGAGGGGCATGTACTGCGCATTCTCCCTGTGGCACTGAAGGTGTTAAGTCACTGGACACACATTTAACCCCATTCAGTGCCACCCTGTCCAGGAGCTTGCAGACAGTTGCCCCCCCAGTGGTATTGTGTCTCAGCTCTGATCCTGGGAGCGGTGGGCTGCCTCATCTCATTGTGATGTTTAGGGTCTTGCAGCAGTCCTGGAGATCTGAAGAGCTTCTATGTTGGAGAGGCCTAGTTTTGGGTTTGCTGGATTCCTTTTCCCCCCATGATTACTTCCCTATAAGTTATGGTTTTGATGAGTGATGTGATTCTGTTTCACTGTTGGGACCGAAATCTCTTGTTTTCCATGTGAGTGTCTCAGTTCATGATGAGGTTTCCTCCCCCTAGACCAGGACAGTTCATTAAAGCCATGTGAGAGCACAATGAGTTTCTATAGGACTGGCATTGGACTGCACCAGAAATGATTCCTTGGTTACAGGTTGTGATTTATTTAGTTTTAAGGTATTATTATTTACAAAGTGATACGTCCAATTATGCTGCTGGGTATAATGTACTAAAAAAGAATAACAAATGTAAAAAGTTATTTACATTCAATGCATTTAATATATACATTCAATATATGTGATACCAGGGGGTGGATGTACTATTGCTGCAGCCTGTACAGTTGTACAGGAGCCCAAGAGTTAAAGGGGTTTTACAGGAGCCCAAGAGTTAAGGGGGCTGTACAGGAGCCCAAGAGTTAAGGGTAGGGGGCTGTACAGGAGCCCGAGAGTTAAGGGGAGGGAGGTAGGGATGGGCGAATCTACTCGTTAGGACTCGTTACTCTGCGAGTAGTAGGGGACTCGCAGTAGTCGGTACTCTGCGAGTTTCCAAGCGATTACTCGCACAATAACGAGTCCAATGCAAATAAGGCTAAGTGCACACGTACCGGAACTCTCGCGGAAATTACCGCGAGAATTCCGGAATTCCATTCCGCGGGAAAATCGCATTTTAAATTCCCGCGATTTTCCCGCGGGAAAAAATAGCATTTTGCAAGCGTAATTAGCTTGCAAAATGCTAGCGTTTTCCAAGCGATCTGTAGCATCGCTTGGAGAACTGATTGACAGGTTGGTCACACTCGTCAAACATAGTGTTTGACAAGTGTGACCAACTTTTTACTACTGAGGCCGCCTATGCGGCATCAGTAGTAAAAGATAGAATGTAAAAAAAAAAAAAAAATGGTGTTATTCTTACCCTCCGACGTCCCGCGCAGCCTTCCCGCCTCTCCACGCATCCGTTCCCAGTAATCCTTTGCGAAAATGCCCTGCGGTTTTACCTGCGGATTGCTCTGCGGTTTTGCCCTGCGGTTTTTCATCTCCTCAATGGAGGAGATGGCAAACCGCAGGAGAATCCGCAGAAAGAATTGACATGTCAATTCTTTCTGCGGATTGAAAACCGCAGATAATCCGCGCGGAAAATTCCGCACCGTCTGCACTGCGGTTTTTGATTCCCATAGGGAATCATTGTACTGTACACCGCAGCAAAAACTGCTGCGGGTCCGCAGCGGCCAAAACCGCTGCGGAACCGCAGCAAAATCCGCAGCGTGTGCACACAGCCTAAAGCTGCCTTTAAACACTTTGACAATGTGCGCTACATGACTAATATCCATGTGCGTAAATTCTCTGTAGAAGACCACTCGCGACTAAAAATTTGTTATTTAAGATCCACAAATCAATGTTTGTAAATGAACTCACTCATTGATAATTAAACCACAACCCTATATTATAATTTATTACTAGACTTCGATATTGCAGAATCGACATAGATGTAATGTTGGAAGAGATTGGTGTGTGCTGACTCCATCTTGGTTACCCCGGTATTATAATGTATTTATTCTCCTGTAATTGTGACATGAGTCATATGCTGCTCAGACCTATGTCTGTAAGGACCAGCGTCGTATTAAGCTCACATGTCCCATCATGAAATGGATCCAGCATCAATCCGTTGACAAAAACCTGTGCAGACAACTCTCCGGTTTGGACCGGAGCGTTCAGCTGCATAGAAAGCCATGCAGCCGCACACTCCGGTCCCGAGTGCCGGGTGTTGAGGCGAGAGAATCGCACGAGTTTCTCACATTGCACTCACAAGTGTGACCCCGGCCTAACATTGAAGTCTATGGACACTGGTTCCATTAATTAGACACCTGTTATTTTCTATTTGCAACTGATCCAGTAAGCAAAAAACTGATCGTTTTCAAATGTGAGAAGAACGAATAGCTATTTGATGGATCCGTTTTCCATAGTCTTCAATGTTAAAAAACGGATCCGGTTGAAATCAGTTTTTTGAGGCCGAACCAAAAAAAGTTGTTTGCATAACTTTTTTGTCCACGAATTGCTGCTGGATCTGTTTCAACAGCAGATTACTGGACATGTGGACATAGTCTTACATCCATATGCCATGAATTCCTGTAAATAAGGATTTTGTGTAAAAGATCAAGTACCTGGATGGATCTGGACTACACTGGAAGACAACATATCTCAAGTTTTTATAATGGCTTTCTTATTATCCAGTGTTTTGTTTTTTTCACCTTCCTTACATTATGCCAACATCTCAACAGTTGTGCATAATAAATGTGGACACTGTAATGTCAGGTACCTGTGACATACAGAATGGCAATAGATTCCAACTCAACCAAAAGTTCCAGGTCTAGACAGGGATAAGGAAATTGGTTAAAAACAAGACAATAATGGGTTGGGGGGGAAGTCACCAGTTTTGGTGCTTTACAGATTTACGCCAAACTTTGCAAATTTTCTGTCCTTTTGTTGCTTTTCAAAGCCACATTCACACATTGAGCATTTTATCAGTATTTGTAAGCCAAAACCAGGAGTGGATCAATCAGAGGAAAAGTATAATAGAAACACGTCACCACTTCTGGATTTATGACCCACTCATGGTTTTGACTTACAAATCTCTCTTCCACGCTTATTCGCTCCTCACCCAGTCGCCTCCAAGATTTCTCCCGAATAGCCCTCATCCTCTGGAACTCTGTGCCCCAACACGCCTGGCTATCCACTACATTTGGATCCTTCAGACGGAATCTGAAAACCCATCTCTTCAAAAAAGCTTACAACCTGTAATGACCACGCAGCTACCTCAACACCATTGAATCTACTGCAACCCCCGACCTACTGTCTCCTTCCCCACCATCCTCTGGAGTGTAAAGGTCCCGTTACATTTAGCGATGCACCAGCGATCCCGACAACGATACTACCTAGTCAGGATCACTGGTGCATTGCTAAATGGTCGCTAGTGAGCTGCCGATCAGGCAGATCTCACCAGCGATGCAGCAGCGGTTGGCGGTCATCACTTACCTGTCACATGCAGCGAGGGTGACGTCTTCCGCCCGCCTCCATGGAGTCGCTCGTCGGCATCAGCAGGAAGCCGACGACGAGAAATGGACCAGGACGATCTCGCGCGATCAGCGATATCCAGCAGGGAGCCGGGTCGGAGGTAAGTGTCACATGTAGCGATATCGCTAGCGATATCGCTGTTGTGTCACAAAATCGGTGACGCTTTAACGATATCACTAGCGATCTCGCTATGTGTGAAGGGGGCTTAAGCCCGCAAGGGCAGTGTCCCCTTCCCTCTGTATCAGTCTGTCTTTGTTTGTTTGTTTACTGATATGATCCAGACCGGGTTTTGAACCCTGTTTTCCCTTTTTCCTGGTCTGGTCATGTAGGGGTTAACTTTTCTCAGCCTCAGTCTGGGCTCTGGTTTGCTATTTATCTCCACTGCCTCCTGCAGGCGATGTCCATTATAGATTTGCCTAGGGCTGCTGTAGCTGACTCTGATTGGTCCTGCTACATTTGCTATCTGGTCCCGTGTTTCTGTTTTCGCCTATTCCCGTCCTGACTCAGTGTTTCCTTTTAGTGTGCCGACTCCCTGGTTTTGACTTGGCTTGTATTCTGACCTGCTTCTGTCTTTTGTATTTTGTTTTATCCGCTTCCGACCGTTGTTGATTCCCTGGCTTGTCTCTGACCGTGAGTTTGCTTATTCCTTTGGTACTGTGCTACAGTCTAGTATTTGACCCGGCTTAAATGACTATTCTACTGCCACCTGTGGTAGCCTACTGCTGCATTGCAGGCCAGCTCTGTTTAGGTGCAGTCCTGCTTCCACTCTACTGCCATCTTGTGGAGCCAGCACCTACATGTATTGCAGCAGCTTGATATTTACTGTAAGTGATATTTGTATTTTGATGTAACCTCGTCTCATGTACTGCACCATGGAATCAATGGTGTTATATAAATAAATAATACTAATGCAAAACGCTGACCAAATACTGATAGTGTGAACATGACCCAAAAGTGACTATGGTTAACTGGGAGTAGGTGATCGTGTACGGTAAGTTTTGGATATACAAGTGCTTCTCAAGAAATTAGAATATCATCAAAAAGTTAATTTATTTCAGTTCTTTACAAACATAGTGATCTATTTCAAGTGTTTATTTCTGTTAATGTTGATGATTATGGCTTACAGCCAATGAAAATCCAAATGTCATTATCTCAGTAAATTAGAATACTTCATAACACCAGCTTGAAAAATGATTTCAAAATCCGAAATGTTGGCCTACTGAAATGCATGTTCAGTAAATGCACTCAATGCTTGGTCAGTGCTGCTTTGGCATCAGTTACTGCATCAATGCGGCGTGGCATGGAGGTGATCAGCCTGTGGCACTGCTGAGGTGTTATGGAAGCCCAGGTA
This sequence comes from Dendrobates tinctorius, assembly GCF_039654945.1. Lineage (NCBI taxonomy): Eukaryota > Metazoa > Chordata > Amphibia > Anura > Dendrobatidae > Dendrobates > Dendrobates tinctorius. The sequence goes on along the minus strand of NW_027361679.1, from coordinate 40,169,923 downwards.
GCTTTGATAGCAGCCTTCAGCTCATCTGCATTGTTGGGTCTGGTGTTTCTCATCTGCCTCTTGACAATACTCCATACATTCTCTATGGGGTTAAGGTCTGATATGTTTGCTAGCCAATCAAGCAGTGATACTGTTGTTTTTAAACCAGGTATTGGTACTTTTGGCAGTGTGGACAGGTGCCAAGTCCTGCTGGAGAATGAAATTTCTATCTTCATAAAGCTTGTCTGCATAGGGAAGCAGGAAGTTCTCTAAAATTTCCTGGTAGACGGCTGCGCTGACTTTGGTCTTGATAAAACACAGTGGACCTACACCAGCAGATGACATGGCTCCCCAAACCATCACTGATTGTGGAAACTTCATACTATACCTCAAGCAGCTTGGATTGTGGTCTCTCCACTCTTCCTTCAGACTCTGGGACCTTGATTTCCATATGAAATGCAAAATCTTTCTTTCATCTGAAAACAGCACCTTGGACCACTGAGCAACAGTCCAGTTCTTTTTCTCCTTGGCCCAGGTAAGACGCTTCTGATGTTGTCTATTGGTCATGAGTGGTTTGACACAAGGAATGTGACACTTGTAGCCCATGTCCTGGATACGTCTGTGTGTGGTGGCTCTTGACGCAATGACTCCAGCAGCAGCCCACTCCTTGTGAATCTCCCCTATATGTTTGAATGGCCTTTTCTGAACAATCCTTTCAAGGCTGTGGTTAATCCCGGTTTCTTGTGCACCTCTTTCTGCCACACTTTTTCCTTCCACTCAACTTTCCATTAATATGCTTGGATACAGCACTCTGTGAACATCCAGCTTCTTTAGCAATGACCTTTTGTGACTTACCCTCCTTGTGGAGTGTGTCATTGACAGCCTTCTGGACATCTGTCAAGTCAGCAGTCTTCCCCATGATTATGGAGCCTACTGAAACAGACTAAAGGGGGTTTTACACTAAGTGATATCGTTAGCAATATCGCTATAACGTCACCGGTTTTGTGACGTTATAGCGATATTGCTAGCGATATCGCTATGTGTGATACTTACCAACGACCGGCTCCCCCGCTGTCCATCGTTGATCGCGCGGCTCCATTTCTCGTCGTCTGCTTCCTGCTGGGGCTTCCTGCTGTGACGACGAGCGACGCGTGGACGCGGGCGGGAGGACGTCAGGATCGCTATGTGTGAAAGGAGAGTATCGTGCGCTGCGTCGCTGCTGAATCGCTGTGAGGTCTTTCTGTGTGAAAGCTCACTAGCGATCATTTACTTAGCGATGCACCAGCGATCCTGACCGGGTCGGATCGCTCGTCGGATCGCTGGTGCATCGCTAAATGTAAAAGGGCCTTAAGGGACCTTTTTAAACACTTAGGAAGCTTTTGCAGGTGTTTTTGCTAACCATTCTAATTTACTGTGATAATGACTTTTGGATTTTCATTGGCTGTAAGCCATAATCATCAACATTAACAGAAATAAACACTTGAAATAGATCACTCTGTTTGTAATGACTCTATATAATATAATGAGTTTCACTTTTTGTATTGAAGAACTGGAATAAATGAACTTTTTGATGATATTCTAATTTAGTGAGAAGCACTTGTAGTATCTGCTAGCTCAGGTCAGAAGGTGAACACTTCCTCCATATGTCCCAGCTATTGCTATTAGTTATAGTGTGATAATAATAATAATAATAATAATAATAATAATAATCTTTATTTATATAGCGCCAACATATTCCGCAGCGCTTTACAGTTGAACAGTTTCAAACACAACAGTCATAAGTAACAACGTTAACAATACAATAATTAAAGCGAAATAAGACGACCCTGCTTGTGGAGCTTACAATCTACAATGAGGTGGGGGAGATACAAAGCATAGGTTTGTATTTACAATGATGTATTTACAATGACGGTCCAGCCATCTTCAGGGGGTGGGGGTTAGATGGAGATAGTGAATGGGCTACACACACACAAACATAACATGACTTTGATTACTGAATGTGGTAGGCCGCTCTGAACAAATGCGTTTTGAGCGAGCGCCTAAAACTATGCAAATTGTGGATGATCCTAATATCTTGGGGTAGAGCATTCCAGAGGATTGGCGCAGCACGGGAGAAGTCTTGGAGTCGGGAGTGGGAGGTACGGATTAGGGCAGAGGTTAGTCGAAAGTCATTTGCAGAGCGCAGCGGTCGGTTAGGCCGATAGACAGAAATGAGGGAGGAGATGTAAGGGGGTGCCGCACTGTGGAGAGCTTTGTGGGTGAGAACAAGTACTTTGAATTGTACCCTGTAATGAATTGGCAGCCAGTGTAACGACTGGCGAAGAGCGGACGCGTCTGAGTAACAATTAGCCAGATGGACCACCCTGGCTGCTGCATTAAGGATAGACTGGAAAGGGGAGAGTCGAGTGAGAGGGAGGCCAATTAATAGAGCATTACAGTAGTCCAGGCGGGAGTGGATCAGGGCGACAGTGAGAGTTTTTGTTGTTTCCATGGTGAGAAAAGGGCGGATTCTAGAGATGTTCTTTAGGTGTAAGCGGCATGAGCGGGCTAGAGATTGTATATGGGAGGTGAAGGAGAGATCGGAGTCGAACATAACACCCAGACAGCGTGCCTGCTGTCGGGGTGTTATTATGGTGCCACCCACAGAGAGGGAAATGTCAGATTTAGGGAGGTTAGTAGATGGTGGGAGCAGAAGAAGTTCAGTTTTGGAGAGGTTGAGTTTCAGATAGAGAGCAGACATGATGTTGGAGACTGCAGACAGACAGTCAGTGGCGTTCTGTAGTACAGCGGATGTAAGGTCAGGGGATGATGTGTACAGTTGTGTGTCATCAGCATAAAGATGGTACTGAAAGCCAAATCTGCTGATGGTCTGTCCAATTGGGGCCGTATAGAGAGAGAAGAGAAGGGGGCCAAGGACTGAGCCCTGAGGTGCCCCAACAGTGAGAGGAAGAGGAGATGAAGTGGAGCCAGAAAACAGAACACTGAAGGAGCGGTCGGAAAGATAGGAGGAGAACCAGGAAAGAGCAGTGTCCTTAATGCCTAGTGACTGGAGCCTAGAGAGTAGGAGAGGATGGTCAACAGTGTCGAAAGCTGCAGAAAGGTAGAGAAGAATGAGCAGAGAGTGGTCACCATTACGTTTTGCTGTCAGAAGGTCATTGGTCACTTTGATGAGTGTAGTTTCTGTCGAATGTAGGGGGCGGAAACCGGACTGTGAAGGGTCTAGGAGGGAGTGAGTGGAGAGGTAACGGGTAAGGCGTGAGTATATCAGGCGCTCCAAGAGTTTAGAGATGAAGGGGAGATTGGAGACTGGTCTGTAGTTGTTTGTGCAGGATGGGTCGAGGGTGGGTTTCTTTAGTAATGGAGTAATGATAGAGTGTTTGAAGGAGGAGGGGAAAATGCCATAGGAGAGGGAGAGATTAAAGATTGTAGTTAGGTGAGTTGTGACGACTGGGGAGAGAGACTGGAGGAGATGTGAGGGAATGGGGTCGGTTGTGCATGTAGTCGGACGAGAAGAGGAGAGGAGCCTGGAGACTTCTTCTTCTGTGATGGGATCGAATGTGGAGAGTGAGCCAGGGGGAATGCAGGGAGGGATGGGAGTCACTGAATTTGGTGATTGGGAGCGGATTTCCTGACGGATATTGTCTATTTTCTCTATAAAGTGGGAGGCAAGGTCATCAGCGCAAATGTCTGTGATAGGGGCTTGTGCTTTTGGCCTGAGGAGGGAGTGAAAGGTGTCAAAAAGTTTCTTGGGGTTGTTGGATAGTGAGGAGATCAGGGTGGTGAAGTAGGTCTGTTTGGCGAGGTGAAGGGCAGTGTTATATGTCCTTAACATAAATTTGAAGTGTATGAAGTCTTCTGGTGTGCGTGTTTTTCTCCATAAGCGTTCAGCACACCTAGAGCATCGCTGGAGAAATCGGGTTTGCGATGTGAGCCAGGGCTGTTTCACTCTGTGTTTGGAGGTTCTGAGGGTGAGGGGAGCTACTTGGTCAAGGGTGCTTCTAAGAGTGTCATTGAAGTGATGTACAGCCAGATCAGGACAGGACAAAGAAGAGATTGGGGACAGTGATGAGTGTAGGGAGTCTGAAAGTGTATGAGGGTTAATGGCTTGTAGATTTCTGACTGAATGGTAGGTAGGAGGGTGCTGGGGTGAGCGAGGATTTGTGAGTGTAAAGGAGAGAATGTTGTGGTCAGAGAGGGGAAGCGGTGAGTTATCTATGTAGGAGATTGAGCAGAGCCGGGCGAAAACCAGGTCCAGGGTGTTACCGTCTTTGTGTGTTTCAGAGGTTGAGAGCTGAGAGAGGCCTAGAGAAGTGGTTAGTGATAGAAGCTGGGATGCAGATGTGGAAGTGGGGCTGTTAATGGGGATGTTGAAGTCTCCCAGGATAAGGGTTGGTAGTTCTGAGGACATGAAGTGCGGTAGCCAGGCAGAGAAATGGTCCAGGAAGTGGGTGGGTGAGCCTGGGGGCCGGTATATGACCGCTACTCTGAGGGAGAGGGGACGAAAGAGCCTGATGGTGTGGACTTCAAAAGAAGGGAATGAGAGTGATGGAACTGGGGGGATGACCTGGAAAGTGCATTGTGGGGACAGGAGTATGCCGACTCCACCACCAGGTCTGTTTGTCGGTCTCGGGGAATGGGAGAATTGTAAGCCACCATGGGAAATGGCAGCAGGAGAGACAGTGTCAGAATCCTGAATCCAGGTTTCCATGAGGGCCAACAGATTCAGAGAGTTTTTCAGAAAGTAATTGTGTAGGAAAGGAAGCTTGTTGCATACAGACCGTGGATTCCAAAGGGCACAATTGAAAGAAGGAGATGAAGGAGTGCAAATAATATTAGTAAGATTATTAAGGTTTCGATGTGAGGTAGGGTAGGGGTTGAGGTTGGGGGATGGTGGACCGGGGTTGGGGGAGATGTCCCCTGAAATCAGTAGGAGCAGGAAGATAAAGAGCAAGTAGTTTTTGGAATTGTATGAAGATTTTTTGTGCAGTGTGTTTGGGCAAGATGGGCTGAGGTTTTTTAAGAAGGTGAGAAGTGCATGGGAGCTGTACATGGGAGAAGGAAAGAGAGAGGAGCTGATGTATATGAGTTGTGATGGAGGGGGGATTGGTCGGTGAAAGTGGATTGCAAGAGAACATAGGAGGATAGGAATAAAGCACATGGTTAAAAGGGACAGCAGAGTGAGGGTTACCTGACTCCTGTCCTGACTAACTGCCATGTAATAACTGCTGTATCCCGACGCTTATCTTCGTGACGCTTTGCTTCTGTGATGCGTGCACCCCCACATGCGTGCACCCCTAAGAATGGTTCACATTTATAGTCCAGACTGCTGGGTCAGAAGAGATGGATTGTGGGAACTGGTTGAGGATAATTTGGCAGCTGGGCTCAGCACACCAGGGTTGTTGTTTTTTTTTTGGGATGATCAAAGACATTCAGCCAGGCAACATCTATTTTAACACCTCCACCAGATAAGATCTACACTGATCCCAGTCATGGAAAAGTGTGATGGAAGCTACCCAAGGATTCAGTCATTTAGCAGCAGCGTATAAGCGCTCTGTTCGGGGAAACAAGATTAGTGATGTTGTTAAACCATTGTGAATGTTGGAGAAAACCGGTGGTAAGGTGATGTTTAAAGCTGGCCATAGACTTGCGATTTCACTCTTTCCTGAAATGACAGAATTGGACCATCTGTCACAGCCCATTTTCCCAGTGGCACAAAAGATATTTTCGGTCACTGCTTGGGTAGTTAATGTCGTATGTGAGAAATCTGTCATGGTGAACATTAATGCTATATTGTACATGTGCAGTGCCATACTGTGCCAAATATTCGAAATGCTCAGCAATCCTTGTGCAGTCGGGGGTCCTTAAAGGGATATTCTCATCCCCAAACTCCTATCCCAATATGTAGTAGGTGTAACAATAATAATATTAGCAAAGACCCCCTATTAGAGATGTAGTATAGTTCTTTTGGTTAGCTATGTCACTTTCCCCATTTGCAGGGCATTTGCAGTGACTTAGGTATCTATGCTTACAACCACTCATTTAGTTGTTTGTGGTCGTAACCATGCATACCAAAAGCTATTGCAATGCCCTGCACATGGGGTAAGCGACACAGCGAATCAGAAGAACTATACTACATTTCCAATTGGAGGTATTTGCTAATATTATTATATGTACTACATATTGGGATAGGATCTTGGTGATGGGAATACCCCTTTGTTAGGAATGGAGAAGTCAGAATCTCCCCATATGCTTAAATGTCAATGATGACTGTAGATACAGTGCTGTTAGATATCAGCACGGAGACAATCCTGGCCTTTTTATTTCAATGCTAATTAGGTGCGAGTTGTCATGTTTCTGCTACTGAGAAAGGAAGCAGATCTTGGCTCTAGAATGAAGTTTCTAGTCTTTGCGCTGGATAATGGGTGTTTTAAGGAAATGACAGTTTGTTATAGCACTTGTTCTATTGTCTCCTGTGGTAGGGCCCATATAGGCCAAGTTACATTTAAATTTGGGGCTTTGTAAACTTTGTAGATCCATTTTGTTTAATGATACTTGGGGTTATCAGTGACCTCACATAATTATTCACAGTCACTTTCTCTCTGGAGAGGTGTTCTGTGGACCTTTCTGTTCATTGTGAATCCCCAGAGGATGACGTTTGCCATGTCCTTAGCAGTTCTCTTTTTATTGCCTAACATACCACTAGAGAAGCCCCTTTCTATACCACCTTTATATGGTTTCTAGACGTATTCTATCTATGAGATGTGCAGCTTTCTACGCAGCTTATACTGTGTTCTTTAAGTCCTCATTCAGATGTCTTAAAATCACGTACGTTTTCTGTCCATGTTTTTCACTGACAAAATACGTACCCATTATAGTCTATGGAGTATTTCAAATGTACATGTTTTTTGCCAACGGGGTGGTCCACAAAAAAAACCCCAACTCTGTGACTTGTCTGTTTTTGATCCAAGTTATGGATCAAAATTGCCCATACAAGACTGACTTCCATGTGGTGTCTTTGTTGTCGCCCTTTTGCAGATAATCAGGTTACGGTAATTCTCCGTGTCTAATGTTTCAAGTGTGCTGTAAAAATATATTTCTTACACTGGCCTACTAATCTGACTCTTCTCAGTTCTCCCTTTCTATATTTTTGCACAGAACCTGGTTCCTTCTTTCCTAATTTTCACACACGCTCCATGCAAGTTTGGGGTTGCATTTCTGCGATTGGAGTTGCTGATTTGGTCAAGATTTCTGGTGTTGTCAGTGCTGAAAAATACTGTCAGATGCTTGTCCATCATGTAATACCATCAGAGAGGAGTCAGATTGGCTCAAAATTTATTCTGCAGCAGAATAAAAAAAACGTCAGTATCAAATAAGAATGAGTCCTGGAAGTGATGATATGGCCCCACAAAGCTCTGATCTCAACATCAAGGCTTTCTAGGATTACATGATGAGACAGGGATTTCAAAGCTAACGTCCATAGAAGATCTGTGGTTGGTTCCCCAAGATGTTTGAAATGATCTCTTTGCCAAGTTGCTTCTAAAACTGTGCACAAGTGTACCGAGAAGCATTGATACTGATTTGAACAGAGAGGTTTAGATTTCTGTTTTGTTCATTTCTTTTGTACTTTGTTTATAGATCTTCGTACGCTGCAGCCTTTTTGCTACTCCTGACGAAAACTTTAGCACAATACTGTACATATATTATATATTTCTGCTCGCATAATTTGCTTCTACAATTACCTTCTTAGAATTCTAATACATTCTGCTCCAGGCAAGCACTGCATATTAATTGTAGGACACACTTGTTAATATATTAACTTTTTGCTTCATAGTTTGCCACTGGTTAACCTCTGGTCTAGGTTCTTTTGTACAGTGGCACGACTTAATCGGATTAACATTTTAGCAATGGACTGGAATGCAATGCCTTTGTGCTACGGAATGTGGACTGTGGCTGCAGTTTACTTCCTTAATGAATGAAAATTGAGTGTTATTTATAAGAAAAAAGAATTTCTTTTTTACTCTGACCTATTAAGGAGCAAAGCTAATCATATGCAGAAAATGACCCTGGCTTCTAAATTGTACCTTTTGTTCATATATTGTTTTTTAGTCTTATAATGACGTTCCCAACATGCAATTGTGATAATCGCTTTTGTCATTTTACAACTAAGGCTGGCCATACACTAGATGGCTGTGGCTCAACGATGATATAGCTGATTGGACGGCCATCTTAGTTGACACTTCCGGACACATCACTTTTGTGTTCTCTAAGAGTAAACTGCCTGTAAAACGTCGGCTGGTGGCTCATCTCAAGAAGAACAATGCAATTCCATTCCGAAATCAGACGAGCTATCAATATCTCTTTTTTTCTCGCTTGTAATTTTGGGGAAGGGAAAACAGAAACTGCTATGGACTCCGTCCCAAATTTAAAAAGTGTCCCTTTATAAAAAAAATTAAAGAAAAAACAACAGACAATTTCATAATTTTTTGCATACTTAGGGATAGTGCCAGGGTTAGTATTAGGTTTAAGGCTATCATAAGTTACTAAAAAAAACATTTATTTTTTTCAGTTTTAATTTTTTAATATGTTGAACTTTTTATTAATTTTAGTTTGACTTAAGCCAAAAAAACCCACAGAAATTAACTAGAGGGTCAAAGAGAAAAAAATATAATTACATCATTATTTAAAAAAAAAAAAAAAAAAATACAATACATGTACAAGAGGGTTCTATATTGGACTGATGGAAGGAATTTAGGGAGCGCTAGTGGGGGACAATTCTTGCATCGTATACTGCTGGTACAAACACAAGCAAACTGGTGAATGCACAAAAATCACTGCAACTGTGTTCATGTATAACATTAGGTTTTCCTTTTAGCAGGCGGTTTACTCATAGACACGGCCAAATTCCTCATTTGGGATTTCTTTATTTAAATACATTTTTCACTGAAAACAATACTGTAAACCTAGATTTATACACGATCATGTTCTTACAAAACTAGACTTCACATTCGATAGGATAGGGCCCCGTCACACATAGCAACTCACCAGAGATCCCGACAATGATATCAACGTGTCAGGATCGCTGGTGAGTCGCTACATGATCGCTGGTGAGCTGTCAAACAGACACCTTCACAGCGATCAGCACCAGCAACGCCCAGCGCCCGGCGTCGCTGTGTACGTTAGTGACCAGCGCGCGGATGCAGGGAGCTGGTAACTAAGGTAACATCGGGTTTCTAAGGGGCGTGCGTCACTTAGAAACCCGATGTTTACCTTGGTTACTCGCTCCCTGCATCAGCGTGCTGGTAACTAAGGTACACAGAGGGTTTCTAAGCGCAGCCCGGTGTTTAGAAACCCTGCGTTTACCTTAGTTACCAGCGCGCTGATCGCTGGTCTACCGCCTGTCACACGCAGCGATGCGTGCTGGCCAGCGGGAGACCAGCGATCAAAAAAAATGTCCTGACTATTCCAGGATGATCAGCGATAACCGGCAGGGAGGCCAGTCGCTGGTCAGTGTCACTCACAGCGATCTCGCTGGTGAGATCGCTGCTGCGTCACAAAACTTGTGACTCAGCAGCGATCTCGCTAACGAGATCGCTATGTGTGACGGGGGCTTTAGACTTCCAGCTTGTTTTTGTTTTGTAGACTTAGATTTTTTTTTCCCATTAAAGAGGAACTGTTGGCTTTCCTTACTGTCTGGTGTCGTAAATAGAACCAGACTTTTTTTTTTTAGAACTTTTGTTTATTATACTCTCTTCTTCTTGGAAATGTGTAATACCATTCCCCTCGTTAGAATCATAGAATCGTAGAGTTGGAAGGGACCTCCTGGGCCATCTGGTCCAACCCCCTGCTCAAAGCAGGATTCGCTAAATCATGCCAGTCAGATGTCTGTCCAGCCTCTGTTTGAAGACTTCCATTGAAGGAGAACTCACCACTTCTCGTGGCAGCCTGTTCCACTCATTGATCACTCTAACTGTCAAAAAGTTTTTTCTAATATCTAATCTGTGTCTCTTCCCATTCAGTTTCATCCCATTGCTTCTAGTCTTTCCTTGTGCAAATGAGAATAAAGTTGATCCTTCTACAATGTGACAGCCCTTTAGATATTTGTAGACAGCTATTAAGTCTCCTCTCAGTCTTCTCTTTTGCAAACTAAACATTCCCAAATCCTGCAACCTTTCCTCATAAGACAGGGTTTGCAGACCGGTCACCATTCTGGTCGCTCTTTTCTGAACTTGCTCCAGTTTGTTGATGTCTTTTTTAAAATGTGGTGCCCAAAACTGGACACAATATTCCAGATGAGGTCTGACCAAAGAGGAGTAGAGGGAAATAATGACTTCACGTGATCTAGACTGTATGCTTCTGTTAATACATCCTAGAATTGCATTTGCCTTTTTTGCTGCTGCATCACACTGTTGACTCATATTCAGTCTGTGATCTATTAGTATACCCAAGTCTTTTTCACATGTGCTGTCACTTAGCCCTATTCCTCCCATTCTATATATGCTTTTTTCATTTTTATTGCCCAGATGTAGTACTTTGCATTTCTCCCTGTTAAAAACCATTCTGTTAGTTGCTGCCCACTTCTCCAGTTTATTTAAATCTTTTTGAATCCTCTCTCTCTCTTCTCTAGTATTAGCTATCCCTCCTAGCTTTGTGTCATCAGCAAATTTAATCAGTTTACCCTCAATTCCTTCATCTAAATCGTTGATAAAGATGTTGAACAATACAGGGCCCAGGACAGAGCCCTGTGGTACCCCACTTGAGACATTCTTCCAACTGGATGTGCAGCCATTTACGACCACTCTTTGGGTCCGATCACTAAGCCAGTTATGAATCCACCTAACAGTTGCCTTGTCCATTCCATACTTAGTCATTTTTTCAATAAGGATTGTATGAGAGACTTTGTCAAATGCTTTGCTGAAGTCAAGATATACTATATCTACAGCATTTCCTTGATCCACCCAATCAGTGATACCGTCATAGAAGGAAATTAAGTTAGTCTGACATGACTTATTAGTTAGAAACCCATGCTGACTCTGTTTAATCACTTCATTCTTATCCAGGTATTGACATACATGTTGTTTAATAATTTGTTCAAAGATCTTTCCTGGTATAGAAGTCAGACTCACCGGCCTATAGTTGCCTGGGTCCACCTTCTTCCCCTTTTTGAAGATAGGAACAACATTTGCTCTTCTCCAGTCTTCTGGCACTTCTCCTGTTCTCCAAGAATTTTCAAAGATTATGGAGAGGGGTTCAAAAATTTCTTCTGCTATCTCCTTCAGTACTCTGGGGTGTAATTCATCTGGACCTGGAGACTTGAATTCATTTAGGTTAGCTAAGTGTTTCCTCACTATCTTTCTGTTTATAGATATCCTGGATTCTTCTATTCCCTTAATAGGACAGTGAATAACAGTTGATGTTGCATTTCCTTTCTGAGAGAAAACAGATGCAAAATAGGAATTTAAAAGTTCAGCCTTCTCAACATCCTGTCTTACCATTTCATCATTTTCATCCTGTAAAAATCCTATAGCATCTTTGACTTTTCTTTTACTTTTGACATATCCCCAAAATCCTTTATTATTGCTTTTGACATCTCTTGCAAGCCTCAGTTCATTTTCAGCTTTAGCTAATCTGATTTGTGCCCTGCAGGTTCTGCAGACAGCATTATATTCTTCTTTAGATATGCCTCCCTCTTTCCATTTTATAAACATTTTTTTCTTCCTTTTTAGCATGTGCTTAAGTTCTGTGTTCATCCATCCTGGTTTCCTTAAATGCTTCCTATTCTTCCCTCTTTTCGGAATTGTTAACAACTGTGCTTTGAGAATTTCATTTTTCAAGATTTCCCATCCTTCCTGGACATTTTTGTCTTTAAGGATATCCAGCCATTGGATCCCTCCAATTCTCTTTCTGAATCCCTTAAAATCTGCCTTTCTGAAATCTAACCTTGACGTCTGAGTCTTCACAGGTCTTCCACCTCTAGTAATCCAAAATTCTAAAATAGCATGGTCGCTACCTCCTAGGGTCCCAGCCACTTTTACCTCCTCAACCATTTCCTCCCTGTTTATAAGGATTAGATCCAAGGTAGCAGTTCCCCTTGTTTTCTCCCTTACCTTTTGGAAGATAAAGTTGTCAGCAAGAGAGGATAAGAATTTCCTTGACCTGTTAGTTTTGCCTGAGAGAGATTCCCAACAAATATCTGGATAGTTGAAATCTCCCATGACAACTATGTCATATTTTTTGGAGAACTTGGCCATCTGATGCATAAAGAGTTCATCTATATATTCGGCTTGCACAGGCGGCCTGTAGTAAATGCCTACAATGGTGTCCTTTCCATTGTTCTGTCCTTGTATTCTTACCCAAACAGTTTCCACAGAACTCCCAGTCTCTGAAGCTTCAATCTCTGTGCAGATATACGCGTTTCGAACATACAATGCGACACCCCCTCCTCGTTTATCAAGTCTGTTTCTTGCAAATAAGTTGTATCCGTCTAGTCTTGTATTCCAATCATGTGTATTGTCCCACCAAGTTTCAGTGATTCCAATTACATCATATTTCTGTTCCTGTGTTAGTAGTTCCAATTCTCCTTGTTTGTTGCCCATGCTTTGTGCATTAGTATAGAAACATTTTAGTTTGTGATTGGTTTCTCTTTCTCCAATATTTTTATTAATTAGATTCTTTCGTCTTTGTTCTTCCTTTCCACTTCTAATAGCAGAGTTCTCAATAGCATTTGTCAGGTGTATGGCTTTTTCTGGTCTTTTGCTTCCCTTCCCATGTTGTTCTAGTTTAAAGCTCTCCTTACAAGTGTAGCAAGGCGACTTCCAAATACATGCTTTCCAGTCTTCGTAAGGTGCACCCCATCTCTAGCAAGTAGTCCATCGTATAAGTAGTTCACTCCGTGATCCAGAAATCCAAATCGTTGCTGACGGCACCATCGACGTAGCCAGTTGTTCACCTGCAGAATCTTATTCCACCTCCTTGTTCCATGGCCATCCACTGGGAGGATGGAAGAGAAGACCACCTGCGCTCCCAGTTCTTTCACTTTCTTGCCTAAGTCTTCAAAGTCTCTGCAGATGATTTCCAGGTCGTTTCTTGCGGTGTCATTTGTCCCCACATGTAGTAGCAGGAATGGATAGTCATCTGTAGGTCTGAAGAGTCCTGATATCCTGTCAGACACATCTTTAATTTTTGCACCTGGAAGACAGCACATTTCTCTTGTAGTTATATCCGGTCTGCAGATAGCGGCCTCTGTTCCTCTCAGCAGGGAATCCCCCATGACCACCACTCTCCGTTTCTTCTTCACAACATTTTTCTTTCTCCATCCAGGAGGACTCTGAGGGCGTACAAGGTTGCTGTTTGTTGGCAAAGTCTTATCCTGATGTATTTCTTCATCGTTTTCCTGCGTGAGAGCCTGGTACTGGTTTCTGAGCAGTATGGGTGCTGACTGCCTCCTGATCCTCCTGCTTCTCTGGGTCACATGTCTCCATTCCTCTGTTTCTTCAGGTGCACTTCGAATTTCTTCTCTTTCTGTAACATGAAGAGATAATTCTGCTCTGTCCAAGAACTCTTCACCTTCCTTAATGATCTTCAACGTAGCTAACCTCTCTTCGAGATTTTGCAACTTTTCCTCCAACAGGGACACAAGCTTGCATTTGTGGCATGTGAAGTTTGGCTTTTCCACTGGTAAATCTGTGAACATGTAGCAAGAAATGCAGCTCACCAAATGGCTCCTGGCCTCTTCCATCTTGAGATTTCTTAAAAACGATGAAAGATGAGGTTTTTCCGATTTCCTCTTTTCAGCTGCAACCGCCAAAACCCAGTGATCGTTGAACTCGCGGAGACTCTTCACTTATCCCAGAAGGCACTCGTTAGTAGTAACCTTTCAAGGTTAGCAATAATCTAAACCTTGTCGGACTCCGTAGTGACAAGCGGGATGCAAATGCTCGAAGTCATTTCATTCCAGGAGTTATAACAGAGGTACAGGACTTCTCAGATTTTAAATAGAAAATACAGTACTTCAGAATTGTAGTTTGATAAAATTACAAAAGACATGGAAAAAGAAATGCTGCAAACATTTCTTACGTTATCATCCATTATTACACACCTTCGGGTCTCTTCGGCACTCTTGATAAATCTTTGTCTGTAATTTTATATCTGGATGTAAAATCTTATTTGCTAACTTCTATAGTTTTAGGGCAAATTATCATTTGCTACATGGCCACAGTCATACAATATCAGGAAAAAAAGCAAAAAAAACCTGACACAATGCCATCATATGCTGGTGTACATGAACACTAAAATTTACATGTATTGGGTAATGGCGGCTTCCGTGATTGTTTTAACCATTTTCCACATCATCTTAGAACTAAGGAAGTTTGTGGCTGTGCTTCATAAAAGAAGCCTTTTCGAACAGCTCCTCCCTGCCTAAAACGGTATTTGCTGCCAGAGACTTTTCTAAAATGTCAAGTGGACATAAAAGTTTCTAATTCCCTTGAATTATGTTACTGCATCAGGGTATTTCAAGGGTCTGTGCACACGGTGCGGTTTCTACTGCGGATCCGCAGCGGATTTGCTGTCACCAGGTTTGGCCAATATGAGAAGCGGCGACCACCTTTCAGGGCTGATATACAGCATTCTATAATGCTGTATATCTGCCCCCATCCCGACCTGCAAGAGAAGAAAAATAACTTTAATTATACACCCCTGCGGGGCGGTGTGGTCCAAGGGATATTGCTGGTCTTGGTCCGGCGCCTCCTATCTTCTTGCAGTGCCGTCCGCCTTCTTGCTTCCTGTGGATGACGCGTCCTTACGTCATCCACATGGTCTCCCCGGCATCGCGCTTCTGCAAAGGTGTATTTCTCTGCCCTGTCCATGGCAGAGCAAAGTACTGCAGTGCACAGGCGCCGAAAAAGGTGAAAGAACCTGTCAAACCTGGCCACAGGTTCTCTTTAAATGCACTAATCAAGAATGATATTGTGTGAATGGAGCTGTGTTCCAGTTTTCTGCATAGCCAGTGGGCGGGGAGAACAACCATGCAGAAGAAATGCTGTTGGGGGGGCTTCAATTCCTTTATGCTCCACATTGGCTAAGGTCCAAGAAGTCAAACCCCCTAACACTCACAATGTTATGGCATGACTTAAAAGCTGCCAGGACATGCATTAGGACGAACTGCTTGAAGACTAGACAGCCGCACTAAAACTGTCATCCTGACTGACAGGGATGTTCCTTCTCAGTCACCTAAAGAAAGACCTTTATCATCTCCTTCGGTCTGGCTCCACTCGGTGTCCTGTCAGGATGATTGAATCGTGGAATGTGCATTCATGATGCCTGTTTTCATCCTCATGATCGGGCCATATTTTACAAATCTGACCACTGTCACTTCATGTGGTAACCACTCTGGACCGCTTCAATGGTTCCCAGTGATTCTGAGGGTGATTTCTTGTGACACATTGTATTTCATGATCATGGTAAAATTTATTCGCTATGACTTATTTTATTTGTGAAAATATCGGAAATTTGGCGAAACGTTTGAAAATTTTGTTGCAATTTTCTACCTCTTTCTAACTAATTCTTATGCCCTTAAACCAGTTATCTCAGACAAAACAAGTTACCGTAATAACATTTCCCACCGGTCTACTTTGCATATACATCATTTTTAAACATTTTTTTTTGTTAGGAAGTTAGAAGTGTTAAAACTTTAATCAGCAATTTCTCATTTTTAAAGCAAAATTTACAAAATCATTTTTTAGGGACCATATCACATTTGAAGTGACTTTGGGGGGGTCTGTATGACAGAAAACACCCAAAAATGATACCATTGTAAAAACTGCGCCCCTTAAGGTGCTCAAAACCACATTCAAGAAACGTATCAACCCTTCAAGTGCTGCAGAGGAATTAATGCAATGTGGAAGGAAAAAAAATAACATTTTACTTTAGCCCCAAGTTTTTTATTTTCACAAGGGTAACGGTAGAAAATGCTCAGTACAATTTCTCCTGATTATGTTGATGCCCTATATGTGGAGAGAAAAGACTGCTAGCAATTTGGGAGCATGGCAGGACTCAGAAGGGAAGGAACTCAATTTGACCTTTAGAGCTCAAAATTGGCTGGAATCATTAGTGGAAGCCATGTCATGTTTGGAGAGCCCTTGATGTGTCTACACAGCGAAACCCCCCCCCCACAAATGACCTCATTTTGGAAACTAGACCCCTCAAGGAATGTATTTAGATGTGTGGTAAGCACCTTGAACCCCAAAGTGCTCCACAGAAGTTTATAACCTAGAGCCGTGAAAATTTAAAAATCACATTTTTCCCACATAAATATTTATAGCCCCTATTTATTTTATTTTCACAAGGGTAACAGGAGAAAATAGAACCCAAAATGTGTTGTTTAATTTCTCCTGGGTACACCGGTTCCTTAAATGTGGTCAAAAACTACTTTTGAGGCACAGTGCAAAACTCAGAAGGGAAGTGGCGTCATATTGGAGTTCAGATTTTTCCTGGAATGGTTTGCAGGTGCCATGTCACATTGGCAGAGCCCCCAAGGTGCCAGAACAACAGAAACCACCCCCACCTCATAAATGACCTTATTTTACAAACACCCCCCCCCCAATGAATTCATCTAGAGGTGCAGTGAGCATGTTGACACCACATGTGCCTACAGGATTTTATACCATTGGGTGATAGAGAAAGAATAACACTACAATGTTGTTTTAGCCCCAAGGTTTTAATTTTTCTGAGGGCTAGTAGGAAAAAATGGATCTCTGTTGTGCAACTTCTCATGAGTGCGCCAATACCCTGCATGTAATGGAAACTAACTTTCAGGCACGGTGCAAAGCTCGGAAGGGAAGCAACTGCATAGACCAAGGCCAGTCCATGTCGCTCTATTTAGAAAAACAAATAGCATAGAGATCATTTAGAAAAAAAAAAAATATTTTTTTAATTGTGCCTTTGTACTAAAAGTGATGTTTGCGGTAAGATGAGGGAAATGAAAGAAGCAAACTTCCTCTTGAAGATAATGAAAAAACGTAAATATTACCCTTTGAAAATCATATGCTATTAGTGGATCTATTCAGTAGCTGAGTCCTGCAGTGCCTTATTGCCGGCCTTATTTGAATGATAGGGTAGTCTCTTAAAAAAGAGCTATATGGAAGGTTTGATCATATAAAGATATGGGCCTAAGTATTAGGAAATAGTTGATTATGTCAGAAAATAAATTGATTAACATTGATAACTTTTGGGTTTTGTTGACAACTTGTGTTATATTTGAAGGAATTAATCAGATGAAATGCTAGGGAGCCTATGGTGTTCCTCTCGGGAGCCTATGGTGTTCCTCTCTTAATGGGCTGACACACTAGAGACCGTGGTCTTTGTTCTGGAAGAGAACATTTCCTGTAAGGACTGTTATACAAGTGCTATTCTAAAAAAAACAAAAAAAACAAACAAAACACTATCATAAACGAACTTAAAGGGTTTATCCAGAACTATTTATTAGTTTTTACTGTGGACATACCAGCTACCTGCCTGACAGCAGTTCAGTTGCTCCATGTCAACAGAGCAGCTCTTCCTCTTCTGGGCTGCTCTGTCAATGGGCGTGACTGACAACATCATGCCTGTGACCGCTCTGCCGGCAGAGATCGATGCTGGGCATAGCAGGCAGGTAGTTAGCATCAACTTGTCTGTTCGTTCTTGGGCCCATAGTTATAGAAAAAAAATAGTGCCGGACAACCCCATTAATGGGTGGGAAAACTCTTGTGCAGTAGAATTAGCCATTGACAAGGATAAGGGACTGTAGACCAGAAATGGTTCAAACATCCCTCTATGTATTGTAGTTCTGGGTTGAGATCTTGCATGGAGGAGGAGGAAGATTGATAGTCATCTTGTGTTTCTTCCATTTTCTAATAATTGTGCCACCAGTTGTTGGTTTCTCACTAAGCTGCTTGCCTATTGTCCTGTAGCCCATACCAGCCTTGTGTTGATGTTGCGAGAGCTGGTCCATTGATCGCACAACGTTATTAGGAGCTTATTGCGCATGCACCATCAATTCTGATTAAATGAACCCAGGAATGACGTTGCATGCTCAGGGGAAACAGGACAATGAGAGAAGAGTGATTTGTCAGTCAAAGACTTTTGGCCTTCAGTGAGTGTGGAAAAGGGAGAAAGCGTAGCAGAGTTGGAAGTGCAGTGCCCATCCCGCTGCACTTGAGACTAAAACTTCAAGAATGGGTTTCTCAATATATTACAAGCAAGGTACGAATGTAATAAGCATTAAAGGTGCTTTACACTTATGCCTTTAGTTAGAGGTCGAATATCTTGTTAACAGGACCTCCTTAAAGAGTAACGATTGTCTTCAATTTCAGTTCATAAATCAATAGAGCACATGAAAATAAGAAACTTTGTAATTTATCTTATCAGAGAAATCTGCATCTTTCTCCTCCTGGATGCTTCACTCTCAGTTCCTGGGTAAAATCTGTCTTCAGTGATTTCAGATTTCTCCATTACTGAAATAGGAGATGACAGTTGGTGGTTTTTTTTTTAAATTATATGGAGAGGGAAAGGTTGAGGAGGTAGGAGAAGCTAGAGGCAGACACAAGCATTCTGCTGCAAGTTCTCCTGATATGACCCTTACATTTCTCCATAGAACTTTATGAGCACTAATTGCCATCTAATATCTCTGTAATTGGAAAGTCTGTAGTCAAATTTTACCCATGAATTGAGAATTTTGAGAATAAATGATCAGTTCAGGAGGAGATGGAAATGAATTGCTCTAATAAAGTTCTTATATTTTAAAGGGAACCTCTCAGCAACACTGCACAAGCAAAGAGGTACTGCTGGATAGGACATTGTAAAATATAACGAAAGATGCCCATTACAGCGCTATATGCAAATTAGGTCCATAAGTGCACTAGTGGTCTTATAAGTGCACTTGAAGTCTGTGGCTCCTTTTTGCTTCTTCGTTGATAGCAATAACAGAGGCACTGCTGCATATTGTTACCGATGCTGTCCACTGTCAATCTAGAAGCAAGAAGTTGTGCTGGAGGGAGAAGCAAAGAGGAGCAGTAGACTGCAAGAGCAATGATATGCCAACCAGTTCACTTCCAGAACTAGTTTGCAGTAATGGGCATCTTTTCATAATGTTTTACACCATCTTTTCCAGCATTAACTCTGCTTAGGCATTGGAACTGTTGCTGAACAGGCCAACTAAACTTTAAAGAGAATCTGTCAGCTGGATTTCATACCTGCAAACTATTTACATGCTCATGTAACTCTTTCAAAAGACATGATGAGCAATATCTTTACATGGCCAGCCTGTTACTAATTTACTGAGAAATTAGCATTTGAATTGGTACAAGTCTCTGTCACTCCAGTTCTATTCCCGTTGACAATTAAGCAGAAAGAGGCTTCACTGGGAAGGGAATAGAGCTGGAGTGACAGAGGCCTCAGATCTACTGCCTCATTTGCATATCAATTCAAATGCGTGGTCTGCTTGTCTAAACACGTTATTAAATGACTATCAATCGGCAAATGTATATATCTAGATCTCAGGTAACATACATTGAACTAATACTGATTACATCCCCAAAATTGGTAACTCATACATTATCTACACAGTTGTAGTTTTGTAGACACCACTACCTTCTGATGTATGAACATGGTCTGTATGTATACTTCTGTTTTCTGATATATTTATTATTGCTAAACAAGAAGTGTACTTGACAGTAACAGTGTGAATTCAGTAGCTGTGGTTTAAACGTTCTTCCATATCACGTATTTGTACCTGTTTTTATCACATTTAACCTAGTCCTTCCGGTTCCTCCTCTGATTCATGTAATGGGATTGCACCTGTGCGTTCATAGTAAGCCCTAGGTGTAGGATCGCGTTCTATATACTGTAACAAACTGGCTTCTAAGGCCACACATCCGTTTGTCACCATCAGTCAAGATCCGCCGATTTGCAAAAAAAAACGGATTCGCCATTTTTCTTGGCGGATCTGTTTTTTTTCCCCATTGACTTGCATTATTGGTGGATCTTGACTGATGGTCTTCCGTTGTATCAGTTTTTTTGCGGATACGCCAAAATTTTCGCGTCCGCTCAAAAGCCTGGACGGACGATGCAACGTTTTTTCCCTGGCCGAATCCGCATTCTTGACATTTGATGGTGATTTAACCCTAAATTCATGTCTCTCTCTCCGCGTCCTCTACCTGTATCGCACGATCTCCTCCATCCCGTGCGCCTTCCTCGTGCGATCTCCTCCATCGCGCGCCCACGATCTCCTCCATCCCACGTGCCTTCCTCGCGCGATCTCTTCCATCGCGCGCCCACGATCTCCTCCATCCCGCGTGAACTCATCCATCGCGCGATCTCATCCATCCCGCGCCCACAATCTCCTCCATCCCGCGCGCCTTCCTCCCGCGATCTCCTTCGACCGCTCCATCCCATCTCATACTTTACAGAGGCCGCGGTCACTTTATTTAACGCCGCTTTCCTTCTTCCACGGATCCGTAGTCCGCGTTCATCTGTACTTTGCTAAACGGGGACGGATCAGTTCTTTCCCCCCTTTGGCGGAATTCAGCTGACCGCCGACTACGGATCTGTGAAACAGGCCTAAACTACACAAAATAACCGTTTTTTTGTACTCGCTCCAGAGTCTATCACATATAAAATGGTCAGGGCTATCAATTAGGAAAATAGCGTCAGGAATAATCTGATGAATGCTAGCATTGCATGGCTTAGTTATAATGCAGCTGTGTTTAAAGGGATATTTTCATCCTTACATTATTAGGCTATGCCGTCATTTTACGATCAAAGAGTGTTCGACTTCGACCTTTGGGATGCCTACCGATCTTGTGAATGAAGGTGCTAAATCAGCTCTACGTGCCCCTTTTTTCCTTTCACTATACTGCGCTTGGTCTCTAACTGGATAGGGAACTGCATCATGTTCCTCTTTCCCTTCAATGGTTCTGTACTAACAGCCTCCATTTACTCTGTTGCTTGATTTGCTAAGTATGTCTATCTAGTTAGGGTTTGTTAACATGGGACTTTTTTGTAGTTTTTTTTTTCAGCATGAAAAACGCAGTGTGTTAGCAGGAAAAAAATCGGCTGCTACTGCGCCGGCGGCGCCATCTTGCCAGAGAAAAAATTGCCTCCTCCAAGATGGCGCCACCTGCGCAGGCGCCATCTTGCTAGAGAAAGAAGAAAAATATTGTCCCTATTTTATTCATTATGTAAAATAGGGGGCAGGTCAGTGAGGGATCAGTGACCTGTCAGCAGTCTGCATTTTGAATACCTAAGCAGAGCACCACATGAAACCAACCCACAGGAGCACAAGCATATTATTAATAGAAAACTATAAATAAGGATTAAACAAGAACCACAGACAGATTTCATCAACCAATGGGTCATTATTATTAGTACAATGGCACCAACCTGGCACTGTCTGTAGGTTACTGTGCACAATCCTGCTGACAGGATCCCTTTAGGGGTGTGTGCACACTAGGGTGACCGTAAAAAATCGATGTTGGAATTTTGTCCGTCTGGACCCCACAAAACGATTCCCCTTTCCAGATATTGAGATAACCAAAATTTGAGCTCGATCAAACGACGTTAACCCGTGCCGCTTGTCACTCAAAGTTTGAAAAAAATCCAAATTGAGGTATTTTAAGATTTAGGTATTTTGCATAGTCTGTTAGACTATAAAGAATGTGACAACAACATTGCAGAAATAGCCCTGACCAAATTTTCGAACCATTTGTGGTATTTGAATGCAGAGTTGGTGGGATTATCGTTTTTTGATCCCACCATTACAGACAATGAAAAGTTGTTAATGGCTAATAAATTGCTCAGTAGCACAGATGAACCATCAGAGCACGCTAGGGTTGTAAATCCAAAAGTTAGGAAAGAAAAATTAAAAGAGGTAGGAAGTAACCGACTTTAACAACCTTCTGACAAAAGATGAAGAACAAAAGCAATATGTCCTGCAAGTTGTAAGCAAATGCCGAGCATTATATTCTGACGTTTCAAAAACTACTTTAACAAAAGCTCTAGAATAGATTAGATAACTATGTAAAATTATCAACTCATGTAGGTTAGCGTGCTCTGATGGTTCATCTGTGCTACTGAGCAATTTATTAGCCATTAACAACTTTTCATTGTCTGTAATGGTGGGATCAAAAAACGATAATCCCACCAACTCTGCATTCAAATACCACAAATGGTTCGAAAATTTGGTCAGGGCTATTTCTGCAATGTTGTTGTCACATTCTTTATAGTCTAACAGACTATGCAAAATACCTAAATCTTAAAATACCTCAATTTGGATTTTTTCAAACTTTGAGCGACGAGCGGCACGGGTTAACGTCGTTTGATCGAGCTCAAATTTTGGCTATCTCAATATCTGGAAAGGGGAATCGTTTTGTGGGGTCCAGACGAACAAGATTCTGACATTTTTTCCCCCCCATATGAGATCCGGTCCCCTAGTGCACACGCTGGAGATTCTGCTGCGGTGTGCAGTACCATAATATCCTATGGATATCCAAAACCGCAGTGCAGACGGTGCAGATTTTTCCGTGCGGATTTGCTGCGGTTTCTAAACCGCAGAAAGAATTGACATGTCAATTCTTTCTGCGGATTCCGCTGCGGTTTGCCATCTCCTCCATTGTAGAGATGATAAACCGCAGGGCAAAACCGCAGGCAAAACCGCAGGTAAAACCGCAGGCTAATCCGCAGATAAACCGCAGGTCTTTTGAACTGCAGATTTACCTGCGGATTTTACAAAATCCGTGCGGCCAAATCCGCAGAGCATTCCGCAGCGTGTGCACATACCCTAAGGAGGAAAACAAAGGCTTTGCTCCGTTCCAAGCATTACCTTAAAAGCAAATGCATTGAATTGGCGAAGCATTATTAATCAGACATCCCTGCCTGTGATGGCACTGGAATGCTTTCCATAGTCGTCAACACGTGCCATGGTCAAGGGGGTTCCTGGTATATGAAAACAAATGCTACAAATTTCTAAAACCAATGGTTTAAATTGTACTCAGCATTGAAAAGCATTTCTTTCAGGCACACCCTGGGGTGTTACCCTTAATTTCTTTTGGCTAATTTTTCTTGGTCTCTTCTACGTATACAAACTGAAATAAGCAGAATAAAAGAATTCCTGGCTGCCAGCAATTTTACAAGTAATGATTTTCTGTGTCAAACCCATCCACAGAGGACAAAATAGGTCATAAGGCAGTAAAGAATGCAGTGCTACTAAATGAGTGTTCTGATGATTGTTCCATCAGGACAGTCTTTGGCTGTGTGCACACGCTGCGGAAAAGGTGCGGATTCATCCGCGCGGATTTTGTACAATCCGCAGGTGAAACCGCAGGTCAAAAGACCTGCGGTTTTACCTGCGGATTGCTCTGCGGTTTTGCCCTGCGGTTTTTCATCTCCTCAATAGAGGAGATGGCAAACCGCAGGAGAATCCGCAGAAAGAATTGACATGTCAATTCTTTCTGCGGATTGAAAACCGCAGATAATCCGCGCGGAAAATTCCGCACCGTCTGCACTGCGGTTTTTGATTCCCATAGGGAATCATTGTACTGTACACCGCAGCAGAAACTGCTGCGGGTCCGCAGCGGCCAAAACCGCTGCGGAACCGCAGCAAAATCCGCATCGTGTGCACACAGCCTTTGGCTATTGCTTCCTGACTCAGAGTCAGCTGGTAGTATTATTAATACCGGTTATCATTTGTAAATAATTATTAATAATAAAGGAATATTTTCCTTCACAAAACTCCCGCCCTGGAGGACCTTTCCTGTCCATGTGTTATACGGTTTGGCCATGCCAGGGGGATAAATGGTCAGATGCTGCTTCTTCTGGTTATAGTGTGGTAGTGAAGGACTAGATAAGAGGGCCATTAGTTGGTAGGTGAGTTAGCCTCTTTTTAAAATTGAAAGACTCACCCAACTGGTTTGGTACATAAATTCTGCTACACTTGTTCCTTTTGTGTCCGGAATTTACACCGCTGACTATCTTGTTTAATATTTTGTTGTCTTTTGGATCTGTAAATTAACTGTACCTGTAAATGTAAAACGTCTTAGAGGTTATCCGGAATCAGATTTTTTTTCTTTTATACTACTGGGCTTAGAAGTTACCAGCTGTTAGTTGCTGACTACCCGCTCGTTATATCCGGAACAGATCGCATCAGAAAAGACAAGTAGTTAGCAACTACATGCCTGGAAGCTTATAGCCCAATAAGAAACAAAAATAAATTCTGGATAACCCCTTTTAAGGTTTTTTGTTATTTGCTGTTTTTTCCTATAAAGCATGATGACAAATTGACGTAAATTTACTGAGGGTGAAAATCATATTTACTCCATCACCAATTTATTGAGAAAATATATTTATAATGGTGCTATTGACATGAAATTCTCTCCAGATGTCGATAACAACCCATCCAATCAACTCGGGCAAGGAACTCAAACCATAGATGTCCATAAATTAAGTTTTATGTGTAATAATAAGACATGACAGAGAAAAAGTATTGCATACATGAAGAAGGAAAGGTACAAGAAGCCATGGATAGTTATGATACCAGCTGAAATCTCTCAGTAACTAGAAATCACTCCTGCCATTTAGGGAAGATATCAGCTGGTTCAACTGATGGCCTATAGAAGGATGTCTCATTGCCAAGGTGCCACAGAATAAACATCTCATGATGGGTAAAGCCAGTGAGCTGTCTCAGGACCTTCGCAACCTTTGCAATAGCATCCTGATGGCCTTGGCTACAGAAGAATTACTGGAGATTCCAGTGAGAACTGTTAGGGCCATAATCCAGAAGTGGAAAGAACATAATTTCACCATAAACCGGCCACGACCAGGTGCATGATTTCAGACAGAGAAGTGAAAGTAATTATCAGAAGAGTTGTCCAAGAGCCAAGGACCACATGTGGCGAGCTCCAGAAAGACATGGAATCACCAGGCAGAATTGTTTCAAAAAAACTTATATGTCCTGTATGCATTCTCACCACGCAAGACTTCATTGATGAACAAAAAGCATGTTCAAGCACATTTACAGTTCGCTCAACAACATTTAAGCTAAGTTCACATGAGCGTTCGGTGGCTCTGCGGACGGCTGTGTATGTCCTCCCTGAAGCTCCGCCCACTTCCGCACTTCCATTTAGGTCCTCCTACTTCTGCATGCATCCTGCGTACCTATGTTTAACATTGGGTAAACAGGACAAGCGGATGAGTCGTTTTGACGCGCCCGCCAACCGCACAGGAACGCAACAAGTTGCGTTCCCGTGCGGTCGGAGGGCGTGTCAAAACGATGCCTAAATGGACCTAAACGGAAGAAGTTTGGAAGTGGGAGGAGCTTCAGGGAGGAAGTACGCAGCCGTCCACAGAGCCCCGGTACGCAAATGTGAACCCAGCCTTAGATAAACCTGTGAAATGCTAGGAGAATATAGTCTGGGCAGATGAGACCAAAATTGAACTTTTTGCAGTCATGTTTGGAGGCCAAAAGGCACTGCATATCACCCCAGAAACACCATACTAACAGTGAAGTTTGGAGGTGGGAAAATCATTATTTGGGGTTGTTTTTCTGCATGTCGCACTGGCAAATGTTATATACTTAAAGGAAGGATGAATGGACAAATATACTTAAAAATATTTTTCTATCTACTGGCTAACATGGTACAAAGATATACATCTTTCCTGTATCAAATATACTGAGACATTCATGATAAAAAAAAATCTGCTGCCATCTACCAGGATGATGAAGATGAAGCAAGGGTGGACATTTCAGCCAATTCAATGATCCCAAACATACAGGCAAGGAATCTCTCAATTGGCTTCAGCAACAAAAAATAAAGCTGCTAGAATGGCCCTGCTAATCACTGTACCTAAACCCAATTGAAAATTTATGGAAGGAATTAAACCTCAGAGTTCATAGAAGAAGCCCACTGAACCACCAGGATTTGAAAAGCGTTTGTGAGGTAGAATGGGCCAAAATTGCACCTGAGCAATGCATGCGTCTAGTTTCTCCATACAAGAGGCATCTCGAAGCTCTCATTTTATGTCAATATAATGTTTAGAAATATATGTAATTAAAAAAATGGTGACGTGTTCAATTATTTCACCCACTGTGTATCACATATATCATTTGCTTTCTCATTTTTAGTCTAGACATTATATTTCCTAAGGTAAGGCTGTTATGTGGATTAACTCCTATCAGCCTTATCAGTCTGAAACAAAAATTATCTCCTTGGATTAGGGATTTACTTTGGAACTGTATCGGTCAAGGAAGGTTATCTCATGGCTTAATGTCTAGTATGAAAAGGTCAGGCATTAAGTATGATGTAATATATAACCATACATATTTTGTACCGTGTATCATGTTGATGTATATAGAAATTTACTTCATATAAACATGTTTTCAGTATATTTTGTTTCTTGTTTGCATCCTGATAGAAACCATTTGAAGAAAATGCTGAATTCATTGTGATGAATCTTCATGAACTGTTAATCTAAATCCTGAACTTTACAGAATGATTGCCTTTTTTTTTTTTTTAGTTTTGCTCAGTACCCACTAATTTATCAGTCACATTGTCTGGAGATGAGTCATTGTGTCAGGTTGTATGCATCTGCTGCTTTTATCTGTCTTGGTAGCAATTTGCAGGATGATTGGACATCTGTCAGTAAAGAAGCTTTGCCAATAATATAATGAACTACGTGAGGTTTATATACAGCAAAGCTGTTTGTTGGTGGCAAGTTTAGACCATGCTATTGGCTCAAAGGTATTATCTGTCTTAAGGGGATTTTGTATTTTATTTTTATGTTTTTCTTAATACCATCTTTAGGGTGCCTATAACTTAATTGTGTTTCCCTTTAGGCTGGAGAATTCCGTATCCTACCCTATTCGGGTGTGGAGATCTGTATACCATCATCTCCCACTCAGAACCCTTTCTGGTAACCACAGTGGAGAGCTATTACGATATATTGCGCTGCTTACACTGCATTCTTTTCCAGCATCACATCCTTCGGTCTCCGGCGAAGTGACCTATCGGCAGCTGCAGGTCACTTTTCAATGTATCTCTATGAGAGCCTCACTCTGGCTTTCATACATTTACCTTAAGCTCTTGTGACGTAACTTCTGACGTCCGGCCAGTCAGAAGCTGTGGGTACAAGAAGTCGCAGCGTGACCGGCGCGGTGTCGAAAAGGTGAAAATACCGGAAGGTGTGTATAAGAACGGGGGCAGGGTGCTTTTACACCTATACTATAACTAAAATGCACAACTTCTACAGAAATATTGAAAATGCTTTTAAAAAGCAGCATAACACTGTGGTTTATGGTAGGAAAATCTAGTCCACCCCAGTTAGGCCTCATTTGCACAGACATATCTAAACATGTACGTGAAAAATGGTGCTGTTGTCATCAGTGTTTTGGATCAGTGTAGCATCAGTGTTTTTCATGGATGGATACATTACAAAGCCTATCCTTTGCCATGTTAAATATGGAGAGCACACCGACGTACATGGATGCGATCTGTGTGCTGGACACGTTTTTCACAAACCCATAGACGTGTATTGGAGCTTTTCATCTGTGACACCAGAAAAAAAAAAAACAACCGACATCTCCTTGAATTTTGCGTGGACACATGGTCCACGAAAAACCATGGACATGTGAATAGTACCATAGATTATAATGGGTATGTGAAAAACATGGACAGACCAAGTATGTGCAACACGGACATCTGAATGATTCCTGACAGAGGAAATCACAGTGCCCTATTATTTGAAAAACGAATGTGCTACATGACCAAGTCGTATCCAGAAGGTGGCCGCAGGTGAGTGTAAGATAAGGCAGGGTGCATTTAAAACACCACTCCAGTGATGCAATAAAAAAAATGCTAAAGTGTAGCTTTAAAGAGGACCTTTGACAAATTTTTTCATGTTGAACTGGACACACAATGTACTAGTGGGTACAGAGCAGAATAAAAAGTTTTGTTTTTTTATTTTGCTTCTCAGTTGCGGAGATATTATCAATCAAATATTTGGGACATTATGAGTTCATTTTAAGATTTTTAGGCTGGTTTCACACTTGCGTTTTTTTGCGCAAAAAACGCATGCGTTTTTCCCCCTATCTTTTACATGGGTGCGCATAGGTGCGCATGCGTTTGTACGCGCATGCAGTTTTTTGTAGTGTGCGCTCAGGCGCACAAAATGCATCCTGTTGCATTTTGTGTGCGTCCGACTTGCCCCCAAAAAATGCATGCGCACGCAATGCGTTTTTTTTTACACCCATTATAGTCTATGGGTGCGCATACGTGCGCATGGTAATGCGCACGTATGCGCAAAAAAATGCATGCGGTTTTTTTAAAAAAACGCACCCAAACCCGCAAAAAAACGCACACAAACGCATGATGCGTTTTTTTATGTGCGTTTGCACTGCGCACGGTGCGCAGCGCCAAAAAATGCAAGTGTGAAAGTAGCCTGAGTCTAACTGGGTGGTATTAGATAGTTTTTGCTTGTGGTGTGTACTTCTGCCTCTGTGTGACGCTAACCAATCATAAGCAGGCAGCAACATAGAAGTGCAGAAGGATCTGTGATGATGTCACCAGTCACATCACCTGAGTCCACTGGTCCTACCAACCAGAATGTGCAGCCTAAACAAGCAATGAAGACATATTAAGGCTCTTTCACACGTCAGTATTTTGCATCAGTGTTTGTATGCCAAAGCCAGGAGTGAAATTTACCGAGAAAAAAATATAATTGAAAGACTGACTCCTGTTCTTTGTTTTGGAGACATTCCTGGTTTTGGCATACAAATACTGATCAAAAATACTGATGTGTGAAAGAGGCCTTACACAGCACAGAGGTGTGGAGCTTTATATCCCAGCTAATATTTCCCCACTTCTGTGCTGTGTAATGCTAAGTTCACACTAGGCGATTTTGCTGCTTTTTTTTCCTGCTGCAAAACCTGAGCTCTTGGCAGAAAAGAAGCATCGTCTTAAACGCATGTTTTGGTGCATTTTTTTACTACATTTTTGCTGCGTTTTTCAGGATCCCAAGTTCAGCTTTGCTTCATCACAGCAGACAGGTCACCAATACAAGACATATGTTCATCAAAAAATGCACATACAAACGTAACAGCTGAGCGAGGTGAATTGGCCTGGAATTGTTTACCTAAGACACTGGCAGTGTATTGAGTTTGTAGCACACTGTTTAACTTTCATACTTTGGTCAACCATTGACTCGCTCAGGCACTGTTCAATCTTAGGCTATGTGCACACGTACTTTTGAAAGCTGCGGATTTGTAAAACACCGCAGGTAAATCCGCAGGTCAAAAGTCCTGCGGTTTAGCCCTGCGGCTTCACACCTTTTAATGGATAAGGTGTGAAACCGCAGCGGAATCCGCACAAAGAATTGACATGCTGCGGATTGTAACGCGCAGCAAATCCACGCGGAAAAATCCACAACATGTGCACAGCGTTTTTGGTTTGACCATTGAAAACAATGGTACTGTACAACGCAACAGAAACTGCTGCAGACCCGCAGGGCCAGAATCGCTGCGGATCCGCAGCAGAATCCGCACCGTGTGCACATAGCCTCACACCTTTGTTGGCCAGTGTTTACTTTTTTACACATCACTAATTTAATAAACTGTATTAATCTAAACTGCCATCCTTGGGTGACCAAGACAAGATGGTAAAAAATAAATGGGTTTCACATACTGCTGTACTTGCTTTTTTTTTCATTAAAAATGCTCCAAAACCTGATACCTGTGTTTTTGCAGCATTTTGTCAGCATTTTTTAAAATCACCCATTGCTTTCAATGGGTGAAAAGCGCTGAGAAAACGCTGAAAGAAGTGACATTGTCCAAAAAACTATGCAAAGCACAAAATACTGATGACAAAAAAAAAGCAATGTGTATTCATGAGATTTCTGAAATCTCATAGGTTTTTTCTGGTACTGTAAAACACAGCTGAAAATTGGATTAAAAAAACACAGCAAAAACAACTAGTGTAAACTTAGCCTAATATGTCCTCAGTGCTTATTTAGGCTGCACACTACAGCTGGCAGGGCGTTTATCACAGATCCTTCTGCACGCCTAAGTTGCAGGCTCCTTATGATTGGTCAGTATCATACAGGAGGCAGAAGTACACACACACAGTGAAAACTAATATCACACACTTGGCCTTAACTAAAATTAACCCATTAGGTGCCAAATATTTGATTGCTAATATCTCCGCAACTGAGAAGTGAAATTATTCTGCTCTGCAGCCACTATTACATGGTGTGTCCAGTTCAACATGAAAAGTTTGTGAAAGCTCCTCTTTAAAGGTACTGTCACACTTAGCGATGCACCAGCGATCCCGACCAGCAATATGACGCGGTCAGGATCGCTGGTGCATCGCTAAGTGGTCGCTAGTGAGCTGCCACACGGGCAGATCTCACCAGCGACATCGCTGGGGACGGGGGTCGCTACTTACCTGTCAGACGGGGCGATCCTGCGTCCTCCCGCCCGCGTCCATGCGTCGCTCATCGGGCGCCACAGGAAGCCCAGCAGGAAGCTGGCGACGAGAAACGGACCAGGACGTTCTCGCGCGACCAGCGGGGGAGCGGTCGGAGGTAAGTATCACATGTAGCGATATCGCTATAACGTCACAAAAACCAGTGACATGCTAGCGATATCGCTTAGTGTGACAGGCCCTTAAGAATCACCTTGGTGTTTCTGCTTATAGAAAGAGTCTTGCAGTCCCACACCCTATTGTCGTAATTATCCCCACTAGGTCTGGCTTTAAATTACAATGTCTATCCTGTGAAACGTCACTCAAACTAGAAGGCGTGTGGCACTGAATGACTCCTCAGATGAATGGCGCCCCCCAGATAATTTTTCAGTGTAATCAGCATAAAACATATGTAATATTATAACATAATTCACAGGGTTCGTACGAGGACATGCTGAAAAAGCTATTGCAAAGTGGTAAAACACTATGGCTGTGTGGGAAATCAAGTGATCGGTTCCCATAAGGAACTGATATTCATTCAAAAATGTGAATGAGGCCTAAACGTATAGTGATGTTAAAGGGAATCTAACAGCAGGTTTTGGCGATGTAATTTGACAGCAGCATTAGGTACGGAGGGATACGATGTGTCACTTAGTTTCCTGGGTGCAGCACACCCGCCACACCACTGATTGGCAGCTTCGTGTACATTGTATAGTGACAGAAAGCTGCTAGTTACTGCTGGAGTGTGGGTTCTGGACCGGAAGGCACAAGGCATCTTGTCCTCTAGTGTTAATCTTCTGCTGATAAAACACTGATTTTATTGGAACAGCAAAACAGCCTAGCATGTGGCACATTGCTGGAATCAGGCTATCTTCATCTACATAATGGTGCTCCTAAATTACATAGCAAACACCTCTGACAGATTCCTTTTACTTATATAGCTACATATATTCACAGTATGTGAAAAAAGACCGGATGCTGTTTTGACTCTGCCCTTTGTTCAAGAAATCTTGTGCTTTATTATGGAGCATAGTTTCCGCAGAAGGCTGTAATTGAAATTTAATTAAGGCAAATGTTGCTTCTTGAGTTTTCCATTACTCATTTGATTGTCCATTTAAGTTTTTCAAAAGCATCTAATGTTTTTTTTTCTGTTTGTATGACTTTTTTCAGACATGGTACACCACAAAGCATGAAACCTACAAGAGGTTTCTGTTGAAGTAACATCATTGCTGTAAAAGTACATTAGCAATCCACTATACAAAACCTATTTACACTCTTTGAGATTATCAGGCTGTGTGCACACACTGCGGATTCTGCAGCAGTTTTAGCTGCGGTGTACAGTACCATTCAAATGAATGGAAGGAAAAAAAAAACGCTGTGTAGACGGTGCGGATTTCTCCGCGCGGTTTTGAAACCGCAGAAAGAATTGACATGTCAATTCTTTCTGCGGAATCCGCAGCGGTTTCCTATCTCCACCATTGTGGAGATGGTGAAACCGCAGGGCAAACCGCAGGCAAAACCGCAGATAATCCGCAGGTCTTTTGACCTGCGGATTTAACTGCAGATTTTGCAAAATTCGCGCAGACAAATCCGCAGCGGATTCCACAGCCTGTGCACATACCCTTACTCTTATTCATTATTTATTGAATACATTTTTCACGTGATCCCTTATGGTCCGAAAGAAATACTTTGTTCTCGAACTTGTATTCGGTATCAGCGATACAAGAATAAATAAAGGGACAATGACACTTACTGAAACACCTCCTGCCAATCCCTTTTATCTGGCTAGTGGCACTTCTGTTCATGCTCTTTGTCTGGTATTGTAGATTTCTTCAGCAGAGCTGCAGAAAGAGCAGAAAGAGATTGTGAAGTAAGGTGGCACTGTTTCTACTACAAAGATGACAAGGGCTATCTTATTTTTCAAACTATAAAATGCATCGGACCATAAGGCACACCTAGGTTTTAGAAGAGTAAAATAGAAAAAAAATTGAAGCAAAAAATGTGGTCGTGATGCACTTATGGGAGGAGGGATCTGCTGCTGACACTGCTACATGAGTAATGTCCCCCAATTCTGTACTAATATCCCCCATCCTGGCATATACATGTCCCCCATTCAGATATACAGTGCCCACTTATCCCCATCCTGGTATACATGTCCCCCTCATCTCCATCCTCCTGGTATACACGGCCCCCTCATCACCATCCTTTTATACATGGTTCCCTCATCCCCATCCTGGTATACATGGGCCCCCTCATCCCCATCCTGGTATACACGGCCCCCTTATCCCCATCCTGATGTACATGGTCCCCTCATGCCCATCTTGGTGTACATGGTCCCCTCATTCCCATTCTGTTGTACATGATCCCCTCATTCCCATTCTGGTGTATATGGTTCCCTCATTCCCATTCTGGTGTACGTGGTCCCCTCATTCCCATTCTGGTGTACATGGTCCCCTCATTCCCATTCTGGTGTACATGGTCCCCTCATTCCCATTCTGGTGTATATGGTTCCCTCATTCCCATTCTGGTGTATGTGGTCCCCTCATTCCCATTCTGGTGTACATGGTCCCCTCATTCCCATTCTGGTGTACGTGGTCCCCTCATTCCCATTCTGGTGTGCATGGTCCCCTCATCCCCATTCTGGTGGGCATGGTCCCCTCATTCCCATTCTGGTGTGCATGGTCCCCTCATCCCCATTCTGGTGTGCATGGTCCCCTCATCCCCATTCTGGTGTGCATGGTCCCCTCATCCCCATTCTGGTGTGCATGGTCCCCTCATCCCCATTCTGGTGTGCATGGTCCCCCCATCCCCATTCTGGTGTGCATGGTCCCTTCATCCCCATCATCCCCATCCTGTATTCATGCCCAGCTGATTTATGCTATTAAAGAGAATATTCACTGCTCCCAACGCCCATAGTCCCACTCAGCTCTGACTTCAGTGCATAGAGGCGGGAGAAATTATGGGCGTGGGGAGCAGTGACTATTAATTTCTCTTTTACAGTGGGCACAGGAGTTAGCAGCAGTAGCCATCTCCTGCCTCCTGTTACCCGCTGGGTTAGCGGCTGCCGCACCCCCCACCGCCCTGTCCACAGCTACAGCAGGTACATCCGAACTATAAGATGTACCCCCCATTTTCCTCTAAATTTTTGGAAGAAAAAAGTGCGTCTTATAGTTCGAAAAATATGATAATTTATTTTATTTTTAAATGTATTTGAAGTATGAAAAAATAGATCATGGGTGCCAATGACCTTTAAACATTATGCTATAAGACCATACATATTTGTGGGAAAAATGTAATTATTTTTCTTCACTGCCCAATGGTATAAAACTCTGTGACACCCCCATGGTGTCAATATGATCACTGCATCCTTAGATGAATTCTTTGAGAGCTGTAGTTTGTAAAATGGGGTTACTTATGGGGGTTCTGCTGTTCTGGCACCTAAGGGGCTCTGCCAGTGGGTCTTGGCACCGCAAGCCATAACTGTATAATCTGCAATATGATATGGCGCTCCTTCGCTTCTGAGTTTTGCACCATGTCTCAAAAGTAGTTCCTGATCACATGCATTGTATTGGCGAAATCAGGAGAAATTACAACTCAGAGGTCCATTTTTTTCCAATTAGCCCTTATAAAAATTTAAAACTTGAGGCTAAAACAACATTTAGTGATAAAAATATAGTTATTCTTTCTTCACCTCCCAGTGCTATAAATTTTTGTCATGCACATGTGTCAATATGCTCACTGCACCCCCAGGATGAATTCATTGCGTGGTGTAGTTTGTAAAATGACGTCACTTATGTTTTTTTTTTTCGCTGTTCTGGAACCTCCAATGTGACATGGCACCCTTAAACCATTCCAGCAAATTCTGACCTCCAATATCTTCTCTTCTGAGCTTTGCACTGTGCCTCAAAAGTAGTTTTCGACCACATATGGGGTATTGGTGCACTCAGAAGAAATTGCACATCAAATTCCACGGTCCATTTTCTCTTGTAAAATTAAAAATTTTGGCCTAAAATGCTTTTTTTTATTTTCACGGCTATACATTATAAACGTCTGTGAAGCACTTGGGGGTCAAATTACTCACCACACATCTAGATACGTTTCTTAAGTGGTCTAGTTTCCAAAATGGGGTCAGTTGTGGGGGATTGTCACTGTTTAGGCACATCAGGAGCTCTCCAAAGTCGACATGGCGTACAATCTTGATTCCAGCCATTTTTGCTGTCAAACGGCACTCTTTCTCTTCCGAGGCCTGCTGTGTGCCCAAACAGTGGTTTCCCCCCACATTTGGGTATCTAAATACTCAGGAGAAATTTAACAAGTTTTGGGATCCATTTTCTCCTGTTACCTTTGTGAAAATACAAAATATGGGGCTGAAGTACATTTTTGTGAAAAAGGTAAAATGTTGAATTTTTTTCCCTTACACATTCTATTAATTCCTGTGAATCACCTGAAGAGTTAATAAACTTCTTTATTGCTGTTTTGAGGACTTTGAGGGGTGCAGTTTTTACAGTGTGGTCACTTTTGGGTATATTCTGTCATTTAGGCCCCCAAAAGTCAGTTCAAATGTGAAGTGATCCCTAAAAAAAAATAAATGATTTTGTTGGAAAAATTAGAAATTGCTTATCAACTTTTAACCCATCTAACGTCCTAACAAAAAGAAATTGTTTCAAAAATTGTGCTAAAGGTAAAGTAGAAATGTGGTAAATATTTATTAACTTTTCTGTGTGACATAACTCTCTGGTTTAAGGGCATAAGTATTAAAATTTGGAAAATTGCAAAAATTAAAAAAAAAAACTTGCCAAATTTCCAATATTTCACAAGTAAACGTGTTATATTGAACAAATTTTACCACTATCATGAAGTACAATATGTCACGAAGAAACAGTCTTCGAATCGGTGGAATCCGTTGAAGCGCTACCTTATAAAATGACCCTGGTCAGGTTTAAAAAATTAGTCTCGGTCATTAACCTATAAAGTGGTCCTTAAGGGGTTAAATGATAGTCCTGCTAAACTTTGGCAGGACCGACCAACCGTCTGATGTGTATGATGGCCGCCGATGATATCCGGATAGAGAAGGATGTGGCAGTTGGGATTTGAACCCCTAATCTTTTTGTTTTTAGGGCTGACAAGCTGCTGTAGTTTTCTTCTGTCTCCCCTTTAAAAACACGTAAGTGCTTGGCTGAGCAGAACGTTCATATGTATGGGGCAGGTACAAGATATAGTTGTAAGCCGACAGCCAGTGTCTGACTGAAGAACATTGGGCCCACCAGAGGATTTGATTCTGAGGGCCCACCTTTCTCCCCCACTCAAGGTATGCAGTATGAACTCTGCTGAAGGAGAAGCCAGGGCCCACCGGAGAATCTCCGGTTCTCTGGTGGGCCAGTCCAACTCTGCCGACATCTATCACTGATGTATGGCCAGCTTTAGTGACATAACTCTGCGGACTGGGTGTGGGTAACATATATAGAGCTATTGCTGTGGCTGTTTCAGCGGGTGGATTTCATCAGGGTTGCTGCATTCTTGACGGCAGGAATAGAAGAGCAGGCGAGACTACTTTGGCAGTAAAAATATGGAAATCCAATTGGGATCTGTTGTGATCATTTAGAAAGTAGATATTTCACCACACAATGGCTTCTGTCATAAACCGAATATTGCCCGAACATTAAAGGCATCCACATAAACTTGTGGGTATCTGTTACCATTTTCAATGGGATTCCAGGACTTCTCGGGTATCCTGTCTGAGTAGTTCTGTACTTTTTCCTTAGACATTTACTACCAAATGCGTTTTGAACATGTGGTTTTAATGCTAAAACTAAGCAGACTCGAAAACCTATAATTTTCTGTGGGAGAGAATGTCTACATGAGCTTGAATGTGCCGTCATGAGCAGCACAATAATTACAACCCTCAACCTCTACCAGGATGAAAGGCCGAGCAAACTCGTAATTGCAAATATCATTCTGGGCTTGTTAATAACCGTGCTGCGGCTATGTTCATTTAACTATTTGTTTCCCAGGCATACCAATCTCTCCCTTTTTTTTATCTTTATTTTTTTTTATAACCGTAGTAAATTTCTCGGCACGACACAGTCTTCTTTACGACAACGTGCACGTTTTGATTTACACATTTTCCGTAATATTTGACAGGGCTCGTGATTTTAGGAACGAAACGACGTTGTCCCAGCAGGAAAACCAACAAACTTTTGAACTCACCTCTGGTTATTTATGCAAGACTGTTAAAATATTATGGTAATGAAATCCTGTAAGTATGCATGCGGTGGTTCTCCTAATGTGATTTTAATTGCAAAAAGGGGAAAAAAAATGTAGAAATCCAGACCACTTGCAGCTAAAGTGGTAATTAGGGTCTGCCGAAATATGAACCCGCCCCTATGAGAGTTCACGTACAGTACAAGGTAATGTGGTAGGTTTAGTAAGATTCTCGATGACCTCGCCATTTACGGTATTTATTTTTTTCTAATTTTATATACGTGTGTGTATGTACATATACAGCGGGTGAAAGGCCAACTGTCTAAATAAATATACTTCTGCAGGTGCTATTGACATGACATTCTCACCAGATGTCAGTAACTACGCATCAAATTTGTTTACCATTCATTTGAATGAGTAAGAAACGCTGAAAGAATTGACATTCTACAGATATAAAAACCTTCTCTCTGGCTCAAATCTGCAAGTAAAAAATAGGCACCATGTGCATGATATTTAGGTAAACGTTGATGTAAAATGTTTTTTTCTGTGGCAAAAACGCAAGGAAAACACCATTTAAAAAACAGAAATGTGGTTCATAGAAGAAAAAAGTCTTAAAGGGACATTGTCAGCACAGAATGACTCCTTGAACCAAGTACAAGCACTCACCCTTAGTGTGACAAAATATTTAAGTGCACCTTCCCACCTGCACCTGCTTGTTTCCCCTCTGTCTCTGCCCCGCTATTTTGATTGACCGCTCTGGCTTCATAGAGGCGGAGATAGATGGAAAACGATCATGTGGGAGAGTGCACTTACATATGTTTGGCCATGACATGATGCACTGAGCATCTGAACTGGGTTTGAACAGCCGCTCTGTGCTGACAGAGTCCATTTAAGGGCTCATACTCATTTGCGAGAAAAACGGACGAGTGCAATCCGAGGAAAAAATCGGACTGCGCTTGGACCAATGTCATTCAATGGGTTAAATCTCATCTGCGATTTTTTTTTTTCTCAGCTGATATCGGTCCGAGAAAAAATCACAGCATGCTGCGTATCTCGAAGGAGACTCGCCAATGCAAGTCAATGGATACGAGAAAAAAAATCGTACCGCACTTGGACCATGCGTATGCCATCCGTTTTTTACAGATACCTTACCATTCTGTGGCATAGAACACTGTAAATGGTCCTGTAAATGACTGTAGAATAATCGTTCCAGAGGAAAAAAAAATGCATTGCATACGGATTGCATACACAAAAAAAATTGCATGCCACTCGTCCGTTTTTTCGGTCCTGATATCGGAATGTTTTTTTTCTCACATATGGGTATGAGCCCTTAGGCTTCCGCTTGGTCCGTTGCCATTGTACAATTTGATAAAAAGGACAATCCTGGCTTTGATAGAGCAGTGCCAGAACATCTTGTGGATCATAACTTGTTCTGTGTGGAGACTGGTCCGAGTGCTAACACTGAACCTTGTCAGTCACCCTTGTGTCTACAATAGCAATGTGCAGGGCCGGCTCCAGGTTTTTGCGGGCCCCGGGTGAAAGAGTCTCAGTGGGCCCCCCCTTTAACACATTCATGCCGTGTGACATCCGTGGTGCCGGCCAAAAATGGACTTGTCTCCGTGTGGATCACACGGACACGCATGTGGTCCACATGGACACTCGCTCTGTGGCAAAACACGTTCACGTGAACGAGGCTATTGATTAATAGTGTACGCATGAAAGAAAGAGAGAGAACAGAGAGAAAGAAAGAGGGGAAAGAAAGAACAGAGAGAAAGAAAGGAAGAACAGAGAGAAAGAAACAGAGAAAGAAAGAACAGAGAGAAAGAAAGAAGAGAGAGAAAGAAAGAAAGAGGGGAAATAAAGAACAGAGAGAAAGAACAGAGAGAAAGAAACAGAGAGAGAGAAAGAAAAGAACAGAGAGAAAGGGTAAAGAAAGAAAGAACAAAGAGAGAAAGAAAGGGGAAAGAAAGAAAGAGGGGAAAGAAAGAACAGAGAGAAAGAAAGAACAGAGAGAAAGAGTGGACAGAAAAAAGAACAGAGAGAAAGAAAGAGGGG
Organism: Dendrobates tinctorius; assembly: GCF_039654945.1. Classification (NCBI taxonomy): domain Eukaryota; kingdom Metazoa; phylum Chordata; class Amphibia; order Anura; family Dendrobatidae; genus Dendrobates; species Dendrobates tinctorius. Next base: position 40,131,209 of record NW_027361679.1, on the reverse strand, counting down.
AAATAGAGAACAGAGAGGAAGAACAGAGAGAGAAAGAAACAGAGAGAAAGAGAGAAAAGAACAGAAAAAGAGAAAGAGGGTAAAGAAAGAAAGAACAAACAGAGAAAGAAAGAGGGGAAAGAAAGAACAAAGAGAGAAAGAAAGAGGGGAAAGAAAGAACAGAGAGAGAAAAAAAGAAAGAACAGAGAGAAAGAAAGAGTGGACAGAAAAAAGAACAGAGAAAGAAAGAAAGAGGGGGAAAAAAGAACCGAGAAAGAAAGAGGGGAAATAGAGAACAGAGAGGAAGAACAGAGAAAGAGAAAGAAAGAGGGTAAAGAAAGAAAGAACAAAGAGAGAAAGAAAGAGGGGAAAGAACAAAGAGAGAAAGAAAGAGGGGAAAGAAAGAACAAAGAGAAAAAAAGAAAGAACAGAGAGAAAGAAAGAGTGGACAGAAAAAAGAACAGAGAGAGAAAGAAAGAGGGGAAAAAAGAACAGAGAGGGAGAGAGAAAGGAAGAGGGGAAAGAAAGAACGGAGAAAGAAAGAACAGAGAGAAAAAGAGTGGACAGAAAAAAAGAACAGGGAGAGAGAGAGAGAGAAAAAGGGGAAAGAAAGAACAGAGGTAGAGAGAAAAAGAAAGAAAGAGGGGAAAGAACAGAGAGAAAGAAAGAGGGGAAAGAAAGGAGAAAGAAAGAGGGGAAAGAGAGAAAGAAAAGAGAGAGAGAAAGAGAGAACAGACAGAGAGAGATAGAACAGAGACAGAAAGAAAGAGGGGACAGAAAGAGAACAGAGAGAAAAAAAAAGATTAGAGAGAAAGAACAGAGAGAAAGAAACAAAGAAAGAAATATTCTATAAAGATACCATAGCAGCCCGGCTCCCATTGTAGTGCCCACCTGAGCCTCCTGATGCAGGACATATCATGATCCGCTCACATGGCCGACATCCCTGATTCCAAGGCGATCCCGCTGTCCGCTCTGTCAGAGGAGGACACGGTGATGGATCTGGAGCATTCCCTGAAGTGCCTCCATGGTTCCGTCACAATATCCTCCCGAAATTACCTCATTTCTGGTCAGATTCCAGCACGTCACGTCCGGTAGAACGTTACGTGCAAGTTTTAAAGTGCTCCTTGGGGCTCCGCTGTGTACTCTTGTGTCCGTGGAAAAAGAAAGCTCCCGGCTTGGGCAGTCTCTCTCTCAAAATCGGGACTGTCTCGCTGGATCCGGGACGGTTGGGACTTGGGAGATTTAAATGCTCCCCACCATACACCTCGTACACACACGGCTCCGCTCCGTACACCACGTACACATGCGGCTCCTCACACCTCATACACACATGGCTCCGCTCCGTACACCTCGTACACGTGCGGCTCCGCACCGTACACTTCGTACACACATGGCTCCGCTCCGTACATTTCGTACACACATGGCTCCGCTCCGTACACCTCGTACACACACGGCTTCGCTCCGTACACCTCGTACAAACACGGCTCTGCTCCGGCACACCTCGTACACACATGGCTCCGCTCCGTACACCTCGTACACACACGGCTCTGCTTCGGTACACCTCGTACACACATGTCTTTGCTCCGGTACACCTCGTACACACGCGGCACTGCTCCTTACACGTCGTATATATTTGAGAACCGTAATCTCAAATGCATCTATTCTAATGTCTCTAGTCTACAGAGCACACCCATTGGAGCAATGCCCTCCTCTGCATGAAGTATCTTTACTATCTTTACTAGGCATGTACAGAGTTGACATTGGAGTTTGTACACTGTGTTCCAAATTATTATGCAAATGATATTTTTCTCTGATTTTCCTAAATAGTCGGTACAAATGACAGTCAGTCTAATAAAAGTCATCACCGGTTAGAGTATAAATCAAATTTTATTGAAGAAACCTTCCAATAATAACAGTATAATCTCCAAAATGAATAAAAACTCAAATTGCACTGTTCCAAATTATTAGGCACATTAGAATTTCTAAACATTTGATATGTTTTAAAGAACTGAAAATGCTCATTTGTGGAATTTGCAGCATTAGGAGGTCACATTCACTGAACAAAAAAGGATATTTTGGAGTTAAATAGCTTAACAGGCCAAGTTACATGTTAACATAGGAACCCTTCTTTGATATCACCTTCACAATTCTTGCATCCATTGAAATTGGGAGTTTTTGGAGAGTTTCTGCTTGTATTTCTTTGCATGAAGTCAGAATAGCCTCCCAGAACTGCTGTTTTGATGTGAGCTGCCTCCCACCCTCATAGATCTTTTGCTTGATGATACTCCAAAGGTTCTCTATAGGGTTGAGGTCAGTGGAAGATGGTGACCACACCATGAGTTTATATCCTTTTATGCCCATAGCAGTCAATGACTCAGAGGTATTCTTTGCAGCATGACGTGGTGCAGTGTCATGCATGAAGAGGATTTTGCTCCTGAAGGCACGTTTCTGCTTTTTATACTTTGGAAGACAGCTGTCAGTCAGAAACTCTATATACTTTGCAGAGATCATTTTCACACCTTCAGGAACCTTAAAGGGCCCTACCAGCTGTTTCCCAATGATTCCGGCCCAAAACATGACTCCTCCACCTCCTTGCTGACGTCGCAGCCTTGTTGTGACATAGTGGCCATCCACCAACCATCCATCTGGACTATCCAGGGTTGCTCGACACTCATCAGTAAACAAGACTGTTTGAAAATTAGTCTTCATGTATGTCTGGGCCCACTGCAACCATTTCTGCTTGTGAACACTGTTTAGGGGTGGCTGAATAGTAGATTTATGCACCACAGCAAGCCTTTGAAGGATCCTAAACCTTGAAGTTCGAGGGACTCCAGAGGCACCAGCAGCTTTAAATATCTGTTTGCTGGTTTGTAATGGCTTTTTAGCAGCCACTCTCTTAATCCAATGAACTTGCCTGGCAGAAACCTTCCTCATTCTGCCTTTATCAGCACGAACACGTCTGTGCTCAGAATCAACCACAAATCTCTTAACAGTACAATGATCACGTTTAAGTTTTTGGGAAATATCTAATGTTTTCATCTCTTGACCAAGGCATTGCACTATTTGATGCTTTTCAGCAGCAGAGAGATCCTTTTTATTTCCCAAATTCCTTGAAACCTGTGCCCTGCTTAATAATGTGGAACATCATTCTTAAGTAGCTTTCCATTAATTGAGCTCACCTGGTAAACTAATTATCACAGGCATTTGAGATTGATTTCAGTGATCCAAAGAGCCCTGATACACAATACCATTTATGAGTTTATTTGATAAACAAAAAATTACATCTTTATGACACTTAAATCCAATTTGCGTAATAATTTGGAACACCGTGTATAGCTGCAGTCGAGCTTATCCAAAAAGGAAAGGGATAGGGGTGGACTTTTAGGAATATTGGAGGAACATTAATGGAAATGAAAGCATGCAGAAAAGGCCACAATTGCAGACTGTATAATTTAATGAAATAAAGGAAATAAAAGTTACACTTACGGTAATAGGTCAGAGCTCTTTTGGTGGCACAGTGAGGACCTGCACAGTACTAGGCTGATTAATGTAAATTCCTATTCATTGGAAAAACAAAGCTCTCGCACCCCAAAAAAATCTCTACAAATTCTTAATTAAGTATAATTGTGTGCAGTGAGAGAGAGAGAAACCCAAAGGGGAATTTTGCCAACTCTTTGTTGAAGCCCAGTGAGGGCCAATTTTTCAGCAGATTAACATGCCTGGGGATAAAAAAAGAATATTGCACACAGTATGGATTACTAATTAAAACAGTACAATATTTTTCTATGTTATTCATAGTTTTGTTTTTTTACAGCTACATGAAAGGCATTTGGCAGTCATTTCATATTTATTTTTCCTATTTAGAAAGATAATGAATTGCCTGCAGATCGGAGGCAGCAAGGGTTCTGAGACTCCCCACAAATCGAGCAATAGACCCCGGAGAAGTTCGTACCTCAGCAGATAATTGTACACACCTCCTTTCTGAGCACACACACAGCCAGAAGTATGGATTAAAGCACCACTCCAGCTGGTTTTTTTTCACTGCTGGAGTGGTGTTATTAATCTAAGGTCTCTGCCTCCATCTTAGGGCTCATACTTGCGAGATACTCGCACAATTTTCATGCGAATCTCTCGCATGAATACCTGGCACTGGCTCCGGCACTGGGACCAAAGTTTGCGGCTGCATAGAAATACAAGTAGCCGCACGCTCCGGTCCAATTGCCGGCGGCAGTGCCGGGTTTTCATGCGAGAGACTTTCACAAGAATCATTCGAGTCTCTCGCAAGTGAGTATGAGCCCTTATACTCACCCTCCAGCTTCTTCTGCAACTTCTGACTGGCTGGAATTCAGAGGTCATATCACAAGCTCTCAATGTAAGTTTATGAGAGCCAGTACGAAACTCTCTCATAGACTTGTATTGAGTTGTGATTTCCGGCTTGCTCCAGCAAATACTGGAGAGTTCAGTCCGGTCACAAACTGATTTAAACTGATGGGAGTGGTGGTGATTGAAGGTGAAGACACCGGCAGGTGAGTATAAGGCTATGTGCACACGTTGAGTATTTGGTGAGTTTGTTACCTTAGTATTTCTAAGAAAAAAAAGCTGGAGTGGATAAAAAGCATAGCTTTGCAGAAACCCGACGTCCACCAATCTGCTGGCAATTCAAGTGCCTACTAAATAGAAAAATTCAATAAGAAAGTTTAGTCACTCTATGCTTGCAGAGCAATTGTTACTGCAACAGAATATAATTTTATAGGCAGCACGTCGCCGGTTTAGGCTGGGTTCATAATGCTTTATTGCGCTGCGTTTAACGCCTCCGTTACATACATAGCGGCATTAACGCTATGTAACGGATGCGGTTAATGCACCCATAGACTGCCATAATGTAGCGCATCGCTAACGCATGTCATAATCGGCATGCGTTAGCGATGTGCCATCATTCTGTGACTGCCCCTCGGACACGGTCTGCAGCGGTCGAGGGTCTGTCACCGCTAGCGCAGATGGAGCATCTGTGCTAGCGCATTCACATAACACGATCAAATATAAGGAGTTGCGTTAGCACAGTCTGTTTAACGCATGCGTTGAACGGACTGCTCTAACGCAATATGAACCCAGCCTTACACAAGATGGTATGCTGCCGAGAGCAATGGTTTCTAAGCTAGCTTAAAAATCATCTCACCCGATGAATGTTTTGCTCGTTTATTGGGTAATTACCTGCCTGTTTAGATGGTATGTTTCTAAAATGAGATTCTTCTAATTCTACGCGCTCTAATAAATGTGCCTAGCGTTTGCTGTTCTCGTAATGAAGTGCTTCATGTGTAATGAAGGGCGATTTGGTGGTGATGATGGTCACATGTTATTATGATGATTTTCCTTATGGATTTGATTTTGTTGTCACATTGTCCTACATCCACAGATTCCCTGCCGTCATTGAACGTGCGTTTTAGCACCAATTCTTATGAAACTTGTTTAAATTCTAGGCATAGCAACATGATATGCTGCGGACTTTCTTGTTCAGTTGCTTTAGTAACCTGTAAAGATCATTTGCAGAAGGTAAAAAGTATACAGTTGCAATTGCTCTTGTGATGTTCAAGGAGTCAGCACCAGAAGTGAAAAAAAAATGTATTAATAAAAAAAAAAATTCAAATTTCCATGTTAAAGGGATTGTCTCGTACTTCTTACAATACACTTGCTGAAAGTCCCTTTATATCGCTGCTTGGTGCCCTACGGGTTCGCACACCTGTGCATCTGGACATACTCGCTGCTGCGGTCAATAATTGGCTGCAATGGTCATATCATATAAGCTTGCAAATCCTCCAGAGTCTCCAAGCATTCGGATGTGGTCGAGGACCAGGCAGTGGTCTGTGGAGGGAGAAGTGGGTGAATATATATAAAACAAAAAAAAAAAAAAATGGACTTTTGTCCTGTTGAGCGACTTACAGATTGTATTCCAAGCAAAAAAAAATAGTCCAGACATAGATTTCTGCTCGGATTATACATTAAATCCACTGTAGTTTGTTTATCGCTCTTGGGTAACAGCACTCACAATTGTAACCACTCTTTACTTAAAGTTTTCTTTTTTATACCATAATTTAATCTTGTATATTAAGTATGAATATTTTTTTTGGGTGGTATCTGTTTATTGCAAAATATAATGCACTTCAATCCAAACTAAAAATGTTACCCAGGAATCATTGGGAACTCCTAACCTAAGTAATGTATTAGCCAAATGAAGATTTCACTTGTCCTATTTAAATATACAGTATATTTAAATAATGTACACTAAGTTAGGCTACTTTCCCGCAGTTAGATTTGGGTGATTTTCTGCACCTATTAAGTAACTTAGGTTAATTGCGATTATGATTGCTTTTTTTTTTTTTTACGTGCGTTTTTGTCTCTAAAAAGTTACTTTGTTTTTGATACTCCCTGGTATTTATCAATAAAGTTATGTTGCAGACTGCGTGCGTTTTTTATGCGTTTCCACTGTAACACACACTAAAAATGCATGTGCGTTTATCCCTGAGAGTTTTCTGCACCTAATTCAAGTCTATGGGAAAAATCTGAAAAGAAAAAGCTGAAAAGGAGAAATTGATGTGTTATGGATTTTATGGATTTGAAACACGCAACGCACATCTGATTACACTAAGTTAAGAAAAGCATAGTGGACATATGACATTGGTATAGATCCCATCCACTTTCCTGTAAGGCTGTGTGCACACGCTGCGGATTTTGCTGCGGTTCCGCAGCGGATTTGGCCGCTGCAGACCCGCAGCAGTTTTTGCTGCGGTGTACAGTAGCATGATTCCCTATGGGAATCAAAAACCGCAATACAGATGGTGCGGAATTTTCCGCGCGGATTATCTGCGGTTTTCAATCCGCAGAAAGAATTGACATGTCAATTCTTTCTGCGGATTCCCCTGCGGTTTGCCATCTCCTCCATTGAGGAGATTAAAAACCGCAGGGCAAAACCGCAGAGCAATCCGCAGGTAAAACCGCAGGTATTTTGACCTGCGGTTTCACCTGCGGATTTTACAAAATCCGCACCTAATCCGCAGTATGTGCACACAGCCTAACTGTAAGGTGCTGCATTTGTATGCAAATGCGCAGCATCAGTAACCCACCAAAAACTCATTGTGCGTGCACCGCGTAAAAGGGAAACTGTCACAAGATTTTTGCCACCTAATCTGTGAGCAACATAATGAAGAGACAGAAACCCTGATTCCAGTGGTGTCGCTTAATGGGCTACTAGCTTTAGTTTTATCAGCAGGAGATTACCTACTATACCTCAGAATAACTCTGCCCCCACCACTGATTGTCAGCTTTCTGCCAATGCCATAGTGTACACAGAAAGGTTGGAGTCAGGGTCTATTTCCCTATATCAGTCAGCTCTTAGATAAAGTATAAAATACCTGGTGACAGATTCCCTTTAATGAAGCTAAATTACAGGCATTATCCCAGGTTTAACAAAAATAAATTAAACATAGAAAAAGAAAAGGTGATCCTGATGGTCTGTTGAAAGTTCAACAAGGAGATCCAGCACATCTAAAAAATGTATAATACTTGATTTCCAATGCTTAACCCCTTAATGACCGCCAATACGTATTTTAACTGACGTGAGATGTAAGAGAATAGCCTCCCCATACAGGAGACAATCCAGCAGCTGTCGGCTGTCCACTATAGCTGTCAACTTGCTGCATCAGCAAAGATCAGTGTTTGCACCGTCCATATCAGTTTAACCCCTTAGATGCTGCTGTCAATAGTGACAACATCATATAAATGGTTAACAGTGTGGGGGCTTCCTCTTTATCCCCATCCGCACCCTAAGATCATGATTGTGTGGTCCTGATGTTTGCCATGGCAATTCAGGCCCAAATAGCGGCCTTAGAGTCTGACGGCTGTTGTAACCTGTTCAGAAGTCAGCGACATTTAGGGTATGTGCACACGTAGTGAAATCTGCTGCGTTTCCGCAGCGGTTTTGGCTCTGCAGAAACGCAGCAGATTCTGCTGCGTTGTACAGTACCTTTATTTTCAATGGAAAAAAAAAAAACGCAGTGCACATGCTGCGGATTTTTCCGCGTGGTTTTGCTGCAGTTTACAATCCGTAGCATGTAAATTGTTTGGTGCAGAAGCGCTGCAGTTTTTACACCTCATCCATTATGAGGTGTAAAGTCCTGCGGATTTACCTGCGGTTTTCTCTCCAAAATCCGCACACCCAAAAAACTACATGTGCACATACCCTTAGGTGGTAATAATACACTTTTTCATTTGTCATGCCACTTTGCATTAATTTCTGAAAATCACCTGAAGGGTTAATAAACTACCTGACTGCAGTTTTCAATATGTCAGGGTGTGATGTTTTTAAAATGGCTTTACTTTTGGGGGTTTTCCAATATATAGGACCCCCAAAGTCACTTCAAACCTGGATAGGTCCCGAAAAAATAAATTTGATAAATTCCCTTGATAAAATGAAAAATTACTGCTACATTTTTAAACTTCCTAAAATGCTAGCAAAATAAAAGAACATTTTACAAATGGTGCTCATGTAAAGCAGACATGCGGAAAATGTTATTTATGAATGTCTTTGTGTGGTATGACTATCTGGATTAAAGGGATAACCATTCAAAGTTTGAAAATTGCTAATTTTTTAACATTTTTCTCAAATTTCTGATATTTTTTATAAATAAAAACAAAACGTATTGACCTAAATTTACCATTATCATAAAGTACAATGTGTCACGAAAAAACAGTCTCAAAATCACTGGGATTTGTTGAAGTGTTCCAGAGTTATTACCACATAAAGTGACATTGGTCAGATTTAAAAAATTTAGCTCCGTCACTAAGGGGTTTAAAAAATTTCAATGAGGCCGGTTTCACACGTCAGTGTCTCCAGTACATGTGGTGACCGTTTTCTCACATATCGGAGACTCCGACACGTTCATGTGCCATCCATGTGTGTTTTAAAAGTCATAGGGTTAACATTGAAACAAATTGTTTCAATACACGGACAGCACATGGATCACACACTGATAGCACACGAATGTAACAAATGGACACGGATATCTCTGGTACCGTTTTTTCCAGGAATGGAAATATCAGGACATGTGTAACCGGCCTAAAGGATGGCAAGTGGAAAAAAGTACCCTTAGTCCATAATCGTTTTGCTTTAAATTAAGTATTATTCATTTTTTACACGTGCTGGATTTCCTTGTTGGACTTTTGTATTGGTGGTGGATTTAGATCCTGTGCATTCATCAAAATAGGTGAGCTGGATGCCTTACCTCTTTGTCTATTGACCTGCAGTAAGTACTCTAAGGGTGTGTGCACACAATCAGTATTTGGTCAGTATTTTACCTCAGTATTTGTCAGCCAAAACCAGGACTGAAATAATCAGAGGAAAAGTATAATAGAAACACATACACCACTCCTGGTTATGGCTTACAAATACTGATGTAAAATGCTGGCCCAATACTAAACGTGACATAAGATGTCCCCTTCTGTGAGTTACTGGCCTCACTGGGAATGTTTATTACCACTGAAAACACAAATTGACTACAGGGTTACCTACAGTAACTGTAGTCAATACTTCGTCAGTGCACTGACAAACACAGTGGAGCTGCAGTGAATTTACCAGATAAGTAGAAGTTAAAGCATTTCTTACTTTGTAATCATTTAGAAAAATATTTGGAAAGCCTCTTTAGTGTTAAATAGCTATTATAAAGTTGTTTCTCCTCATGGTCACAATCACTGTCTCCTAAATTGCATCCACATATCCAAAGTGCTCGCTCACCCACTATGTACAGATCTTTCAAAGTTCTGCTCTCCCCGTCCATTCATTTACATATCCGGAGTAAAGTTACCCGCCGCCGACTATATTGTATACAGTGTTGCAACCATTTATGCACGTTATGACAAAGTCACTTGCAAAGCTTTGGGAGGGGAGTTATGTAGCGCTGAGGGTGTTAGCTCCAGTAATATAAATCTAGGGAAATGCTCCGGCACCCTAAATGCTGAGAGGGGTTAATGTGCCATGTTTTGTGCTAGGTTGATTGAACAGCCAGTCCAGAAGGTAAATACCCAGCCTTCTAGGGTGTTCAGTGGTGGGTGGGCCTGGAGGTGCAAGCTCTTGAGCTTTGTTTTCATGTCAAGGAAAGCTGAATCTTCTGGTGTTTGTTCCTGAAGCGGACGGATTCCCGCAGCAGCAAGGGCTGTGCCATTCGCTATGTTGTTGTTTTCCTGTTAGGCTGGCTGTGTTTGTTTTGCTAACGTTGCACAGGTTTGTGCAGTACTCTTAATAAACCAGTGGAAGATTTTATAGAGACACGTGCAGCCAAGGGAGCTGATCTACCACAACGTCTAGAGCCCTGCCCTCATATTCCAATCGTCTCGATCCCCCCACATTATAATCACTTTACTAAGTTTCCCTCCCATTTATAAAGCTCCCCTGTAGAATTGCATCTATAGACTCCCCATCAAGATTATAATCTCATAATCCCATACGTGGGCTTCCCCTCAAAAAAATCTCACCTCTAGTCTTCCCGACCCTTTTCAGTATAATCACATCCATGAGCTCTTTTCTAGCCCCATCCCCGGTATAATCCATTTATAGCACGCCCACTGTAGCAAAATCTATATTCTTCCTACCTACCCTCAGTATAATTGCATCCATAAGATCCCTTTTCACCTCCCAGTATAATCGCATGCACAGGCCCGTGCACCATTCGTATCAATCTCTCCCTCCCTCAGTGTAATCACAACCATAGCCCCATAATATAATAGTATCCATACATACACTTCCTGAACCCCCCTAGTGTAATTGCATACCTTTCAGTATAATCACATCTATAGATTTCCCCCAGCCCCCTCTCCACTGGTCCTTTCAGTATAATCACATCTATAGATTTCCCCCAGCCCCCTCTCCACTGGTCCTTTCAGTATAATCACATCCATGCAGCCTCCTCTCCTACCCGGCCCAAGGGTTGCAAACTTAATTTTTTTTTCTGGACAGCTTACCAGAAAATCATGGCGAGTGCAGCAGTGCCAGGTAGGCTAGGGTTAAATCTTAGCGCTGCAGGATTTGATTAGTACACCTGGCTAGCTTTGTATATATACTGGCTAGGTGTTCACCTACGTCAGTCTGCTGGGTAGGCGGAGCAGACTGGATGTGTCTTGAGTTGGAGAGAGAAACAAGCCAGAATCTGTTGGAGAAGAGTCTGCACAAGCCATGTGCACCAAGTGACAGTGGTTGCTGTGGACTATAGCAGTTTTGTTTGACTGAACTGAGGATTAGTGGTGTGTGAAGTACAGAAGTCAGGGTCTAAACTGTTTGGTTAGTGCCTGGACAAGCCTGAGGATTTATAATTATGATTCTGTTTTTATGGTTCTGTGCAACCTGTGGAAAGCAATAAAAACTGCACGTTTGGACCAAAACTGCATTGCCTGTGTGAACACTACCTAAAGGCTCATTCACACGTCAGTATTTTGCATCAGTGTTTGTATGCCAAAGCATAGGAATGGAACTTACCAAGAAAAAAATATAATTGAAAGACTGATGTCTTGTTCTTTGTTTTGGAGACACTCCTGGTTTTGGCATACAAATACTGATGAAATACTGATCAAAAATACTGATGTGTGAAAGAGGCCTAATGCATACCAGAGAGCGTGAATCCCAATATTTTTTCCATCACATTGGAAAACCATAATAAATCATTGAGTACACAATTCTACATATTTTCAAAAGTTGACAGGTTAAGTTATGAAATGAGACCTTTCTTAATGATTTAAAACCCCCTGAATTGGCGTGGCCTGGACCTCATGTAGGGAGGACGTGGAGTGAGAGAGCTCCTGCCCGGATCCGACAATAAATCCTGATTACCGGCACTGCTGACGAGTCCCACTGACCTGGAGGGCTGCAATATCTCCCTGGGCGTTTAGACAGCGGAGGATCCTTGGGCCATGTCGAACCGCAGCAGTAAAAAAGATAAGGAGACGCCGGGGCGCGCCTCTGCTACATCCAGGATGGCACCAGCAAACAACAAGTCGGCTGGTAGTGGAGCGATGGGAGCTGCTGGCAGGCTGGAACGATATGCAAGGGTGCCTCCTGCTGCTGCTCGATCGCCCAGTGCACAGACTGAGGCAGACGCTGGATGCAGCGTGGAGCTGGAGGATCATCTCTCCAGGGAGGGAACAGTGAGTAAACTGGGCCCCCCTTCAGCCCAACACGTGCAGACACAGGGGCCTGTGCTGGAGGAGGAAGGAGTGGGGGATGGGGAGCAGCCGGAGTCTGTGACTGCTGAGCCCACACTGGGAGAAATCCTCGCAGCAATTAACTCCTGCAATACCACACTGGCCACTCTAAGTAATCAAATGGAGATTGTCACCAAGGACATGGCCTGTATTAAACAAGAGCTGCGAGGGGTGACTGCCAGGGTGGGGGAACTGGAGGAGCGTGTTGGTGCGACGGAGGATAAATTGCCACCAATAACACGGGAGCTGGGAAAAGCCACGCAAAATATTACAATACTGCTGAACAAGGTGGATGATTTAGAGAACCGCTCCCGTAGAAGTAATCTGCGACTGGTGGGGGTTCCGGAGAGGACGGAGGGGACTGACTCACTTGGCTTTTTTGAAAAATGGCTAATGGACACCTTTGGTAAAGATGTTTTGTCCCCATTCTTTACTATTGAGAGAGCACACAGGGTCCCTACGCGTGCCCCCCCGCCGGGAGCACCCCCGCGTCCCATCTTGCTTAAGCTCCTACACTTTAAAGATAGAGATGCTATCCTGCGCAGATCCAGAGACATTAAGGAACTTGCTATTAATGGGAGGAAAGTCTCCATTTTCCCTGATTTTTCCCTGGAGGTGCAGCGTAAAAGGGCGCAATTTATTGAGATTAAAAAACGCCTACGTGACTTACAGGTGACATATTCCATGATGTACCCTGCTAGACTGCGGATTGATGTGAATGGAGAAACGCACTTTTTTGATACGGCGGGAATGGCGCTGTCCTGGCTGGATATTAATGAGAGGTCCATGAGGAGGAAGAATACTTGAAGTTCTCCCTTTTTTCGCCACCAGGTGTTGTTACTCCTTTTTGTCTAGGACGCTATGCTGGTATAATTACTACTGTTCATTCCATTTCGGATTCAGGGCGGGAGCTGACCGGATCGCTGTGGACACTCGTTACAGTGACAAGCTGTGGACCCTTCTCCCTGCATGGACTCTGGGCGAGTTTTCTAGCCCTGATTCTCTCTATTTGAGAGAAATGTGCAAGTTACACTTGTGTTTGGGGGTAGGGGCGCTGTGCACTGGTGTGCAGTGCTCCCTCTCCCTCCTTTGTTTTTTTCGTTTGTTGTTGTATTCCCTAATTGTTCTGTGGGATGTGATGTGCGTCAGCCGTGTCGCCCAATTCATTGTACTGAGGGATGGTGGAGATTGCCTCTCTCCCTCGGGAGTGGAGTATGTTCCGATTTCTCATTTTTTAGTCTGCTCTTATGGCGATATCACTTAATATTGTAGCGTGGAATGTTAGGGGGCTCGGGGATGCAAATAAGAGATGTGCTATATTTACTAATATGCAGAAATTTCTCCCGGCTATCCTGTGTATGTCTGAGACCCACATGGTGAAAGATAATATTCATTGGCTAAGAAAGGGATGGGTTTCACATGAATATCATTCCACGTACTCGACCCATGCGCGGGGTGTCAGTGTGCTGGTGCACAGGTCCATCCCCTTCTCATGTACTAAATCAGTGGTTGACCCTGGGGGCAGATTTGTATGTTTGCTTTGCACGTTATACGGTATACAATTTATTTTGGTTGCCATATACATCCCCCCGCCCTATTCAGTCGAACCAGTAAAAAGAATCTTGTCTATTTTGGGTTCCTTTCCCCCTGCGCCGACTCTTCTAATAGGAGATTTTAATACATATTTGCATCCCTATTTGGATAAGTTGCATTCGGGAAACATATCAGAGGATGCAGCCTCAACCTCATTTGCTAGAACGTTAGTGGAGCTGGGTATGGTAGATCTTTGGCGTGTCCGAAACCCCACAGCCAGACAGTTTTCCTGCTACTCTAGCTCCCACCACGCTATGTCACGGATAGACCTGGCCATTGGGAATACACTCATGACCCCATATGTACGAGGGGTGGCCTACCTGCCTAGAAGTGTATCTGATCACTCGCCGCTACATGTCACACTTTCATGGGGACACCCCCTCACCCTATCTAGACCTATCTGGAAGCTTAATCCCTTCTGGATCCAGCTTATAGGGGGATCTTTGCATGATGCCATTCTAGAATATTTTCAACTTAATGAGTACTCTGCATCATCACACATAGTCTGGGATTCCATGAAAGCCTATGTCAGGGGCTTATATATTAGAGAAATATGCACACGGAAAAGCCAAAATAGACGCTACACCCAGAGTCTGATCCAGGAGGTGTCTGTTGCGGAGGCTGCGGTGATACTCAACCCGACAGAGGAAACTAAAAAAGCTTTGGAGAAGGCACAGGGGTCGCTCAGGGAAAACCTCATGTCGGTGGCAGCAAATAAACGTTATTTCCTCAAACAAAAATATTTTATAGAGGGGGAGGGAGTAGGACATTTATTGGCCACGGTCATTAGAGCACAGGACGGATCTTCATATATCAATAGGCTAAAAACGGACTCGGGTGGTCCTGTGACAGACAGTGCGGACATAGTGAGTGAGATAAGGAGGTATTATATGCGACTATACACATCAGATTGCAGTCTCACGGAGACTGAGATTGAGCAGTACCTGGATGCGCTCTCTCTCCCTGCATTGGCTGATAGCGATAGGGATTCATTGGATCGGGACATCCTGTTGGAGGAGTTGGAGGAGGCGCTTGGTCAGATGCAAAATGAAAAGGCTCCAGGAAGGGATGGCCTGCCTGGCGAGTTTTACAAAACCTATGCACCCTTACTGCTACCTAAGCTACTTAAGGTATTTGAAGAGGCTGAAAGGCAGAGGGTCCTCCCGCCATCTATGAGGGAAGCTTTGATAGTTTTAATATTAAAGCCCGGAAAGGATCCAGAGGTTCCGGATTCATATCGCCCGATTTCCCTATTATCAACAGATGTTAAATTATTGGCCAAGGTACTCGCCAATAGGATGTCCCGAGTTATCTCATCTGTTATACAGAAGGATCAGACGGGATTTATCCCAGGCAGAGCCACATCTATGAACCTTAGGAAACTATACTTGGGGATTCAACATAGTTCTGGGGAGTTGGGGGGAAGAGCAATTTTGTCCTTAGACGCCGCTAAGGCGTTCGATAGTTTGGAGTGGGGTTTTTTGTGGGCGGTACTTCGGAAAATGGGCTTTGGACACAGATTTATAAATTGGGTGAGGCTGTTGTATGGCTCGCCGGTGGCGAAGGTTGGGGCTAATGGCAGGGTCTCTGAGTCTTTTCCTCTTGGGAGAGGTACTAGACAGGGGTGCCCGCTCTCGCCCTTGCTATTTGCTACTGCGGTGGAGCCATTGGCAGTTGCAATTCGGAAGTCCAGAGAAATAATGGGATTCAGATGTGGAACTGTGGAGTTGAGGATATCATTGTACGCGGATGATTTACTTCTATATTTAGATAAGGTACATTCCTCGATTTTGCCGGCAATGGAGGTCATTCGAGAATTTGGGCTGAGGTCTGGTCTTCGGATTAATTGGTCCAAATCAGCTTTAATGCCGATAGACCCTCTCCCGGCGGATTTCTCAGATTTGCAGATACCGGTCCCTGTAGTTCGGAGGTTTAGGTATCTGGGTATAATTGTTAGTCCTGCCCCGAAGGATTTTCGGGCTCTGAATCTGGAGCCCCTGTTGCAGCGATTTAGAGCAAAAGTACATACTTGGTGTCGCCTGCCGTTGTCGAATATTGGTAGATCTAACTTAATCAAAATGGTAATGATGCCACAATTATTATATTTGATACATAATTCTCCGGTGTGGATCTGTAGGGACTTTTTTGCAAAAATAAATACATTATTCCGGGAATTAATTTGGAAGAAAAAACAGGCTAGGATTCGCTTGGAGATACTGCAGCGAGGGAAGGAGGAGGGAGGATTGGCGGTGCCAAACCCATTCATATACTTTATAGCCTCCCAGATGCAACATCTTAAGGGTTGGGGTAGAGACGGGGCGTGTGACAATGGTGGTGATATTGTGAGGGAAGGATCGGTATGGAAATATCCAGGGTGCCGGTTGGAGGTGGGAAGACGGCAGATAAATGGGGCACGATACCCCACGTTGGCTATGATTTTCAAGGTGTGGGATAGGGGTAAGTCTCTTTTGAAGATAAATGGGCCTACGGAATTGTGGCCATTGTGGCGAAATCCGGATTTGCAAGAGATCAAAAAGCTGGTGGGGTTCGGAAGATGGGAAGATAAAGGGATTTATCTGGTGTCACAAATTTTGCAAAATAATACTCTTAAGAGTTTTGAACAATTGAGAACAGAATTTCACCTCCCGCACGTCTTCTTTTATCAGTACTTACAGCTAAGACATGCATTGGAAAAACAGAGAAGGACAAATCCGGTGATAGTGACACATAATCAAACACTACATATGCTACTTACATCTGAGTCTTCTAGGGGACTTATCTCTGAATTATATAAAAGATTATTACCTGCCCATCTGGAGACATATCCACTGACTGCTGCTAAGAATAAGTGGGAACGGGACGTTGGCCCCCTGACGGAGGACCAGTGGTCCGATATTCTAGAACAGGTCCCTAAAATGGCGGTTTCTGAGTGCCAGCGGCTTTCGCAAATATATCTCATTCACAGGGTATATAAAACACCCAGCTTATTATTTAAAATGGGACTTAGGCCCAATACACAATGTGTTAGGTGTGGGCAGGATGATGCCCACTTGATGCATGTTATGTGGGAGTGCGGGCACATTGGGGATTTCTGGAGGCAGACCCTGGGACTCATAGCCCAAGTATACCATATCACAATACGACCGTCACCTCGTCTATGTTTGTTGAATTTGTGGGAGGAGGGGGTTGACCCGGACTCTGCAGTGGCCCTGGGAATAGCACGCATCCTGTATCAGGCAAGAAAGATACTTGCATATCATTGGTTGGATCCTATGCCACCAACATTGTCAGAGCTTAAAAATAAACTAAATAATGTCATCAGATTGGAAAGGGGGGCTTATTTAAAAAGAAATGCATTAAGAAAGTTTTACAAAATTTGGCAGCCATGGATGGAGTCACCGGGTCTCCCCTCGGGCGCACTGGTACGGGATGCGATGTTGGACCAGTTGCTGTTGTGCTTGCGATGAGGGGATGCTTGGGGGGTGAAAATAAAGTCTAGTGCCCTTTGTGGCGAAGTAGATTTTGAGTGGCGCGGTGGGAGGGAGCTGGGGTGGATTGGACCTGATATCCGTGGGGGGCGGGGGGGGGCGAAATATGATGCGGAGTGGCGCGGCTGGCGGGGATGGTTTTCCTGCTGAAATGAGGCACTGATGTATAATTTTGATTTTTGTTTATTTGTGGAGCCATGTTGTTTATAGGCTCAATTTTATGCAAATATCTGTGTTTTGAGATTTCTTCTTTTTATTTATTCTTACACAGGAAGAGTTTTACCCTTTAAATAATATTTGCTCTCAATGTAAATTTTACTAGCTATATAAGATGTCATATTCTTTCTGTATTGATTCCTGAATGTTTAATAAAAAAGATCTGATTCAAAAAAAAACCCCCTGAATTCAAATCTAACATTTAAAATTTTTGTTGACTCTTGTTTCTATGATATCAGTTTTCCTTTTACTGTTACATATACGAAAAATATTCAGAATTGAGAGTCCTCAGTGGTTGATACCTTTTAATGGCTAACTGAAAAGATGGTAACACATTGCAAGCTTTCCAGACTACTCAGGTCTCTTCATCAGGCAAAGACTAATACAAAATCTGAAGAATCACATATATATGCACATTATGCAAATTGTCTCTTCAGAGAGGAAGAGGACTAGAACTCTAGTGCCACCTATTGGAGGTAGCAATCCTAAAAGTCAATGTTGACCCTTTAACGAGCATAGTTACATGACTTAGGATAAAAGCCAAGCCAGAATCTCCATTTGCAGACACTGTGTTTCGGGGTACTGCCCCTCATCAGTGCAAAGTGGGAGATCTGGTTTGGCTGTGAGAGAGGCGTCTGACCGATATCCAAGAAGTATCATTTCTCCTTGCGGAGAATGACATGCTAAGCATGTCGAGGTGAGGAGACTTAAAGCCGCAATGCTCCTCTGGGAAATATGCTAATTATGCAAATTGTCTCTTCAGAGAGGAAGAGGACTAGAACTCTAGTGCCACCTATTGGAGGTAGCAATCCTAAAAGTCAATGTTGACCCTTTAACGAGCCTAGTTACATGACTTAGGATAAAAGCCAAGCCAGAATCTCCATTTGCAGACACTGTACAGCACAGAAAAAATGCAATAGATAAGACAAGTGACGTGAAGCAGAATTATGATTATGGAAGAGGGAGAAACATAAATATTGGACCAGTTCATAGATAAGGAGTCCGGATGTTTTATTGTCCTCAGATTGGGGTCTCCTAATGTGTTGTGATGCCCCCACAAGGTCTTAGGAGCAAATTCCTTAATTGATGTAAAAAGACATAAATCCATGCGACACATTGATTCCAGCATTGAGAGTGTCAAAGGTCGTCATAAATTTATACTCACAGACTCTTCTCTCTCTCTGAGATGTGAAGTTACCTTTCAATACCAGTAATTTCATATCCATGGTGTTGTTGTGATCAGGCATACATATACGGTAATTAATGCAGAAAAGTTTCAGTACTTGGAAACATTATTTTTGCAAATATAAAGATGGATAATATTTTGTTATGCTAATTTTCTGATATTTATTTAGAGGAAACTTGACAACAATTCAAGTAACTATTAATGTCTAAAGACTATTGTGCATTATAAACAGTTACAGAAATTGCACTGCAAAATTTGTTCCTCATTCAGTGACAACTTTTTTTTTTTTGCTTGTCTCTTATACTCCTGCATCAGATCATCTCTTACAATTGTCCAACAGTAATCTGCAAGCATTGATGGATTTCATTTTCTTGATATCTTTTCTCCATAGCCACAATATCTTGGTGAAGTCTCTCACTGTGTTCGTCGCTCACTGCTCTGCAGTTGGTTGGAAATAAGTCTAGATGCAAATGTAAGGAATTAATCTTAAAGGTTATGTTACAGCCATGACCCTTAAGTTTTGATGATATTTTCCGCCAACTCTTCAGTTATCTGCTCTATAGTTTCCCCAAAAATTAGCTACCACTAATGCGAATACTATCCATGAAACCTTTTCCTTACCTTGCAACACGGAGAAACTCCTCATCTTGGAGAAGCTTACTAATCTGAGGTCCAATGAAGACTCCTTCCTTTGTCTTTTCTCAAGTCAAACTTGGAAATGTATCAATGAGTTACTTGAACGCTTTTGCATTTTTATCCATTGCCTTTCCAAAGTTCTTCATTAGTCCCAACTTTATATGCAGTGGTGGTAACAAAATCTTATGAGTCAACAAGTGCTGAATGCCGGACATTTTTACTTCCTGGCTGAAGTGAATGTTGGAGAGGCCAGTCTCTTTTATTGTAGTGATATTCTCTTGCACGACTATCCCACTTACACAGAAATCAGCATTACTTTGTGTCACCATAAAGAGGCAACAAATGTTGGTCATAGCTCAGGCATCTCAACAGCTGTTTCATGTTGTCGTAGGTTTCTTTCATGTGGACTGCATAACCAACTGGAATTGAAGGTAGTGCATTGCCATTATGCAGCAAGATGGCTTTTAGGCTTGTCTTGGACAAATTTATGAAGAGCCTCCATTTCTCTGGATTATGACTTATCTTTAGAGCTTCCATTAAACTGTTGACATTGTTGCATGCCACAAGATCGCCCTCCATGAAGAAGTATTTGACAAGATCTTTATCACTGTTGCGGAACAAAGACATCTGAACATTGCCTGCTATCAGATTCCACTGCTTTAACCTGGAGTCTAAGGGTCCCGTTTCACATAGCGACGCACCAGCGATCCCGACAACGATACAACCTGGTAGGGATCGCTGGTGCGTCGCTAAATAGTCGCTAGTAATCTGCCAAACAGGCAGATGTCTTCAGCGACGCAGCTTCATTACTTGACTTGACAAAAAGTTTCTGGTGATTTTGGAACCAGAAGTTCTTCTGTATGTGGTACTGGGCATATTACAGATGGAATATTTGGATACTGTAAAGTCCACTTCTTACTTAAATCTCCTTTCCTAATGTGGGGCATCATGCAGAACTAGCAATTGGTAGTGTGATCAGTTGGCTCTCCAGATCTTTGGGATTGCAAAAGGCATAGATTGCCTTTTCCTATTTAAAGGGAATCTGTCACCCTTTTTTTGCCCTATTAGCTGCCGGCATAGACATCGGGGGCTTATCTACAGCATTCTGTAATGCTGTAAATAAACCCCCGATGTAACCTGAAAGAAAAGAAAAACACGTTGTATTATACTCACCGAGGTGGGCGGTCCGGTCCAACGCCTCCCTTCTTCATGCGATGACGTCCTCTTCTCCTGTCCTGTAGATAAGGCCCGATGTCTATGCCGGCAGCTGAAAGGCCAACAAAAAGGGTGACAGATTCCCTTTAACCATTGGGCAGGATGTGATGCACGTCTTTTGCAGCATGCAATTGAAGCCCAACTTTTGTCCTGATCTCCTATTCTGCAGCTAAAATACAGGTTGTAGGCTTTCCTTATCATGGTAGTCACGTTTCGCATAACTTTTCTGCATATGTAGCAAAAATCTATCTGCTTTGTTAATGCAAAAATGTGGCATATCTGGAAAAAACATATAAAAACATGTCAATATGCTAAAAAGCTAAGAAATTCTAAAACTCTATACCTTTCACAGAGAGCATTTATAAAAGTAGGTTATTCAACTGTAGTTAGGATTATGTCATCTGAGCAGAGTTCACGTTTTTTGATTGGTCACCCTATCACAGAAGGCGCAATAGACTAAATAGATAATGTAATAGACTAGCTACTAACAATGTAATAATGAGGACGAAATAATAAAGACACAATTTTTCTATAAGCCTGCATGAAAGGTGTCATAAGTAATTACAACCACCTCTGGATCTTGAAAATTAGGGCCAACCATAAAATTTAAAGGGAATCTGTCACCCCTTTTTTCAACTATGAGCTGCCGGTACCGACATCAGGGGCTTATCTACAGCATTCTGTAATGTAGATAAGCCCCCGATGTAACCTGAAAGATAAGAAAAAAGAGTTAGATTGTACTCACGGGGGGGGGGGGGGGGGGGGGGGGGGGCGGTCCGGTCCAGCGCCTCCAATCTTCATACAATGCCGTCCTCTTCTTTCCTTCCTATCGTGGCTCCTGCGCAGGTGCATTACTCTGCCGTCACCGTTAGAAGATGGGTGGCTCTGGACCACGACACCCATTGGACCGGACTGCCCCCCCCTCCGGTGAGTATAATCTAACTCTTTTTTCTTATCTTTCAGGTTACATCGGGGGCTTATCTACAGCATTACAGAATGCTGTTAGATAAGCCCCTGATGTCAATGCCGGCAGCTCATATTCGAAAAAAGGGGTGTCAGATTCATGTAAAAAACGCTGTTACTCTGCAGGTCTATAGCATTCTAAAGCTGTCCGGGTCCTCACTGAGAGTCCTGCTGCCAGGAAGAAATAATCGTTATTCCTTCCGGCACGGTCGGGCTTTCAGTCGTAGGGGTGGGTCAATGTGACATGGCCTCAGTACATTGTGAGCGGTGGCTATAACCACGATTGACTCTTGACAGCCGTGTGCAGTCTAATGTATTTTCGGTCCAAGTGCAATCTGACAAAACATAGGAACCAGTAGCGTAGCTAGCAGGGGGGCAGAGGGTGCAGTCGCCCCGGGCCCCTTGCTCTGAGGGGCCCACTCAGAGCTTCCGCCACTGTTAACTATGCCAGCGTGCGCAGCTCACTGATGTAGCTAAGCTGCACTGTAGTTGCAGGGAGACTATAGCTTTACGCTTCCTCCAGCGAACTGCAGACATGCCCACACTGCTCCTTGTGTGTCTGCAGGAGAGAGGTCACCACAGAGCACCAGCTTCTTCACCTGGGCAGGAGCAGGACAAGACCATGCTGTGAGTAAGAACTCGGAGGCCCTGAGGTGTCTGTGCAGTGAGGAGGGGGAAGGACGCTGCTCACCTCCTGACAAGTCCTGGATGGTTTATTTTCTTGTATCTGAGGCACAGTAGGTTTATGGCGGCTACTTGAACATTTATACAGCTCAGAAGGCGTCTCTGTCAGTGCAAATCAGCTGCAATAAATCTCACTGTGCCTCAGAGCGACTGACATGAGTGGTATCATATATATGGTATATACGGTATATAAATGTAAAAGTCTATTGTAGTAAAAAAAAATGAAGGCAGCGGACTATTGACAAAATTAAAAAATAGTGTTTTAATAGCTCATTGGGGCTCAGCAATGTTTCGGTTCACTGAGAACCTTTTTCCAGGAGAACCAAAACTGTTTTTTTTTTCATTTTGTCTAAATGGTGCGCTACTTTCATTTTTGATGCTATATTGAAGATCGGTAAATGCCTGTAATATTTGGCAGCCGTATATTTCATATATCTCTACATATATGTATATATATATATATATAGTATATATACACCCCCCCCCGTGACTTGGTCCTGTAGCCGGGGTGAGGGTCCTATCATCTCATATTGTAGATCCAGGGTGGCAAGCATGAAAACCCAATTACAGTATATAACTTTTTACTAAAAAAAATAATCCCCACCAAGTTGAGGATGAATATATATGATAAAGAGCCAAATAGAAGAAAATATAAACAGCCAGAAGGTGCGTATAGCTGATCACATATAGACCCCTGAACGTATACTCAGTCTGGACAAGACCCCCCCCCCAAGGCAGAAAAGGGAATAAAAGAGAAGACTTTCTTCTTTACATGAGTAATATTTTACCTCCCTCTCTTCTAATTCCCTCTTTCTTTCTCCGTCTTTGGATTCTTGTTCAGACAAGAGTAATTATTTTAGGGTCACCTGGGTACATTCAGGGAGCTGTACCCATATCCTGGACTCTATACGCAACCACTGGCTGTTTATATTTTCTTCTATTTCGTTCTTTGTCATATATATCAGGACTGTGCAGGTTGTAGCTCACAGACAGGGACCGACAGAGACCAGAATCAAAGGCATGGGAGCTACAGCGGGGGTCATCATACAGTGTTAGAGCTAATTCGGGGGTCATAATCCAGCGGATGAGCTAATGCGGGAGTCAGTATACAGCATGAGAGCTAATTCAGGGGTCATTATACAGTATGGGAGCTAGTGTGGGGCCAGTATAGAGCGTGAGAGCTAATGCAGGGGTCATTATACAGTATGGGAGCTAATGCAGGGGTCATTACACAGCAGATGAGCTAATGCAGGGGTCAATATACAGTATAGGAGCTAATGTGGGGGCCATTATACAGTACAGTTTAAAGGCTACTGTGGGGGCCATCATACAGTATGGGGGCCTATATACAGTGTGGGAGCTACTGTGGGGGCCATCATACAGAATGGGGGCCTATATACAGTGTGGGAGCTACTGTGAGGGCACAAGAGACATTCTGCTATGTAAAGGGCACAATGGTGGCATTACTGTGTGAGGCAGTTAGAGGATCCCTGCGCTTGTACCACACAGCAGGTGCAGTAATAGGGACACATACGGCAGCAGTGGCTCAGTATTGGGGTATCAGGTGCAGTAATAGGGACACATACGGCAGCAGCGGCTCAGTATTGGGGTATCAGGTGCAGTAATAGGGACACATACGGCAGCAACAGAGGCTCAGTATTGGGGTATCAGGTGCAGTAATAGGGACACATACGGCAGCAGAGGCTCAGTATTGGGGTATCAGGTGCAGTAATAGGGACACATATGGCAGCAGCGGCTCAGTATTGGGGTATCAGGTGCAGTAATAGGGACACATACGGCAGCAGCGGCTCAGTATTTGGGTATCAGGTGCAGTAATAGGGACACATACTGCAGCAGCGGCTCAGTATTGGGGTATCAGGTGCAGTAATAGGGAAACATACGGCAGCAGCAGCTCAGTATTGGGGTATCAGGTGCAGTAATAGGGACACATACAGCAGCAGTGGCTCAGCATTGGGGTATCAGGAGCAGTAATAGGGACACATACGGCAGCAGCAGAGGCTCAGTATTGGGGTATCAGGTGTAGTAATAGGGACACATACGGCAGCAGCGGCTCAGTATTGGGGTATCAGGTACAATAGTAGGGACACCTACGGCAGCAGCGGCTCAGTATTGGGTGAGTAGTTTGTGCAGGTTGGAGATAGATGGGCACCAAGCTGGAAATGTGAGAAGTCAAATGTGTCTTTGTTGTATTCTCTGCAGATGGGTCCTGGCTGGAGAAGTAGACATGTCGGTCTGAGTAAGGTGTAAAAGTGAACGATTATCAGTAAGAACGTGGCCTGTAAGTTATCATATGTAACTGTATAGTAAACTCTTGTATATGCTGCAGGACTGGTATCTACCACTATGAGGGTCACCATATGGCGGTAATATCAGTATTGTTTTTTGTATAGAGATTTTTTTCAGTTACAGCGCGGTCATCTGCTGAGGTTCCCCTATACTCACAACTGGAGTGTGCCAACCTGAGTTGTAATCAGGGTTACCGGTTAGGGGCCAACTCAGATTTTTTTCTCTCCCCCTAAGCTGAACCCCTAGCTACGCCTCTGGTGGGAACCCACTCAGACCAGTATTAGTCAGTGCACATGTCTAATTCTTTTAATCACAACATGCACAATTTGCGATATTCAGATCTCACTCAGCCATGCAAGTCAATGTGTCCATGGAAAATATGTTATTTTACCTATATAGACCCCCATTGGCCAAAAAATGAAAAAAAGCATCTTACTGATCTGTGTATGGCCACCCTGATGTATCCTCCTAAAACATCCCCTTTCTTATATAACTCAGGCAGCTTTCTAATAACCAGGTCAAGGATCCTCCAGTAGTTTTTAATATTGAAACATATGTTCAGATGATAATGTTTTGCTCTTCTGCCTAAATTTCAGGTTTATAGCACAACAGCAGTTAGAAAGATTGCATGTAACAAAAATTCCACCTTGATTTTTGAAGACTAAAGAAGTGCAGAAGTAAACAAAAAGGGTATGACAGCCAAATGGCATAATGGGAGCCATGCCTTCAGAGAACATAAAGCGTTCATAAAGCATTTTATCTATAGATAAAATAGATCTTTGTTTTTTCCTCGATATATCCTGATATAGGTAGACATGTAAATGTAATGTTTACTTGACCTTTCCCTGCAGAGGACATGAATGTATGTGGTTGGATAGTTTAACTTGTACCTGGAGGTTACATGGTGTAAGTCATGTGGGAATCTTACTCTACAATTAATTAGCTCTTAAAGCTAGGGAAGTGAGATATGAATCTTGACTACACACTGTGTTCCAAATTATTATTCAAAAGCGTTTCGGAGTGATAAGGTTAGAATTTTTTTTGTTTGTCATTTAAACTCATTGATGGTGATGTGTGTCAGGGCTCTTTATATCACTGAAAGCAATTGCAGATACCCTGTGCAAATTAGTTTGGCAGGTGTGTCCAAATAAAGGCAAGACTACTTAAGAAGGCTGTTCCACATTATTAAGCAGCCTACATTTTTTGCCAAAATGGGAAAGAAAAAGGATGTGTCGGCTGCTGAGAAGCAACAAATTGTGGAGTATTTAGGTCAAGGCATGACTACAATCAACATTGCCAAGACACTTCATCGTGATCATCGCACAATCAAGAAGTATGTAGCTGATTCCCAGCACACACATGTGCGTGCTGATAAGGAAAAATTGAGGACTCTTTCCAACAGGCAATTGCGTCAGGTTAAAAGAGCAGCTGCAAAAATGCCTTGTCATTAGCAGCAGACAAGTTTTTGAAGCTGCTGGTGCCTCCAACGTCCCCCGAACAACAAGATGCAGAGTCCTTCAGAGGTTTGCAGCTGTGCGTAAGCCATCCTGTTGACCACCTCTATTCACTGCACACAAGCAGAAACGGCTCCAGTGGGCCAAACGATACATGAAAACTGACTTCCAAACTGTTTTGTTCACCGATGAGTGCCATGCAATGCTCGATGGTCCAGATGGATGGAGTGGAGGATGGCTGGTTGATGGACACCCCATGAAAACACGGCTAAGGTGCCAACAAGGAGGAGGTGGAGTAATGTTTTGGGCTGGAATCATGGGGAGAGAGATTGTCGGCCCCTTTAGGATCCCTGAAGGGGTAAAGATGAACTCCATAATCTATGTGGAGTTTCTAAAACAGCACTTCCTGCCATGGTTCAAGAGGAAGAACCGTGCTTTCCGCAGCAAGATCATTTTCATGCATGATAATGCACCGTCTCATGCTGCAAATGACACATCTGCATCTCTGGCTGCTAAGGGAGAACAAACTTATGGTGTGGCCACCATCTTCCCCTGACCTCAACCCCATTGAGAACCTCTGGAGCATCATCAAAAGGAGTGTCTATGATGGCGGGAGGCAGTTCACATCTAAGCAACAGCTCTGGGAGGGTATTCTGTCCACATGCAAAACAATTGAAGCACAAACCATCCAAAAACTGACAAATTCAATAGACGAGAGAGTTCAGAAGCTTCTTTCCAACAAGGGGTCCTATGTGCAAATGTAACATCACCTAGAATAAAGTTTTGACTTGAAAACGGTTTGATTTCATTTTGTAATAAGCTGATAATGCTTAGAATTTCACAATTGACCATTTTTTTGTTTAAAATAAAAATAAAAAGGTTGAAAACTCTGCTGTGCATAATAATTTGGAACATGCATTTTGAGTGTTTATTATTTTTAAAAATATACTGTTTTCATAGGCAGTTTGTTCAAAAAAATTGCAATTATACTAGAATATTAGATGACTGGAAAATAACAATGACTGCAATTCATATAGGTAATTTAGAGAAAATGTGAGGGAAATATTTTTTGCATAATAATTTGGAACACAGTGTATAAGTATTTTAGTTTATTTTGTAGTAATTGATCTAAATATTTCTGAAGGGATCCCGAATCTGGATCTAAGGGTACATGCCCACGATTAGTAATAGCAGCATTTTTGATGCAGCTCACCTGCACTGCATCCAGAACACTGCGTTTTGTGATACAAGCACAGTGGATGGGATTTAAGGGGGCTTTACACATAGCGATATCGCTAGCAATATCACTAAAGTGTCACCGATTTTGTGACACAGCAGCAATATTGCTAGCGATATCGCTACATGTGATACTTACCTCCGACTGGCTCCCCCCGCTGGTTATTGCTGATCGCGCGAGATCGGCGGGGTCCATTTCTCGTCGTCAGCTTCCTGCTGCCGCCGCCGAGCGACGCGTGTACGCGGGCAGGAGGACGTCATCATCGCCGCATCTGAAAGGTAAGTAACGACCGCTGCTGCATCGCTGTGAGATCTGCCTGTGTGGCAGCTCACTAGCGACCATTTAGCGATGCACCAGCGATCCTGACCGCGTCATATTGCTGGTCGGGATCGCTGGTGCATCGCTAAATGTAAAGGGGCTTTATAGAAATCTTATGCTTACTGTGCTTCTATTTGACCCTGTGTAAACTCACCCTCAGCGTGGGTTTACGAGCCGCAGCATATCAATTATCTGCAACGGAGACGCTCATCTCCGCAACAGAAATTTCCACAATAGAGTGTATTGGATGCGGTAAATCTGCATGGTTCACCGAACATATGCGGATTTAACTTCATGATTGATTACAGTGTTTTGGACACAGCGAAAATACGCTACAATTTCCTAATCATGGGCACATAGCCTAAGCATGTCAAATGACTAGGTGAATCAGCAGGTCTACAGGGGCGTAACCCACCCAGCTCCACTAGACTGACTTCCTATGTGTGTGTATATACTCTGTTGCTTATACCCTTATCCAGGAGCTGTGGTATGATCAGACCATGTTCCTGTATGGTCAGACACCGCCATTACACAGTACACAGCAGGGGCACATTTATAAGATTATCGCACCACAGGGACTTTGTGTTATAACAAATTGTGAAAAGACTTCTTTATTAAAATGTACTTTGATTGTGGGTCAGCACCTTTAAATGTTTGGTCTTCCAAAGGCATTTAAAATCAGACATTTTGCTGTCAAGTCTTGCTTCTGAAATATTAGATTACCTCGCTTAGGGGTCTTAAAGTGTTAGAGTTCGCTCACAATTGCTTATAAATAGGTCCCATTCTCATCCAGGAGAGTGGACGATTTTTCCTCACTTGTATTCCGTGTTCTGTCAGTATACAATCTCAGCAGCTATTAATCTTTTACAGGACCATTTAAAGTTTCCTATGTATACATTGGTTTCAGTGCAATCCAATTATTTTATTTTTTCTATTGGATTGCACTCATCTGATTTATGCTGAAGTGAGAGCGAACCCTTAAGAAGAGAGTTGGGTTATTTTGTTTCTAGTCAATGGCATAGCAATGACTTATTACTTCCCAGTGCCAAGTCTTTGATAAATGTCCCAAGTAAATTGTAATTTTATTGCAGACTGAGTCAATCTGGAATGTTAATGTATTAAAGGAATCTTTCAAAATTCATGTTAAAGCTACTAATACATGCAGCTACTGTATTTAATATATTGGGAACTACTTAATGAGCGGTTAATATTATAATATTATTATTAAAATAGTGGGATTAAGTTTACAATGACCAGGCAATGTATTTCAGCTTGCGTTCCCATGATGCGCTTTTGGTGAATTTTTTACACTGCACATTTAAAACAAAATGCAAGGAAGATTTTTTACTTAAAGAGGTTGTCTCTTACTTTTTCATTTATGACCTATCCTTAGGGGAGTCCTGCTGTGCTGGCTGTCATAGATTGTACCATGGGCGTACCCAGGATCAAAACTGGTGGGGGGGAGCCATGGTCGTTCAGGTTGTAAAATTTTAGAACGGAAAAGGTGAATGAAATGAAAATTTTAAGAAAATATGTAATTATAGCAGTGCTTCATTAGTTATTACAATTGTTTGCTTGCAAATTTTTTTAGATTTTTATTCTAATTACATGTCTTATACTAATATCATTTTTCTTGGGTTTGAAGAAAACTTGTTCAAAACTTTCGTTTCAATCCAGTTCTGATTTTTTCCTTGAATTTCCGATGGACACTCATCAAACACAACCCAGACAGTCTGTCCTCTCCTATTGTGCTTCTGAGCCAGGCCTTTACCGGTGGCTCATTGCTGGAGTCCTGGGTTCAAATCCCACCAAGGACAACATCTGCAAGGAGTTTGTGTTCTCCCCATGTTTGTGTGGGTTCCTTCCGGGTACTCCAGTTCCTCCCACATTACAAAGACATACTGATAGGGAATCTAGATTGTGAGCCCCATTGGGGACAGTGATGATAATGTGTGCAAACTGTAAAGCGCTGCGGAATAATAATAATTTGTATTTATATAGCGCCAACATATTCCACAGCACTTTACAATTAAGCGGGGACATGTACAGACAATAAAGAGTCCTGCAGTGCGCAGGCGTTGGGAGCGGTCCGGCGCCTGCGCACTGCAGAATTCTGTTCTGCCCTCAACAGGGCAGAGCAGTGCGCTTGCGCCGCAGCCATTACAGGACGGGAAGAAGAGGACGTCATCGCATGAAGAAGGGAGGCGTCGGACCGGACCGCAACACCCAAAGGACCGGACCGCCCACCCCAGTGAGTATAATATAACGTGTTTTTCTTATCTTTCCGGTTACATTGGAGGCTTATCTACAGCATTACCGATACCCCTTTCTCTAGGTTTATAACGAAGTTTTCTAGTGGGGCTAAAGAGATACGCAAAATCTTAGAACGACACTGGGAAGTGTTGTGTATGGACGTGGATGTCAGGGATACAGTGGGCCCTACCCCTCAGGTCACCTTTCGTCGAGGTAGATCACTGAGGGATAGATTGGTCCACAGTCATTTTCAGAATCCGTGCAACCAGACATGGTTGGGGTCACCTCCACTGGGATGCCATAGATGTGGGAAATGCAAAGCATGTGCTTCTATATCCCCGGGTAAAACCTTTAAAAGCAGTAACACTGGTAAAGTGTACTCTATCAGACAGTTTATCAATTGCCAAAGTACAGGGGTGGTGTATAAGGCAACATGTGAATGCGGTCTGGAATACGTGGGAAAGACCAGGAGAGAGTTTCGGAGGAGGGTAGGTGAACACATGCGTGACATCAGCAATAAAAGAGACACGTCCATTGCCAACCACATAAATAGACACCATCAGGGTAACTCCAAGGCTATCACATTTATGGGTATCGACAAAATAAAACCACCCATACGTGGGGGCAATTGGGACCAGATGATCCTCCAAAAAGAAACAAAATGGATCTTCTGGTTACAAACTACATATCCAAAGGGTCTTAATGATCAACTATCCTTTGTATCTTTCATCTAGCTAAGGGATTAATAGGGTCAGCAGTAAGGGACAGCCGACGTTGAGTGGGGACGCCATCTGCGCAGGTCTTAGGGTGCCAATCTCCGCGGCAGGTAGGGAGAGGTAGTCTAGGAACTGTTATAGGGAGAATGTAGTGGCACCCCTTTTCACTTTTCGGTGGTTATAAGGCCCATCTGGTTAAAGTGAGTCGGTACTGTCATAGCAATAATTTTCAGAACTGTCTGTTTTTCTAGAACTGATATATTTCTGAAGGAGTCTGTTGATTCTGCAGTTGTATTAACTAAAACCCCTGATTAAATATGGAACTAATCCCGTATATATGAATTCCTGCACATGATTATAGTAGGGGATACTCCAAAATATGGTAATATCTCCAAGAATTAAAACTCTAAAGGGGCTCCCACAATTAGCATGAGATGATATTTTGCTGTTGTATGGATGGTAATGATAGGCGCATATGTAGTGCAACAGGGGCTGTCTGATGCCGCAATTAAATAGCGCCATTGTAATATAATATAGTGTATATATATCATTCTCCCTTTGGAGTGGGCAGCGCGATGTGCGCATGCCCAGTTGGGGGTAGACGCGCTTTCAGCGTGTGACGCGCTCTGTCGAGCGAGCACACTGATGATGCGCGCGACCTGAACACAGGATGTGAAGTGGATCAGGGACCGGAAGTGTCGGCTTCCCGAGACGCCACGGCGCCAACATTTAAAAGGAGGCATGCATGAGTGTATGTACACATAATGTCGGATGAAGTATAGAACGGCCATGCGTGATACACCATTCAGATGAACCCCACTTGACTCCCCTGATGAGATTGGACGAAACGCGTCGGGAGAAAGGGGTATCGCGCTTACTAGTCACGGAGATGGCAATCAATCAGAGAATGCCCCTGTTAATTGGGTGAGATTGTTCCGTGTTTTATATAATACTTTGTTGTCTAGATATTGGTCTCACCATATAAGAGACGGTCTATCTAAGATATTTATGCATACCTGGTGGATTCAGATTTGTTGCTGATATATAGGGAGGGTATGCGGGATTATATCCTTAATAGGACACATGATACATTTCTATCTGATATATTATATGTGCCATAGAACCCGCAGCATATGCGATAATTGAGGCTATGTGGTTCTGTTTTATGCTGTATAGCAGTATTGTACCCTGTAGTATATAGTACTCCTGATGAGGAGAGGGAAACGGGTATGCCATATTTGGGAACATATTAATGGCATGACACCGGTTTCCAATAAAAGACGGCCAATGATATGATATGATAAGCCTAGAGACTATCTTGAGAATTATGTATTCTATGTCTTTGGAAGAGGCTGGCTGTTTTTGATTGATTCCAAGTACCCAAAAAAATATGCTTGATAATTGGGATACCTAGTAACGATGGGCAATACTAGCTTTTTTCATTTATGTGTTCTTCTTTGTTGTGTTTAACGTTATTTGAGCACCTTGCACTTTATTTTATATAAACTAATAAAAGGTATATTTTAGGAATATGTGTTAACAGCATTCTGGGAAAACTATTTAACAGCATTATAAACAAAAGGATCATCACCTTCCTCACCCAGCGGGACACCCGCAGCAGAAGCCAAGCTGGGTTCATGCCAAACCATCGCACCACGGATCACATCTACACCCTGCAAAGCCTCATCAAGACCCACATCCATAGAAAAAAACAGGGGAAAATATTTGCATGTTTTGTGGACTTCAAGAAGGCCTTTGACTCAGTGTGGCACCCAGGTCTGTTCCTGAAACTCCTGGAGAGCGGAATAGGTGGCAGAACCTACAACGTCATCAAGAGCTCATACACTGAGAATCGGTGGCCATTTTCTGCCAAGTTTTTCTGTGTCAAGTCTTTTATTGTATGAGTGGGTTTTGTGCGGCCATATGGGGAGCTGTTGTATATGATGTGGCACTGGGAGCACTATGGGCTGTATGGGAGGCTGTATATGAGATGGACTCCCATATCATATACAGCTGTATATGATATGGGAGCCCTATGGGGGGGCTGTATATGATATGGGAGCCCTATGGGGGGGCTGTATATGATATGGGAGCCCTTTGGAGCATTGGGGGAGGGTAAATAATCTTTATTTTTATATGGCGCTAACATATTCCAGTATCATCTCTATGCTGATAACACCCAATTATATACTTCTTCCCCTGACATCACCCCTACCCTAATTCAAAATACCAAGGATTGTCTGTCTGCTGTCTCTAACATCATGTCCTCCCTCTATCTGAAAGTAAATCTCTCCAAAACTGAACTTCTTGTGCTTCTCCCCTCTATTAACCTCACTCTACCTAACATCGAAATAACCCTCTTTTCTCTCGCCACCTCAGGATATGTAGATAAGGAAACCAAATTCTTGGATATTACACAGCCGGAACCTTGAAAAGTAGGAATAAGGAACCCAAAGGCAAAACCACGGAATAAAAGATTACTGGTCTCCTGATTTGGGTATCTGCCTAACCATGGGAGCATTTTTTCCAGTCTCACTGGGGTCTGAGCCCTTTGAATTAAAGTCTCTGGGTGGTTGTTGAGAGGACTGCTTCTTAAAACATTTGAACACGGGGTGACCATTACCGCAGAAGGAGCATTCGTGCCGAAATCTACAACTACTACTCCACTTGCATACAGAATCATTAAAGGCAAAGCAAAAACCTTTCCTCACGGTCGTATTAGGGGATTGCCTATTAACATATTGCCTTTGTGGAAGCATTACATTCAACCACAAACCTACATCTTTCACACCCCATTTAACTTCAGGGTGTACAGCCAATTTTTGGTGGAAAGCTTCGTCGTAGTTTAACCAAGCGAAGCCTCCAAAATTCCTATAAGCCTCCAATATTATATCCAAATGTTGAAACAGCATACTACAGAGATGAGGAAACTTTTCTCCGAGAACAGCCGAGTAAATTGTAAAGGCCTGAATCCAATTGTTGAACGACCTCAAGGAAACACGCCTGATGTCATCCTGTTCAGGTTTGTCCCTCTCAACCCTGCTCGGCTGGTCCCTGCAAGGGAGAAGGGAAAATAAATCTACGTATTTATGTTCCCAAATCTGCTCTTTTGTGGAGGTGCTTAAGTGGAAACCCAATGGAGATAGCTCGCATGTAAGAGCCTCTTTAAATGGGTTCTGGGGGGTTGCAGCTGTGCTGACACTGCGCTGTTCAATAATAACTGGGGTGTCTACAGAGGAAGCATTAGCTTTAGTAGATTCCCCTAAAACCTCAGATAAAAGGTTTTTAAATAGCGTTTTAAAATCAACATCCTGTGGGACAGACGGGGACACTGATGTTCTCACCCCTTCTGGAAGCAATGTCCTCCACGGTCTGCGCAGGAGAGGAGCCAGCCCTCGAACCCTGTGGAACAGGGGAGTGCCGCTGCCAGTTGCCGGTTGAAAGGACTTCATCCTCCGACCCACGGGGAGGCGAACACCCGCTGGAGACTTCAACCGGAGCCGCTGCGGTACTATAGGAACCCGCCGCAGGGGCGCTTTTACGGCCGCGGCGGGCACCTGTACTGGAAGAAGACCTGGCCGCCGGAGCAGACAAGGACTGCTGATCTCGGGGAAGGTCTCGCGTTGGGCTCCGGGACTTCCTCGCCGGCCGCCCTCTGGCTGAAGAACGCACTTCCTGTGCGCGTCTGGATCTCGGAGGCGACGCTGCCGGGGAGTAGGAGTTCGGGGGTCTCCTGACCCGGGAGGAACCACCGTGAACCGGAGAGGGTGCAGTGCTTGTAGACGGGGGCTGTGCCTGAGAACATGGCTCATGAGGAGGAGGGACGACCACCGGAGCCGCCATGACAGGTTTTATAGCTAAGCAGCTCCTTAGCCAATCCTCTCCATCCTCACTGCCAGCCCTAGGATGAGTTGCTGAAGCAGGTCATCCATCAGGTAATGAATCTTCTTTCTTCAGATGCTGACGTAATGCCACACAGAGATAAGCACGGGCTTTTTATAGAAAACACAATAAGCCCGCCAAAATGCCACAACCAATCAATATTCAAATAGAATTGGGCGCCAAGAACCGGTTAAACCAGTTCTAGCTTGTTTATATTTACATAACTTCACCTGACTGAGCCTTAATGACCTTCAATTGACCCAATATTAACCCCATCAAAACAGAAGGTTATACATAAAACGAGGGGTCTATGCGGCCATGAGTCCCCCCCTTTATTTTCTTTTGGCCAACGGGGGGGGGGCTAACATTATCTCCCATCAGGTCACTGTCTGATTTAACAAGTATTTACTTTTTTTTTTTACTTCGTCTTCTCTCCTCCTAGCAGCTCCGGCAGTCTCCCCAGCTTGTGTGCCGGCGCCGCACTCCAGGACACGGGGCACTCAGTGGTTATGTCATCATTGACTCCAGTCCCCGCCGTGCTGATCTGCAGTGCAGACACTGAGGCTGAGATTAAAGCTCCTACTAGTGGGTGCCCTCTGCTCCGCTGATGCATCATGTCGCACTGGCGCCCTGCCCTCTGCTTTCCGCCGGCGCTGCCTGAGGTTACCGTTACCTACTCAGACAGGTGGTGGTGGATGGCCTCATCATGATAGGTGCGCGCCCCTGCTTCTGGGGGGGTAGGGGGGGCAGCTACCCCCCCTGCCCTTCGGTTGGTACGCCCATGGATTGTACGCATGCTATCAGGGCTCTTACTCCTTTTGGTATCTGAGTTATGTGTCATAAAATTATTATTATGGCACCTCAGGGGCCTTTCTAGTGGGTTATGGCACCCGCAAGCCATAACAGCAAAATCTGCACTATAGTATGGCGCTTCTTCCCTTCGGAGCTTTCCACTATGCCTGAAAAGTAGTTCTCGATAACATTAGGGTAATGGTGCACTCAGCAGATATTGCACAACAAATTGTACAGTCCATTTTCTCCTGTTACCCTTGTGAAAATGAAAAATTTGGGGCTAAAGCAACATTTTTTCTGGAAAAATGTATTTTTCCATTTTCACAGCTGAACGTTCTAAAATTCTATGAAGTACCTGTGGATGCAAGGTGCTCACGAAACCACTAGATAAGTTCCTTGAGGGGTGTAGTTTTCAAAATGGGGTCACTTGTAGGGGAGTTTCCACTGTTTAGGCACATCGGCGGCTCTCCAAAAGAAACATGTTGTCCACTATCTATTCCAGTCAATTTCACTCTCCAAAAGTCAGATGGTGTTCCTTCACTAGAGCCCTGCGGTGCGCCCAAACAGTAGTTTTCCACCACGTATGAGGCATTTATGTATTCAGGAAAAGTTGAACAACAAATTGTATGTTCCATTTTCTCCTGTTACCCTTGTGAAAATGAAAAATCTGGGGCTAAATCAGCTTTTTTTGTGGGAAAAAAATTAATTTTAATTTACGGTATTCCTTCCACATTATTTTAATTTCTGTGAAGCACCTGAAGGCTCAATAAACTTCTTGAGGATGTGTGCCCACATAAGCGTGGTTTTTTTGCGTTTTTTAAGCGTTTTTTCCATGCAAAAACGCTTAGAAAACGCATACATTAAGCATCTCATTCTTATAATGCATTCTGCAATTTTTGTGCACATGATGCGTTTTTTTTCCGCAAAAAAACGCATCGCGTTAAAAAACGCAGCATGTTCATTAAGTTTGTGGAAAAAAACGCATTTCCAACTATATTCTATGAAAATGTGGATGCTCCGGAAAAAAAGCACATGAAAAACGCGCAAAAAGCGCGCGCAGAAAAATGCATTTTTCCTGGGAAGGAGTCCGGTTTTTAGTCAGGAATTTTCTGCATACGTGGGCACATTGCCTTAATGTGATTTTGAGTACTCTGAGAGGTGCAGTTTTTTAAATGGTGTCACTTTTGGGTATAAACTGTCACGCAGGCCCCCCAAAGTCACTTCAAATGTGAAGTGGACCCTAAAAAAACCTGTTTTTGTAAATTTTGTTGCAAAAATTTGCAATTGCTGGTTAACTTTTTAACCCTTGTAACTTCCTAACAAAAGAAACATGTTTCATAAATGATGCTGATGTAAAGTAGACGTGTAGTAAATGTTATTTATCATCTATTTTGTGTAATAACTATTTTGCTTAAGTGTTGTGAGGTAGTGACTGGTGTTACATGTGAGGGTCACTGTATATTCCCCCCAGGATGCGCACGGACGCTTATTGAGGCCATGAAAGGGCATTGCAGTCACAGGCATATCTGTGGTTGCAATGCAGACTAAAGTGAGTATAGGTCTTGGACATGCTAGTTGTCCAAGGCAGTTTTAGGGAAAACCTGCTCTGGGTTTGTGTTTTGAAATAGACTACAGATGGAAGTGTTGCAGTCCGTTTCATTCCTGGGCGGGTTTTCCATGTGGCTGAAGGCCACAGGTTGCTAGTTAAAAACCCTGCAGTATAGGGCTTTGGCGTGTCAGATTCAGTGTCAGTCTGGTGTTGGCAGGAGTACAGAGCAGGAGGCTCTGCCGCACTCCACCTGTGGGAGGGAACTCAGGTCAGCGGAGTCAAATGGCCAAGGCAGCTGAAAGCCTGACACCCACAGCGTAAACAGTGGTCTCGGAGGTGGACTGTCTTGTGCCCGGCGGTGAACTGGAGGTAGACTGTCTTGTGCCCGAAGGAGGACTGGCGTATTTAATGACTGTAAACTGGAGGATATGGTTCCCGGCTGCGATCCGGAGGATATCATGTACTGTGTAATGCTGTGAGTAGAACATTAACACAGTGGGGCAGTCGCCCACGGCCACTGGTCTCAAGAGGAGGACTGGTGTGTTTAGTGACTGTAAACTGAAGGATATCGTGTGCTGTGAGTAGCACATTAACACAGCGGTGCAGTCACCCACGGCAACAGGTCAGAGGAGGACTGGCGTGTTTAGTCACTATAATCCAGAGGATATATTTCCCGGCTGCGATCTGGAGGATATCGTATGCTGTGTTTTGCTGAGTTGAATATTAACCCCTTACTGCCATTGGACGCAATAGTACAGGGAAGGGCAGTCTCCAATGAAGGAAACCACCTATGCCAAAACATGGTATCCATCCACAGACAGCTGTTTCGGGGTATTGCCCCTCATCAGTGTGGAGTAGGAAACTGGCTAGTAGGAGCAATGCCTAGTAAAAGACTGTGAAAAATGAGGATGAATGAACTCATGGAGATCAACATCCAACACTGCGGAGACACCATCACATGTTTCTCAATGCAGTGATTCTAGAGCAAGGCTCCCATCCCTTATGGGAAATATGCAAAAACATGCAAAACACAAGCCGCGGAGACACCATCACGTGTTTCTCAATGCAAGCAATGACTAGCCAGGTCTTTCCCCGGGAAGGAACAACCACGGGAAGGGCAGTCTCCAATGAAGGAAACCACCTATGCCACAACATGGTATCCATCCACAGACAGCTGTTTCGGGGTATTGCCCCTCATCAGTGTGGAGTAGGAAACTGGCTAGTAGGAGCAATGCCTAGTAAAAGACTGTGAAAAATGAGGATGAATGAACTCATGGAGATCAACATCCAACACTGCGGAGACACCATCACATGTTTCTCAACGCAGTGATTCTAGAGCAATGCTCCCATCCCTTATGGGAAATATGCAAAAACATGCAAAACACAATCCACGGAGACACATCACGTGTTTCTCAACGCAAGCAATGACTAGCCAGGTCTTTCCCCGGGAAGGAACAACCACGGGAAGGGCAGTCTCCAATGAAGGAAACCACCTATGCCAAAACATGGTATGCATCCACATACAGCTGTTTTGGGGTATTGCCCCTCATCAGTGTGGAGTAGGAAACTGGCTAGTAGGAGCAATGCCTAGTAAAAGACTGTGAAAAATGAGGATGAATGAACTCATGGAGATCAACATCCAACACTGCGGAGACACCATTCACATGTTTCTCAACGCAGTGATTGTTCCTTCCTGGGGAAAGACCTGGCTAGTCATTGCTTGCGTTGAGAAACACGTGATGGTGTCTCCGCGGCTTGTGTTTGGCTTGTTTTTGCATATTTCCCATAAGGGATGGGAGCATTGCTCTAGAATCACTGCGTTGAGAAACATGTGATGGTGTCTCCGCAGTGTTGGATGTTGATCTCCATGAGTTCATTCATCCTCATTTTTCACAGTCTTTTACTAGGCATTGCTCCTACTAGCCAGTTTCCTACTCCACACTGATGAGGGGCAATACCCCGAAACAGCAGTCTGTGGATGGATACCATGTTTTGGCATAGGTGGTTTCCTTCATTGGAGACTGCCCTTCCCGTGGTTGTTCCTTCCCGGGGAAAGACCTGGCTAGTCATTGCTTGCGTTGAGAAACACGTGATGGTGTCTCTGCGGCTTGTGTTTTGTATGAACTCATAATGACCTGGAGAATCATAATGGCAGGTCAGTTTTTGCATTTAGTGAACCTAGCAAAAAGCAAAACAAAAAAACAAGTGTGGGATTGCACTTTTTTTTTGCAATTTCACTGCACTTGGAATTTTTTTCCTGTTTTCCAGTACACGACACTCTAAAACCAATGATGTCATTCAAAAGTACATCTCGTCCCGCAAAAAATAAGCTCTCACACGTGTGGCCATATTGACGGAAAAATAAAAAAGTTATGGCTCTGGGAAGAAGGGGAGCGAAAAACGCAAAAATAAAAATACCTGTAGGAGTTAAAGATGGAGCTCACGTTTAATAATCTCCAAAATGTCAGAAGACTTCATTACTGAGTTCTTTGCCTTGTAAACCCCATCAATTAACAGAAGATAGGGCCCAGCAATGAGCTCCTTCGGCTCCTGATTTGCAGATCTTTGGATCACTCTTATAGCAGAACATGGGAAATTTTTAATGACAATGATTTCTAATCTGGTTGACTAAAATGGCTGTAGGAAGTTTCCTGTCTAGCTTGGGTTTGATGGAGTCTGCTGGGGTAAATTCAAGAGTACCATGATTTTTGAGAAGGAAAATTCTGTTGCTTGCTTTGCTATTCTTGTCTTCAGAAGTGACAGACTCTGAACCAACCAAAATACGGTAGGTTTTGAAAAATAACCTGATTCAAAATTTGGTTACTACATAAAATATATAATATGCTAAAAAGGAATATGAAAAACATTCGTTACAGATTGTGAATAATGTCTGAATTGTGCCTTGTCAAAGTGTAGAGTTATGTATGTTCTTTGATACACATTGATGTGACTGGCCTGCTGCTCTGTTTAGTTATTAGCTGTGAGATGGTTATTAGTCATAGAGTTTACAGAAGCTGAAGAAACCACTCAGTCACTAGCACCACTTTGCTTGTCGGACCTTATTAGTATGAGTGTGCATGCGTCCTTATGGCAACAATTGGATAAGGAATGTGTTCGGTTGTTTGACTTGATATTATTAATGACATTTTTTTCCCCTAAAAGTTAGTACTCATATTCTTAAATGTTGACTGTTATTAGGTTAAGTGCACTCTATGTCTGTGCATCTAGCCTAAAGTACCTTATTTTGCGGATTGCATTGAATTATAAGACGTACATAGGTTTTAGAGGATGAAAATAGAGAAAAGAAAATTTTAAGCAAAAAATGTGGTCAAGATGCACTGTTATGGGAGGATCTGCTGCAGACTTTGTCATGGGAGTAATGTCAACCATTTCTGTACTGCTGTGCCCCATTTTGATGTATATGTGTCCCTTCCCTTTTTATGATCACCATCCTGGTATATATGGCCCTCATCCTGGTATATATGATCTCCATCCTGGTGACACCAATCCTAGTATATGTATATGGAGATCCAAAATGAAGATCCATATATACCAGGATGGGCCCATGTACGGTATACCAGGACGGAGGACCATATTTACTGAGATATATATATATCGGTATATATGGTCCTCCG
Organism: Dendrobates tinctorius; assembly: GCF_039654945.1. NCBI lineage: Eukaryota > Metazoa > Chordata > Amphibia > Anura > Dendrobatidae > Dendrobates > Dendrobates tinctorius. The sequence goes on along the minus strand of NW_027361679.1, from coordinate 40,090,866 downwards.
TCCTGGTATACCGTACATGGGCCCATCCTGGTATACATGGATCCCCATCCTGGTATAAATGTGCCCCATACGGATATACAGTCAAAATGACTGTTATTGTGAGCAGTTAAGTAAGTTGAAGATGAAATAATATCTGAAATGCCTAAAGTTAAAGATGACACATTTCTTTAGTAATTTAATTTAGGCAAAAAAAATATATGTATTGTCATTTTTAGAATTACAAAAAGGAAAATGGGGTAATACAAAAGTTTGAGCACCTTGGAGATTTGTGTGGTTCGATAACTTTGACCAAGGTTTCAGAACCTGTTCTGGTTCTGGCTTGTTCACTATCATCGTTAGGAAAGGCCAGGTGATGCAAATTTCCCAGCTTTATAAAAACCCAGCCTCCTCTAACCTTGTGCAAGAAAACAGCAGCCATTGGTTCTTCTAAGCTGCTGCCTAGCACTCTGAAAATGGTGGAGGCCCAAAAAGCAGGAGAAGGCTATAAGAAGATGGCAAAAAGTTTTCAAGTTGCCCTTTCCTAAGTTTGAAATATAATTAAGAAATGGCAGTTAACAGGAACAGTGAAGATCAAGATAATGTTTGGAAGACGAAGCAAAATTTCAGTGAGAGCTGCTTGTATGATTGCTAGAGAGGCAAATCAGAACCCCTGCTTGACTGCTAAAGACCTTCAGAAAGATTTAGCAGGAACCGTGGTACATTGTGCAGGTCTCTGAACAGCAGAACAATGAAGGCCTTCATGGAAGAGTCATAAGAAAAAAACTCTCCTTCGCTCTCACCATAAAATTCAGTGTTAAAAGTATGCAAAAGTACATCTAAACAAGTCTGATGCATTTTGGAAACAAGTCCTGTGGACCAAAGAGGTTAAAAGAGTACTCTGGTCTGGAAAGACGCACAGCATGTGCGTGTACGCAGGGAAGTCGGAGGCGTCCCTGCACGCATAGTGGAGATGGGATTTCATGAAATTCCATCCACTATGCTGTAATATCTGGCCGCTGTGGGTTGGACACTGCGGTTGTACACAGCGTTGAACCCGCAGCGTTTACTGCCCGTGGGAACATGCCCTAAGAACACCATTGCAACTGTGAAACACGGGGTTGGCATCATCATGTTGTGGTGTTGTTTTGCTGCAGTAGAGACTGCTGCACTTCACCAAATAGATGGCATCATGAGAAAAGAAGATTATGTGGCAATACTGAAGTAACATCTCAAGACATCAGCCAGGAAGTTAAAGCTTGGGCAGAAATGGGTCTGCCAAATGGGCAATGACCTGAAGCATACTGCCAAAATGGTAAAGTGGCTTAAGGATAACAAAGCCAATGATTTGGAGTGGCCATAACAAAGCCCTGATCTAAATCCTATTGAAAATGTATGGGCAAAGCTGAAAAGACAGGTGCGAGCAAGGCGACCTACAAACCTAGATCAGTTTTGTCAGGAGGAATGGGCCCAAATTCCGACCAACTATTATGAGAAGCTTGTGGAAGGATGTCCCAAATGTCAGTTTAAGGGCAATGGTACCAAATACTAATGAAATGTATGTAAACTTTTGACTTTGCAGTAAGTACCGTAATAAAAATACCTTAAAACATTCTCTCTCTCATTATTCTGGCATTTGGCATATATTAATAATTATGGTAATCCTAATTGACCTATAACGGGAAAGGTTTATTCTGATTTCATGTCAGATATTGAGGAAAATGTATATATGCGTCTTTTTTTTTTATAGTGAACGTAAATTTCTGGTTTCATCTGTACATCCGAACTATTCTCCAAATATTTTTGGGAAAAAAGTCTGTCTTATAGTCTGCAAATTACCGTGTATGTAGGGAGTTATTCCTATGCCCCTGACAGGCAGTAAACACAGTTTAGAGTTTTCAAAGCAGCTAATGCCATAATTCTGGCAAAGTTGCTTCGATAATTTGACCCGTTTTGTGTCCTTAAAGAAGCATGCCCACTAGCATTTGTATTGTTTAAATGGGGGTTTATGTGAATTTAATGTAGGGTGAGTGTATTAATATACTCGCCTAGCACCACTCGCTCCAGTGTCCACCGTCATTTTCTGCTCTTCTGATGACATCACCCCTCTGCAGACCTTCGCGCTCTGCGTAACCCTGAAGTTGCTTTCACAATATAAGTCTAAGGGGTGTACAAGCAAGCCTCCATAGACTTACACTGTAAAAGAGACTACCAGCTCACGCACAGAGCATAGCATAAGCTCATTTGCAGTGACATCGCTGAGAAGAGCTGGATCTCGGAGAGAGCAGCAGTAGATGAGGATACACTAAATAAAAACTGGGTGTTGCATTTCTGAAATGTCTGAATAAAAGTGGTCGTATTTCCCCTAGCAACTAATAATAATTTTTCCGGTGCTGAAAGTGAAAGCTGATCCTGAGAACCACGTAACTTTTTGTCTGAATCGTGATTCCTAAGGACTCTAACATAAGCTATGGTCATAACTTAAGTAAAGTATGTTTGTGTTTCTAAGCCCGAATATTTATGGTGCATGTATAATAAGTAGAAGATAGAAGCAATGTATTTTTTTCACTGGGTGTTGGTATAGTTGAGATGCCTATAGATACTGCTAAACCTACAGACTTAGTCCATGTTTTGACCGTTACAGTTGTAAGGAGCCTTGATATGGCACACATACAAGTGTATAGACCCTTTACTGTGCCCCAGTATGCTTCCAGTTTCATATTGAGGTATTGTTTTTAGGAAAAAGTAACTTGATGCATATAGTATCTAAAAACAGTGCAGTGACATGGGGGCATGTCATTCTATGTGTCTGTTGGCTGCCCCATGACGTGATCGCAGGATGCTGATGGATTGCTATGGCAGACCTCTATGCCTGTCATCACTGGGCTTCAAAGGAGACTGTAATTTTTGCTATATACAGCAACACTTTTGTATTGCTGTATATAGGATAAGGAATTCAAGTACCATAAGTGGACTAACAAAGTATAAAAATAAAAATGAAAAAATAAAAAATGCATAAAAATCCAAATCACCCTCTTCTACCCCATTAAAAATAAAGATAAAAAAATACACATGTGGTATCACCTTCTCCAAGTCTGATATATAAATATAAAATTAACCTGATTGTTAAACACCATAAACTGAAAAAAGAAAACCACCAAAACTGCAATTTTGTTTGTTTGGTTAATGCAAAAAAGTGAATGCAATAAGCGGTCAAAATCTCATCTTTATTGTATCACCCTCGCAAAAAAAAGGCCTCACACAGCTCCATCGCGTAAAAAAAATGAAAATGTTCCGGGTATCACAAAAGAGGTTTTTTTTTAACAAATGTTCTATTAGAAAAACATTAATATAAGTTGCGTTTTTTTTTTTTTTTTTGCAATACATTGCAGTTGGAATATTTTTCCGGTTTTCCAGTACACTGTGTGGTAAAATGAATAGTGTCATTAAAAAGTACAACTCGTCACACAAAAAAAAAAAACTTAAAGAAGTTGTCCACTACTTGGACAACCCCTTCTTATACCCCACGCTTAACCCTGATACAATAAAAGAAACCTATATGCCCCTCCCGTGCCGGCGCCTTTCCAGTGGTGTCTGCACTCACATTCCCTGGACTTTTATGCGGCCTGGCGCCCATAGGGAATACAAGTATTTCCTAAAGCAGACACGTCAGAAGCAGTGACAGGTCCTTTTTTGGCTTAAGGCCGGGGTCACACTTGCGAGAAACTCGCGCGAGTCTCTCTCCTCAATACCCGGCACTGTCGCCGGCACTCGGGACCGGAGTGTGCGGCTGCATGTATTTCTATGCAGCTGAACGCTCCGATCCAAACCGCCGGCGGCAGTGCCGGGTATTATTGTGAGAGACTCACGTGAGTTTCTTGCATTGCAGTTGCAAGTGTGACCCCGGCCTAATTGTGAGAGTAGTTGGTACAGTGCATTGTTATGATGAGTCACCGAAGGAGGAAAAAACAAAATACCAGCTAAGTCCAGAAAAACCAGAGAGGTTGGCAGCTATCGGATTGCAGACCCCTGAACCTATCCACAACAACTAGCAGTAGCCGTGGGGGGTTCCTACGGTGCCCTAGACCCCTCGATCACAGCCGGAGAGCTACATAGCCTAAAGACAGAAAGGGGAAAAACTAAACTGCCCCAGAGCAGACCCCAAAGCAATAGGCAGCCCCCAACATATAATGACGGTGAAGCAAGATGAAAACACTAACACAGATAGAAAGATAGGTTGAGCAAATGATGGGGCCCAAGCTAACTACATAGGACAGGATAGGAAAGCTGCTGTCTGCCATCCGCAAAAACCCTATCAAAATGAGCCAACCGACTGATAGGAAAAACAGGCCCTGAAGTCGCTAGGCTTCAAAAGACTATCAGCACTCAGGTATATTCTGAAGACAGAGCAAAAGATCAACAGATCAGAGACAAAAATGGAATTCAGCTCACCCCCGGCCGGGGATGGCAGAACTCCCAAAAAACAAGGCAAAACAAAAACAAAACTGAAGAGTACAAAGCAGAGCAGAAAAACTTAGCTTTGAGATGCAGGAATCAGACTGGTCTCCAAGAATCCAGCAGGAAAATCACCAGCCAGGAAGAAGGGCGTCGGCAGCCTTATATCCAGTCCTCAATTCCAGCCACCCAGTTATCATCTAGCTGCCCAGGTGTTTGGTAATCAGTCTCACTACCTTCCTTCACCAGAGGAGGGAGTTCATCAGACCTCAATGGTGAAGGGAAAAATGAACTCACAACAGTGCATTGTGTTTTTATAAGTCAGTCCAGAATATTGTGAAGCTTGAGTCACTCATCGATTCCTTTCCTTTGCCCTCTGTCAGCAGTAATAGAAGAGTTTCCGTGTCACTCCTATCTTATTCCTGAGATTAATCCAGCTTAGAGCCAACCCGTGTTCAATCAAGTCAGCGTTTATTAAGTGCAATTTTAAAGCACTCGGCCAGATGTTTTAGGTAGACTGTATGCTATAGAAGTAATAATATGGAGTGTTTTCATCCTAAAGTTCACAGACAGGTCTTGGTTGAACCTGATTCCTTCTGACTGGTGCTTTTTTCAGGAAAATGATCACTTTTACTCATAGGCAAATTAAAAATGCCAGATGAATTGTTCCAATGCTAGAGGGAAAAGGAATAATCTATTAAATCCTAAAGTTATTACAGAAACAAAACTGAAGACCATCACTAATCCAGCATGCATTATGTAAAAACTAAAATCAATTGTAAAAAAAAACAAAAAAAACAGCTGCCATGTATGGTATATTACCATTTTATTACTCTATTAGGATATTCTCTTTTATATGTATATTTTCACTATATAATGTTCTCATTTTGGACTGTAATTTCTTCACTATATTTTTTCCACCTAATTGGAGAACAGCTTTAAGGGGATATTGGGGACTTTAAAAAAATAAGGGATGACGTTGCTAACACAGGCAACTACCTGTCTGTTGTACCCGTCGCCGGTCAATGACCGCTCCTGCCAGAGATTCAGCTACTCCCTGTCAACAGAGCAGCAGTTTCTCTTACTTTTCACTGTCAGGGCGGGATTATTGATGTAATGCTGATTGACAGCCATTTTTGTGCTGCCTAATTGGAGAATCCGGCTGTCAATAAGCATTACATCAGTAGTCCCGCCCTGTCAACAGGAAGAGAAACTGCTGCTTTATTGGCAGGGAGTATCTGAATCTCTGGTAGGAGCGGTCAATGACTGGTGCTGGGTACAGCAGGCAGGTAGTGATATTACTAGCAGCTCAGCAGTTGGGACAGGAGAGGGCTGACAGGAGGACTTCTGTGCATACAATTTTTTCTCTGGCTACAGATCTGCTGATTTCCAAACAGATAAACCATCCCCAGGCTGCCTCCTAATTCATGATGATAAAGAAGATTTAAAATCTACTGTATATTTTGTGTACCGTGTGTGCTTACGCAGGTATTGTGTGTTTGTGTGTGTGTGTGTAATGTTGTGCCTAGTTGTATGTGTGATGTACTGTACATCTCTGTTTGTAGGTAACAGCATACATTTGATCCTAAGTCAAATGGAGATGCTTGGGACATATTTACTAAATCTGTAGTATACTCTGTAGTCGCATAGCATTTACAAATCTATATATATATATATATATATATACTATGAAAAAAATGGATGCGTGTGTGTACCACATATTGCCGACTTTAAGACTCCATGGACCATAAGATTTACCCCAAATTTTGGGAAGGAAAATAGGAAAACTTTTTTTAAAAAATAATATGGTGCTGCTTCTTTTATTCACATTTTACGGTAGGTTGCCGGGGAGCTGACAGTTGTAGAGCGAGGTCAGGGACAGCAGGCAAGGTCGCTTCAGGAGGCCGCCAGTGGTGGCGGCAGGAGTTGGGCAATGCTGCGGGCCACGGGATGGGAAGAGAGGGTGTCCCGACACTGCAAGATCCCAGGGCTGAGCGGAGTCCTCTTCCCACTGATTTCCCTGTTGTGGGCTTCAGGAAAATGTCTGCTGGAGGTAGTACACATGCAGATTTGAGATCTTGGGAGATAAAGTTCAGTTCTACCGTTCTGTGATAGTTACATGTCTTACGTGCCTCATTTCATTTAAATTTAGTCTCTGGAAGCAGATTCTCATGTGATCTGTGTCCGGCCCATAGTCCTGAAGGGCTCATTTATAAATAAGAAAACATGGATTTCCCTGGAATAAGACATCAGATGACAGATTTCAATGCATCCTTTTATTCAGTTTCCTATGCCCTACATGCCCAAATAGACGGCTTAGGGGGTTTGATTCTATTGACAGATTCCCTTTAATTTGCATGTAAATTAAAACAGCAATTTTTCAGTCAGGGAGTAACAGATTACATCAGTAATGGTATACATTATCTTTCAGAGATCAACATGGCCATATAAACAGTTTTGGGGGGTGGATCGTGCAGAAAGCTTTCCTATTTTTTCATTTTAGACTATAGTTTTGTTAGAAGAGCCAGCTAAAAAAATGTGATTTGTAGGTAAACCCTTCAACAAATGTACTTCCCCTGAAGAATCACCATAAATGAAATTAATATGGAATTCTAAGTTTAGACATTTATAGCATATCCAAAAGATATATATACCATAACTGTCTGAGACCTCACCTATCGGAAGGACAAAGCCCTCACACAGAGTAGATTATCACACCGCCAGAAATGAAGAGACAACTTGCTGTAGTTTAGCAAAAAGATTCACAAGACTCTAGTTCAGTAGCCACACAACTAGTCCGTTACCGCCTGACCACAGCGTTGCGGACCTAGTACTTCATGCGGCATCCCCAGCACCTCTTCTGTTTAGGAATCCTGTGTGCTTCACACCACAACATAATGACATTAGGCGGTCTACAAATCAGAAGTGTCAAAGTTGACGAAAGTGGTCGGGGGTTTGCAGTTCTCTGGTGTGGTAGTGTCGGACTACCAATGCATTTTTCACAATTTTTTCCTCAACCCTAGCGGCTCTCTGCGTTTGTTTCAACAGGAGTTCCGTTTGATCGAGTATTTACCGTAAGGTTTTTCTACAGAAGACAGTAGAGATGAATGAGTATGTGCGGCATATCTCCACTAACAGCACACAAGATGGGGTTATTCTCTCGAGAAAAGTGCAGGCCCCACCAGAAGGGCCAGCATGTGGCAGATATTAAAGGCATGACCATGCATAACCCAAAATGGTTATATTCTTTTCAACATTCAGCGGGATGTTTGTATTATGAGACAAACCATGCATGCCTTCACAGAGCGTGAGACACTCTTTGCAGCTACTGTCCATTCTGTCTAGATCAGAGCCTGGAATGGACCACATCTACAGTGGGGCAAAAAAGTATTTAGTCAGTCAGCAATAGTGCAAGTTCCACCACTTAAAAAGATGAGAGGCGTCTGTAATTTACATCATAGGTAGACCTCAACTATGGGAGACAAACTGAGAAAAAAAAATCCAGAAAATCACATTGTCTGTTTTTTTTTCATTTTATTTGCATATTATGGTGGAAAATAAGTATTTGGTCAGAAACAAAATTTCATCTCAGTACTTTGTGATATATCCTTTGTTGGCAATGACAGAGGTCAAACGTTTTCTGTAAGTCTTCACAAGGTTGCCACACACTGTTGTGGGTATGTTGGCCCATTCCTCCATGCAGATCTCCTCTAGAGCAGTGATGTTTTTGGCTTTTCGCTTGGCAACACGGACTTTCAACTCCCTCCAAAGGTTTTCTATAGGGTTGAGATCTGGAGACTGGCTAGGCCACTCCAGGACCTTGAAATGCTTCTTACGAAGCCACTCCTTCGTTGCCCTGGCAGTGTGCTTTGGATCATTGTCATGTTGAAAGACCCAGCCACGTTTCATCTTCAATGCCCTTGCTGATGGAAGGAGGTTTGCACTCAAAATCTCACGATACATGGCCCCATTCATTCTTTCATGTACCCGGATCAGTCGTCCTGGCCCCTTTGCAGAGAAACAGCCCCAAAGCATGATGTTTCCACCACCATGCTTTACAGTATGTATGGTGTTTGATGGATGCAACTCAGTATTTTTCCTCCAAACACGACAAGTTGTGTTTCTACCAAACAGTTCCAGTTTGGTTTCATCAGACCATAGGACATTCTCCCAAAACTCCTCTGGATCATCCAAATGCTCTCTAGCAAACTTCAGACGGGCCCGGATATGTACAGGCTTAAGCAGTGGGACACGTCTGGCACTGCAGGATCTGAGTCCATGGTGGCGTAGTGTGTTACTTATGGTAGGCCTTGTTACATTGGTCCCAGCTCTCTGCAGTTCATTCACTAGGTCCCCCCGCGTGGTTCTGGGATTTTTGCTCACCGTTCTTGTGATCATTCTGACCCCACGGGGTGGGATTTTGCGTGGAGCACCAGATCGAGGGAGATTATCAGTGGTCTTGTATGTCTTCCATTTTCTAATTATTGCTCCCACAGTTGATTTCTTCACTCCAAGCTGGTTGGCTATTGCAGATTCAGTCTTCCCAGCCTGGTGCAGGGCTACAATTTTGTTTCTGGTGTCCTTTGACAGCTCTTTGGTCTTCACCATAGTGGAGTTTGGAGTCAGACTGTTTGAGGGTGTGCACAGGTGTCTTTTTATACTGATAACAAGTTTAAACAGGTGCTATTACTACAGGTAATGAGTGGAGGAAAGAGGAGACTCTTAAAGAAGAAGTTACAGGTCTGTGAGAGCCAGAAATCTTGATTGCTTGTTTCTGACCAAATACTTATTTTCCACCATAATATGCAAATAAAATGAAAAAAAAACAGACAATGTGATTTTCTGGATTTTTTTTTCTCAGTTTGTCTCCCATAGTTGAGGTCTACCTATGATGTAAATTACAGACGCCTCTCATCTTTTTAAGTGGTGGAACTTACACTATTGCTGACTGACTAAATACTTTCTTGCCCCACTGTATAATAGAGGAATTGAAAATGGGTGTTTTAAACAAGTGTGCTCTTTACCGATTTTCACCTAGATCTTATGCTGCACCATCAGATTTTCTCTCTGGTCTTTGAGCCTAAAGTTTTCTGTTCGGATCTGAGCAGTTGTGCTTAAACATTGCGTTTTGCCTATTCAGCATTGAAAATAAAGCAGAAAGTGCCAATAAAACTATGCCAACCTGGAGGAGAGGTGGACCTTTTACTGTAATTGCTTCTATAATGACTTAAAGGAAAGTGAATTTCCTCTAAGTTAAGATTCTGTTTTTCTTGCATTTCTTGCTTCCGGAGTGGATACATATAACCACAAAGAATTTGAGTTACGGGCCATGGATCTGGTAACTGTGGGGAGCGGTCTTATTGCAGTTTCTCTCTAAAATTACAAAGACTTGGTCACAAGCTGTGCATTTTTGTGTGATGACCAAAGGCAGCTCATGGGAACCAATCTTGTTTTTCTCCATAAGTTCTGGAAATTGGTGGGCAGTTTTCTATTTTATCTTACCTGTTGCACCTAAAAATCTTTTTTAATAAATGCTCATTAAAGATTGCAAATTTATTAATATCTGTTATATATTATTTATTGTTTCTTCTGTATAAGTTTAGTAGGGTGTGAGAAAAGTGGACTCCTAGATCATTGGTTTTCTGAAAAAAGCATGATCTAGGAAGAGGGGTGAATGCAAGGTAGAAGAGATGACTGCGCTCACTCTCATTCTCCACTGAGAATCTGGATCCCTGGTATTTAATATTATTGGTGGCCGGTCGTGTGTGGACAACCAGGGTGGACCATCCAGTGAAGGAATTTTTGTTTCAAAAATAGTTGACAGTGGCCAAAGAAGGGGGACTTCAGATTGATGACCGGATTATCGAGGTAAATGGAAAATACTTACCAAGAGTGACACATGACCAAGCAGTGGAAGCCTTTAAAACTGCCAAAGAACCCAACGTGGTGCAAGTTTTATGAAGAACACAAAGATGTACAACGCCCCATCCGATGTGCAGATAATGGACACCGGGACACAGATTGACATAACTTTCGAGCACATTATGACCCTGACTAAAATAAACTCAACATCTCCACCAGTATCTGCTCTGGATCTACATCTCATAAATGAAGAGCATTCGTCACCTCACAAATATTTTGACCCCAATGACTTCATGGGAGGATTGCCTCAAGATATTGTCAGAGATGAGTTGGAATTGGAGGAGATAGACTTTTACGGACTGAACAGCCAGAATAAGCTGGGCCTCACGGTGTGCTACAGGACGGATGACGAGGACAACATGTGGATTTATGTCAGTGAAATTGACCCCAATAGCATTGCCGCTAAAAATGGACGGATCAGAGAGGGCGATCTTATCATACAGATTAATGACATTGACGTTCACAACCACGAAGAAGCAGTCGCCCTCCTCACAAGTGAAGACACAAATGTTTTCGTTTTGGTGGCAAGGCCAGAACTACAGCTGGATGAAGAATGGATGGACGATGACAGAAATGATTTTCTAGAAGATTTGCACATGGACATGTTGGAGGAGGAACACCACCAAACAATGCAATTTACAGCCTGCATGCTCCAGCAGAAAAAAACTTGAGAAATAACTTGAGGAGATGGATGAACAACGGACACGGCAACAATTTTATCCAACCAGATCGAGAAAGACAGCGGCGTGGGGCGCACGGACAAAAGCACTCGCAAAGACGAGAGCTCGGAGCAGGATGATCACACCACGTCGTCCAATACGCTCGGCAGCCAGAAAAAACTCGTACAGTCAGGACATATTGGGCAGCAGAGACATGCAGCTCAGTGACAAGTCCTTCATCTCCCCCGATTGCACGGACGCCGACTTCTTCGGCATCCCCATTGGCTATGTTAATAGTTCCTGTGATGGACACTGAACATTAGGCCCTCACACAGTTTAAGTCATTAGATGTAATGCCTGATTGCTTCATAAATAATATCTATTACACCAAGGAACAAGAAAATTTGTTTCCTGAAATATTTAACATATCAGGAGCAGACCTATAAACATTTGGGTCCCGATTTCTCAAAACAATTTTGTAAATTCGCTACATTTTTGAGCATCTTGTAACTTTTGGTGTTTTCATGTCAGTTTTTCTCAGGTTGGTCAAAATGGGTAGAACTGAGGGGGATGGGGCGGGGCATAAGGATGTAACAACACTATAGCTCCAATAATTGATGACCAGCTGTGGCTTTCCTTTCTTCAGAAATCTTCCTCCAATCTTTGACTGGAGGAAGATTTCTGGCATGACGCACATGCCACTTGTCAGACACTCCTTATTCATGAAGAGTCATCCGAATCTTCAAGAATCAGTCGCGTAACATAAGTATCCAGCATGTCCACTTTCGGACCTCTGAGACCTCTTTTCTCGATCAGATGAGCCTCTGTCAGAGGAGTCTGGCAGCAGCTCTCTCGTAGAGAATACAGACTCCTGTGTGTGGAGGAGTCAGGAGAGATAGCTGCCAGACAAACAGAACATCTATTATGAATGATGGGATTTACTGTTCTGGTGGAGACTCAGACTCTGAGATTATAAAAGACATTATGAATTCATTTCTGCTTTCTCTCAGAAACTACCCCATTCTTGCCGATAGGCTGCGTTTTATATGGTCTTCATATTCCGCAGGACCTTATACTATAGGTGTAGCAATTACAAGGGTGCAGATATTTACAGTTGGTTGGCGTCCTCTGACACTTTCTCAACTGCTTAATTTGCAAAGTCAAAAGTCCCAGCCATATTGTGACTCTATTTGTTTGGCGGAGCAGTGAAACCACCAATGTTGCATTAATATATTTATGATCTATAATCGTCTATAATACATTTCTTATAGTCTCAAGAAGTTGGCACATTTTTTTTTTCAACTTGTAGTGCCTTGCAACTAATTTTTTGTGCTATTTGGGATCAACTGAATTAGAAGCTTTGGACTTCACTTGCTCTTTTTAATGCTGTAGATACATTTATTTATAGTTTTCTGCTGTAACATTTGCCTTTTTTAGTTCTATAATTGTCATGAAGAAAAAACAAAGGACTTAACCACAATTTTCCACACCTGAATAGGGTGTTTCTTCAGTAAATGCTTTTCTACTTAAAAGGATTTCATAACCAGGTTGTTGCCACATAATCTGAGAGCAGGATGATATAGAGACAGAGACCCTGTTTCCAGCAATGTAAAACATACTGGGCTGCTTGCTGTAGTTTTAATAAAATCACAGTTTTATTAGGAGATTATCAGTAGAAGACCAGTAAATCTACCGACCATGTAGTCCTCCATATTCAAGAGCTCCTACCCAGGGGTGGATTAAGGGTAGCCAGGGCCCGGGGCAGTTCAGACTCTGTGGGCCCCCCTCGTCACGTGACGGGGGTCACGAATCGTAGAGCCACACTCTACATAGAGAATAATGGGGCCTCCAGCACCGACCTCCACCCGCAGAGCCACACTCTACATAGAGAATAATGGGGCCTCCAGCACCGACCTCCACCCGCAGAGCCCCACTCCACATAGAGAATAATGGAGCCTCCAGCACCGACCTCCACCCGCAGAGCCGCACTCCACATAGAGAATAATGGAGCCTCCAGCACCGACCTCCACCCGCAGAGCCCCACTCCACACAGAGAATAATGGAGCCTCCAGCACCGACCTCCACCCGCAGAGCCGCACTCCACATAGAGAATAATGGAGCCTCCAGATCCAACCTCCACCCGCAGAGCCCCACTCCACACAGAGAATAATGGAGCCTCCAGCACTGACCTCCACCCGCAGAGCCGCACTCCACACAGAGAATAATGGAGCCTCCAGCACCGACCTCCACCCGCAGAGCCGCACTCCACATAGAGAATAATGGAGCCTCCAGCACTGACCTCCACCCGCAGAGCCGCACTCCACACAGAGAATAATGGAGCCTCCAGCACCGACCTCCACCCGCAGAGCCCCACTCCACATAGAGAATAATGGGGCCTCCAGCACCGACCTCCACCCGCAGAGCCACACTCCACATAGAGAATAATGGAGCCTCCAGCACCGACCTCCACCCGCAGAGCCGCACTCCACATAGAGAATAATGGAGCCTCCAGCACCGACCTCCACCCGCAGAGCCGCACTCCACATAGAGAATAATGGGGCCTCCAGCACCGACCTCCACCCGCACTCCACATAGAGAATAATGGGGCCTCCAGCACCGACCTCCACCCGCAGAGCCGCACTCCAGATAGAGAATAATGGAGCCTCCAGCACCGACCTCCACCCGCAGAGCCGCACTCCACATAGAGAATAATGGGGCCTCCAGCACCGACCTCCACCCGCAGAGCCACACTCCACATAGAGAATAATGGAGCCTCCAGCACCGACCTCCACCCGCAGAGCCGCACTCCACATAGAGAATAATGGAGCCTTCAGCACCGACCTCCACCCGCAGAGCCGCACTCCACATAGAGAATAATGGGGCCTCCGGCACCGACCTCCACCCGCAGACCCGCACTCCACATAGAGAATAATGGAGCCTCCAGCACCGACCTCCACCTGCAGAGCCCCACTCCACATAGAGAATAATGAAGCCTCCAGCACCGACCTCCACCCGCAGAGCCGCACTCCACATAGAGAATAATGGAGCCTCCAGATCCGACCTCCACCCGCAGAGCCCCACTCCACACAGAGAATAATGGAGCCTCCAGCACTGACCTCCACCCGCAGAGCCGCACTCCACACAGAGAATAATGGAGCCTCCAGCACCGACCTCCACCCGCAGAGCCGCACTCCACATAGAGAATAATGAAGCCTCCAGCACTGACCTCCACCCGCAGAGCCGCACTCCACACAGAGAATAATGGAGCCTCCAGCACCGACCTCCACCCGCAGAGCCCCACTCCACACAGAGAATAATGGAGCCTCCAGCACCGACCTCCACCCGCAGAGCCCCACTCCACATAGAGAATAATGGGGCCTCCAGCACCGACCTCCACCCGCAGCGCCACACTCCACATAGAGAATAATGGAGCCTCCAGCACCGACCTCCACCCGCAGAGCCGCACTCCACATAGAGAATAATGGAGCCTCCAGCACCGACCTCCACCCGCAGAGCCGCACTCCACATAGAGAATAATGGGGCCTCCAGCACCGACCTCCACCCGCACTCCACATAGAGAATAATGGGGCCTCCAGCACCGACCTCCACCCGCAGAGCCGCACTCCACATAGAGAATAATGGAGCCTCCAGCACCGACCTCCACCCGCAGAGCCGCACTCCACATAGAGAATAATGGGGCCTCCAGCACCGACCTCCACCCGCAGAGCCGCACTCCACATAGAGAATAATGGAGCCTCCAGCACCGACCTCCACCCGCAGAGCCGCACTCCACATAGAGAATAATGGGGCCTCCGGCACCGACCTCCACCCGCAGACCCGCACTCCACATAGAGAATAATGGAGCCTCCAGCACTGACCTCCACCCGCAGAGCCGCACTCCACATAGAGAATAATGGAGCCTCCAGCACCGACCTCCACCCGCAGAGCCGCACTCCACATAGAGAATAATGGAGCCTCCAGCACCGACCTCCACCCGCAGAGCCACACTCCACATAGAGAATAATGGGGCCTCCAGCACCGACCTCCACCCGCAGAGCCGCACTCCACATAGAGAATAATGGGGCCTCCAGCACCGACCTCCACCCGCACTCCACATAGAGAATAATGGGGCCTCCAGCACCGACCTCCACCCGCAGAGCCGCACTCCACATAGAGAATAATGGAGCCTCCAGCACCGACCTCCACCCGCAGAGCCGCACTCCACATAGAGAATAATGGAGCCTCCAGCACCGACCTCCACCCACAGAGCCCCACTCCACATAGAGAATAATGGGGCCTCCAGCACCAACCTCCACCCGCAGAGCCCCACTCCACATAGAGAATAATGGAGCCTCCAGCACCGACCTCCACCCGCAGAGCCGCACTCCACATAGAGAATAATGGGGCCTCCAGCACCGACCTCCACCCGCACTCCACATAGAGAATAATGGGGCCTCCAGCACCGACCTCCACCCGCAGAGCCGCACTCCACATAGAGAATAATGGAGCCTCCAGCACCGACCTCCACCCGCAGAGCCGCACTCCACATAGAGAATAATGGGGCCTCCAGCACCGACCTCCACCCGCAGAGCCGCACTCCACATAGAGAATAATGGAGCCTCCAGCACCGACCTCCACCCGCAGAGCCGCACTCCACATAGAGAATAATGGAGCCTCCAGCACCGACCTCCACCCGCAGAGCCGCACTCCACATAGAGAATAATGGAGCCTCCAGCACCGACCTCCACCCGCAGAGCCGCACTCCACATAGAGAATAATGGAGCCTCCAGCACCGACCTCCACCCGCAGAGCCGCACTCCACATAGAGAATAATGGAGCCTTCAGCACCGACCTCCACCCGCAGAGCCGCACTCCACATAGAGAATAATGGGGCCTCCGGCACCGACCTCCACCCGCAGACCCGCACTCCACATAGAGAATAATGGAGCCTCCAGCACTGACCTCCACCCGCAGAGCCGCACTCCACATAGAGAATAATGGAGCCTCCAGCACCGACCTCCACCCGCAGAGCCGCACTCCACATAGAGAATAATGGAGCCTCCAGCACCGACCTCCACCCGCAGAGCCACACTCCACATAGAGAATAATGGGGCCTCCAGCACCGACCTCCACCCGCAGAGCCGCACTCCACATAGAGAATAATGGAGCCTCCAGCACCGACCTCCACCCGCACTCCACATAGAGAATAATGGGGCCTCCAGCACCGACCTCCACCCGCAGAGCCGCACTCCACATAGAGAATAATGGAGCCTCCAGCACCGACCTCCACCCACAGAGCCCCACTCCACATAGAGAATAATGGAGCCTCCAGCACCGACCTCCACCTGCAGAGCCGCACTCCACATAGAGAATAATGGAGCCTCCAGCACCGACCTCCACCCACAGAGCCCCACTCCACATAGAGAATAATGGGGCCTCCAGCACCAACCTCCACCCGCAGAGCCGCACTCCACATAGAGAATAATGGAGCCTCCAGCACCGACCTCCACCCGCAGAGCCACACTCCACATACATGGCTGCTCTCAGTGCTCTGTGCTGTGCGCACAGGACCTGTGATGAGGTCACAGGAGGGGAGGAGACAGGGGTCACATGATCGGGGGCCCTGACACCTTACCTCCTGTGATCTCATCACAAGCCTTTGCACGCTACCAGCAGCATCAGCGTTCACGCTACTTGTAGATGCTGCTGGTAGCAGAGCACATAATGCCGCCCCCACGGTCACTCACTTTTAGGTGGGGAGAAGATGGAGTGCCATTGCAGCAGCCAGCAGGAATGTGGTGGGGGCCCCCTTAGAAGCTCTTGTGGTGGGGGCCCCGGGGCTGAAGCCCCGCCTGCCCTGCCTATAATCCGGCCCTGCGCAGTGGCGGATTATAATGGGGCAATTTACTGGCCTGGGCTGTGGGCCCCTTAACCCCACTGGGCCCGGGGCAACTGCCCAAATTGACCTCATTATAATCCGCCACTGCTCCTACCACTGGCAGTTTTCTGCCTATGCACAGTGTAGCCAGAAAGCTGCCAATCAGTGGTGTGGGTGGGGTTATTCAGAGCTCAGCATTTAGAGAACTAGATATGCAGCAGATAAAAAAAAAAGATTTTATCAATATTGCAGCAGGCAGCCCACTGGAATTAGGAACTCTGCCCCTACATTATGCTACCCTCAGATGGGATAGCAGAACCCTAGTAATAGCTGTTACTGCTGGCCTTCATTTTGCTATTTAGCATAGCTAGGGTTTTCTTCCCACTGGTATTTGACTGTTTTTACCATTAATTCATGCTGAAAGTCTGGTGCCACTATTTCATGTTTACCGCCTGTGACGGGTCAACAGTGAGCGTACTTCAGATGATTAATGACTGGCCGAGTGCTAAGGATCATGTGTACCAGGAATAATTAGGGTAATTGTTACTTCAAAGTCAGGATTTCTTTGTGGGAAGCCACCCCCATTTTCAGAGCAAATCACACCTATTTCATACCCAGACTTGGCTGGTGTGGTTTGTTAGGAAATGTGACGATGCCAAACAAAATACTTTCCTTCTGGATAGACTGCTTTGTTGGCTGCATAATAGTGTTTCTGCTTAGTTTCAATAGTTTTCAATAGTTTTCTATGTTCATTAAACAAAGAAACCTACTTTGATCAGGCTGGAAAGTGTGCCGGAAAAAAATCCATCGCTGATTTTGATGTAGGTTATGTGCACACGTGCAGAATTGCCACGGAAATTTCCACGGCAATTCCGCAACTCCCTGCCGCGGGAAATTCGCATGCAGAATTGCCGCGAAAAACTAGCATTTTGTAAGCGTAATCAGCTTGCAGAATGCTAGCGTTTTCCAAGCGATCTGTAGCATCGCTTGGAAAACTGATTGACAGGTTGGTCACACTCGTCAAACATAGTGTTTGACAAGTGTGACCAACTTTTTACTATTGAGGCCGCCTATGCGGCATCAGTAGTAAAAGATGGAATGTAAAAAATAATAAAAAAAATAAAAATGAATGTTATTGTCACCTTCCGACAGCCCCGATCTGCTCTGCGGTGCTCCCAGCATCTTCCGGTCCCAGTAATGCTTTGTGCGAAGGAGCTGCGATGACGTCATGCTCGCGAGAGCGCAAAGCATTACTGGGATCGGAAGATGCCGGGAGCGTGGTGAGAGGCGGGAAGGACTCTGGTGGCCATCAGAAGATGAGAATAACAATATTTTTTATTTTAATTCTATTTTTTACAAGAGTATGGTACCCAGGGCATGGAGGACAGTCTCTCCTCCTCCAGACCCTGGGTACCATCCGCACATGATGCGCTCACTTCACGCATGGTGGACATAGCCACATACGAAAAATGAGAGTTTCAATGCAATCCTATGGGTGCGGAATCCCCGCGATTCTGCAAAAAGAATGAGCATGCTGTGGATTTTTCCACTATGCGATTCCACAGCGGAAAAATCCACAGCATTATCACAGCATTGCAGAATCCCATAGGGTTGTATGGGATGCGTTTTATTTTGCGTTTTTGCGGCGATTCCGTGTGTAAAAAAAATGCTGCGAAAAAACCGCAATGTGTGAACGCAGCCTAAATGTGTTGCAGAATCAAGGTTTTGCATGATGATTTGTCGGATTTTAGTACAGACATGGAGTAGATTTTACCCTACACCTTGCAAAGGATGAAATCTGCAGATGTCTTGAAATCTACACCACTGGTTAAGTTACCCATGGATTCTATGAAGATTTTTTTTCTACAGCATGGTTAGTGTTATTCTTGAATTGTTTCTTGAGCAGCACACCACTTGCCAGTCTCTTTGAATTCCTTGTTACTGACGGGAGAGGGTAGGGAGGCTGGCACGCCTGCTTGAGTAATAGATCTGGTTCAATAGTTTAATCGTATTGATGAGCTTATGTTGACATGACCGTAATAATCAGATGAGTGCTTTCCGTCGTTATGATGGATAACACTCGTCCCCATGTTATTCAATGAGGCCGTGCACGTGTATGATTGCAGCATGCATAATTTTCCTGATTTACGGTAATTAGAACGCACTTGGCCATTCAAGCCTATGGGTTCGTGAGAAAAATTAGACCACACTTGGATGACACCCGAATGCAGTCCAATTTTTACAGACAGGTTGAATGGAGCAGTTTGAGAAGCTTTTTTTTTTTTTTTTTTTTTATTCTCTACATCCAAGAAAATCAGATCACACTCTAATCAAACTCTCATCAGTCAGAATATGATTAGCATAATTAAACCAATTTCTTTCGGATGAGAGAAAAACAGTTGTGTTAAGGCCCCGTCACACTAAGCGACTTACCAGCGATCCCGACACCGATATCAAGGTGTCAGGATCGCTAGTAAGTCACTATGTGATCGCTGGTGAGCTGTCACACAGACAGCTTCACCAGCGATCAGCACAGCGATGCCGAGCGCCCGGCATCGCTGGCCATCGCTGTAAAAAATAGAATCAAAATAAAAAATATAGTTATTCTCACCTTCTGACGTCCCGTTCAGCCATCCTGCCTCTCTCCACGCTCCGGTCCCAGTGATCCTTTGCACGAATGACCGCGAGATGTCACGGTCTCGAGGGATAACAAAGTCTCGCGGTCATTCGTGCAAAGGATCACTGGGACCGGAGCGTGGAGAGGCAGGATGGCTGAACGGGACGTCGAAAGGTGAGAATAACAATATTTTTTATTTTTTTTTTATTATTTTTTACACCTGATCGCTGGTCTCCCGCCTGTCACACACAGCGATGCGTGCTGGCCAGCGGGAGACCAGCGACCAAAGAAATGTTCTGAGGTTTCTTCCAGCGATCAGCGATACCGGCAGGGGGGCCGCTCGCTGATCGCTGTCACACATAGCGATCTCGCTGGTGAGATCGCTGTTACGTCACAAAAGTTGTGACTCCGCAGCGATCTCGCTACCGAGCTTGCTTAGTGAGACGGGGCATTTACCCTAACGTTACTAGGACACATTAACACTCTGTCAGTGCATGTTCTGGCAGTCTACTCTATTATCACTATATTTGCATATAGACATAAAGGAAAAGTAGCAGCATAATTAGGACACCTGCTTTGAATATTTCCAATACAGGCGGGTGCTGATTTTTCAAGCCTGATAACAGCAGCTGAGTCAGGAGCTGAGAGGTATAACTCTGGCTGAGATTTCATGAATTGACTCCTCAGCCTGTAATGTTGCTGCTGCACATATTGGCCAGGCTGTGGAGGTTGATCTCCTTGGCAACACGCTGTACACTATGTAAAATAAGCTCTCACGTCAGGGGAATGACAGCAGATCGAAAAAGCAAGTCGTGCTGTCTGATAAACTACAACAATTTCATAATATGAAACTACTCCTTGAAACTTCATTCACTTTGCTGCTGTTAGTGTGCTGCACATTTTCTGCCTGGAATGCCATGTCCGAATACCGATTTATTACACCATTTAAAATGCAGAGCGAAGAAGACTTCACAATGGTGTGCCTGTGATCCAGATTCTGGTCATTGATCCAAAGTATATACTCTATTGCGTATATCGTTTCACAATTTCCTGGAACTTTTATACAAGCTTCAAAATGAAAGATTTTTCTGTTTTCTGGTGAAATCTGGAAGCCACCAGCTAGATAAGAATGATTCTTATTTTTTATCTCTGTTGGTACTTTTTTTTATAGTAGTGGTGTGAATGGCCGAATACAAATATTAGTAATTATTAATATAGTATCGATATCAATTGTGTAGAATGAGCTGTTTCCAAGGCCAGAATTAGAAAACAAATGTATCAATTCTCTATAAAGCACAAAGGAAAAATAAGTAAGACATATACAAAAGATAATAAAGCTGTATTTATATTGAAGCAATGATTCAGAGTCTGTTAATGAAGATATGCATCACTATAAGGCTGTGTTGATGAAACGGCCGTCATTTATGTCCGTGTGCACAACAAGTAGGTAGGATGGATGTATGAATCAGATTTTTCAGAAATGACCATTATGGACGATCTCGATGTCTTACCAAACATCATTTTTTTGTATGGGCGGCGTGCCTTTCAAGTTGCACTTGAATTTGACCTCTTTATTTTCTCTGTCTATGAGTAATGTGAAACGTATGATATTTCCCCGCACACTTGCTGGCCACACGTTTGCATGTGCTATTGTTTCTGGCGTCTTTCCAGAGAAACTGTTAGCCGGGCATGAAATTTCCTTTGATCCTCTGCAATCTCCACATGTCCATTGCTGCTGAAAGAACAAATTTTTTGAGGGTAACATAAATAGATAAAATGGTGTAAATATCCTACTTTGAAACACAATGGTACTTTGTGAGCAGTGTTCACTAATTCATCAAGATGAATAATTGAACAGTTTCAGAGCTCTGTAAACGTCAGCAGCTGGGGAGAAAAGCAGATGTATCTGCTTCTTTTTACAGGGATTCTCATGGTATATGCATCCCTCAACATTGAAGTTGCATCACCAAGAAGGAAAGTTTGTGGAATAATAGCCTCACAGGATCGAAAAGCAAATGATGAAAAATGGCAACAACATTTTCCGAACATCTTTTATTCAGTATAGAGTATGAGTACGGAAATACCCGCACTTGTACTCCTTGGCTGCTACCAGGGGGGTTATTAATAGATATCTAATGCACTTGGGGATGTAAATCAAAAAGATCTGCTGCTGGCAGCTTCCTTTGCTGAACAATGCAGAGCATGTTAGCTCATTTACGCCACAGAAGCTGCTCACAGTAGCTTGAGCAACGTGCTGCCTGGAATTGTTGTGTTGAAGAACAACTTTTTGGACATTTTGAAGAAATGGCCATACCACTGGTTCTACCACCAGTGTTCACACCATTCCTACTCCCAGGATTATGAAGTGGGCAGGCATGATGTACAGTAGCCGGACATCGCTACTCTTCATTCCAGGTACACTAACAACTCTGCATTACATTGATTTGGTAATTGAATTGGTTGTACAACCATTTTTCCAAAGGTCCCAGGAGTCGTTTTTCTACATGAAGGTGCCAGGCCATATGACCTAAAAGTGCTACCATTGCCTCCAGCATCTCTGCAGTAGTCTCCCATCAAGCCTGGCTGGGTTGTTAACTGTCCAGAAATCCCTGGAGAAGCCATAAAAATAACACTCATTTTGAACTGTCCGTAAAAAATATTTGAGGCGTCCGTGATTTTTTATTTTTAAGTTGAACAAACTTATACAGATTATTTGGACTGTAACTATCCTAATTTTACATTATCATAAGTCATGTCATCATAAGTTTACAGTGGATGCAACTTATGTTCCCATATCAGGACTATGGGATGTAGACATGAATCACTTATAATAATAATAATAATAATTATAATTATTATTTATTATGGTTTTTCAATGTGGCCATAAAAAAATTCTTTTCATAATTATTTGATAAATTGTCCAGAAAAATAAAATCAACTTGGCAAATCTGCATCAATCACATCTGTGACATCATTGGTCGGCAATTATAAAGGAAGCTGCCATCAGCGGACCTTGATGATGTACTTTCCCAACTGCATTAAGTGTGACAGAAGATTTCTCGGATCACTATTAATCACTTCATTGACAACATGGCAAGGTGTGTAAGTGGGTTTTTTTCTGCACGTGGCGTTTCTCTCACACTCAGTACTGGTTAAATTGAGATGGTTTTTAAAATGTTACCATTTTTTCATCATTAGGATATGTTTTTGAGATTCTCGTGCTTCGGGGCGGCCTGTGGGCGGTCTTCATGTGGTGTTCTGCTTACATATTCATCTGTATGGCTTATGACAGGTCACTGATCCCTCAGTTACCTGCTCTAAATTTTACATACTGTAAAAAAGTAAAAAAATGTGCATTCATCATGCAGGCGCCTACGATGTAGCATGATCAGATCTATAATTTCCATATATTCATTTTATTTAGTGATATAAATTTCTTGAGGAAAAAAAATTCTTCCTTAAATTGGCACTGGTTGTACCTGCACAGTAGCATCATTCGTAACGCCATTGATGCTACTGCGCAGGCGCCACCGCCGACACCATTTTGCTAGAAGGAAAAAAGTTTTTTCCACCAATATGGCGCCGGCGTTTATCAGCTGGGCCATTATAGTAGCTTTATTTTGTTTCTCTGAAACCAATTGAGAGTTTCTTTGGCTGTGTGTGTTTGGGATCATTGTCTTGCTGATATGTCCACCTCGTTTCATCTTCACTATCCTGGTAGATGGTATCATATTTTTTTCAAGAATGTCTCTGTATATTTGTCCATTCATCCTTCCTTCAATTAATTGAAGTTTGTCAGTGTCATAAGCTGATAAACAGCTCCATACCATGATGTTGCCACCTCCAAACTTCATTGTTGGTATGGTGTTTTTGGGGTGATATGCAGTGCCTTTTGACTTTCAAACTCTATGTGTATTAAGGCATCCAAAGAGTTGAATTTTGGTCTCATCTGACCAGACTATATTCTTTCAGTATTTCACAGGCTTGTCTAACTGTTGTTGAACAAATTGTACAAGCAATTGAACATGCTTCTTATTCAGCAATGAAGTCTTGCATGGTGAGCGTGCAAACAGGCCATGGAGGTTGTGTACAATACAATACTTGTAGTTTTCTTTGATGCAATAGTACCTACTGATTCCAGGTCTGTCTGTAGCTCTCATCAGGTGGTCCTTGACTCTTGGACAACTCTTCTGATAATTCTTATTTCACCTCTGTTTGAAATCTTGCAGAGAGCACCTGGTCATGTCCGGTTTATGGTGAAAATGATGTTCTTTTCCACTTCTGGATTATGGCCTCAACTGTGCTCACCGGAACCTTCAGTAATTTGGAAATTATGTAACCAATGGCATCTGTAGGCTTTTTAACAATAAGATTATGAAGGTCTTGAGACAGCTCATTCGGTTTACCCATCATGAGATGCTTCTTTTGTGCACCTTGGTAATGAGACAGTTTTTTTATAGGCCATCAGTTGAACCAGCTTATATAATTTTTCACAAAGTTTCAAGATTGCTTTTTAATTACTGGTAGATTCTAGCTGCTGTCTAGTGATGAGTGAGTATACTTGTTGCTCGGGTGGTCTCCCGAGTATTTTGGCGTGCTCGGAGATTTAGTTTTCATCCTCTCATCTGCTTGATTTGCGTCTTATAGACAGGCTGAGTACATGTGGGAATTCCCTAACAAACAGGCATTCCACACATGTATTCAGCCTGTCCAGCAGTCGCAAATCATGTAGCTGAGACGGCGAATTCTAAATCTCAGAGCACGCCAAAATACTCGGAGGACACCAGAGCATGCTTGGGAAGACCTGAGCAACGAGTATACTCGCTCATCACTACTGCTGTCATTACTTTCCATGTTTCTTTGCATCTCTCTTTCTTCATGTGTTAAATACTTCTTCACTGTGTCAAATTATTTGTCATTATTACTCATAACATAATTTATGTACACCTTTGGTTTGATTTCTTTGCTTGTGTGGATTGGATGGGTTGTTAATGACATGTGGTGAGAATTACATGTCAGTAGAACTTTTAGAAGTATATTTACTTAGAAAAATTGGTGACGTGGTCAATACTTATTTCACCTGCTATGTGTGGGTGTGTGTATGTATGTGTATGTATGTGTGTGTTCACTTGTCTGCAGCAGCTGTATGGAGGGTCAGAAACACAAGTAAAACACAGGTACAAGGTACAGTTGGATAGAAGCAAAGACGTAGTCAGACAATCTGGGGTCGGGCAGCACAGGTTCTGTATATGTTGTCGAGGTCAAGAGAAGAGATGTCAGGATAAATGGTAAACGAGCCGGGTCAATATGAGGAAAGATAAAACAAACGTCCACCCACAGGAACCTGAGACAAGCAACTGGGAACCAACAATTGGGCCAGGAGTGGTGGGAGGAGCTGCCTAATAAAACTGTTGCTGCCTAGTGATATGCTGGGGAAGGTAAACTGCAGGACAGAGCGGGGTTAAATTCTTGTAGGATGTGGTCGCGCCTCTCTTTAGACAGGTGGAGGCTCTCTTGGAACAGAGCTGTCCATGAGCACAAGGCAGCTCAGGGAGATGGTCTGACTCTGGGGAAGCACAGTGGAGAATATAGTGAGACGGTGTGTGAGACGCTGACGTGAAAATATACATGTTTCCGTGTGTTTGTCTAGAAATTCTCCTAGTCAATATAGCATATTCCAAGTGTGTGTTCTTCCGAATCTACAATAATATCAGATCGGTAAAGGTCCATGGTAGCAGGCGCAATATCCACGAATCATGTTAAAGTGGCGCTGTATGCAACCTATGACAGCATATTGATAAATAATGTAATAGAAGTTAATATAATTTCTTGCAAATTCTGTCTCCTGGTATGATGCCATCTTTTTTATAAAAATAACAATGAGGTAGCGTTTTCAGCAGGAGATCCCTCTCCCAAGTAAGAAGTTGGGAGACTAGAAAGAAGTGCGCTCTTGAAAAGAAAGGGTGACACAAACCCTTTATGAACAAGTTTAGCTGACCGATCACAGTCATTGTTTGTCATCTTAGCTTTTACCTGTGAATCCAATTTTTCCACAAATGGTCAAGGTACAAGTTGTGCATGTGTTCTTCACCTTAATTAAGGATGCTTCGTGAGTCTCCATTTCCCTAATGAGGCTCTCATGAGACTGAATACATCACCTATGCAACCATGCTGCTACTCCCTTGATAACTGTGATGCCAGTGGTTACTAGAACATCTCCTGCCACAGTGAAATTTGCTGGTCACAAGGATGCACAAACGAGCTGTGTGGTCGATTCCATTAGAGCCTAGATACACTCCTCTGTCTTATGGTTTGATAGGGACAGGTGATTTGCAAAACAGAGGACCATGCTTTTAGGCCATCATTTCCAGCAATTGGTTTCAGGACTGTTAGCTGGTATTTTTCATTATCAATCCAAGGAGAGTTTTATCAGCTTGTTCTTACATGGTCACAAAAAGAAATAAATCTTATAACAAAAGATGGTTTGCAGAAGAAACAAAGGGGCAGATTAATCAACATGTTCCAGTTGTAAAACGTAATTTATTACATTGTTATCCAACCACACAGATGTTTTTCCATTATTTGACCCTTTACTGCTTTCAATCCAGTCTCTGGTATTGGATAAAACCATCAAAACTTGTAGCGCTGGGGTCCTGGATTCAATTTCCACCAAGACAACATCTGCAAGGAGTTTGTATCTTCTCCCCATGTTTGCGTGGGTTTCCTCTGGGTACTCTGGTTTCCTCCCACTCTCCAAAGACATACTGATAGGGGCTCACAATCTAAATTCCCTTTGTGGACAGTGATGATAATGTGGAATATGATGGCGCTATGTAAATAATAAATACTTTTAGGACTACCGTCATGGCGTCTTTTCTTAATGGCACTATGACTGCTAATAAAGATCATTCTTCAAACATATACAAAACTTGACATACAGTGGGGCAAAAAAGTATTTAGTCAGTCAGCAATAGTGCAAGTTCCACCACTTAAAAAGATGAGAGGCGTCTGTAATTTACATCATAGGTAGACCTCAACTATGGGAGACAAACTGAGAAAAAAAAATCCAGAAAATCACATTGTCTGTTTTTTTTTCATTTTATTTGCATATTATGGTGGAAAATAAGTATTTGGTCAGAAACAAGCAATCAAGATTTCTGGCTCTCACAGACCTGTAACTTCTTCTTTAAGAGTCTCCTCTTTCCTCCACTCATTACCTGTAGTAATGGCACCTGTTTAAACTTGTTATCAGTATAAAAAGACACCTGTGCACACCCTCAAACAGTCTGACTCCAAACTCCACTATGGTGAAGACCAAAGAGCTGTCAAAGGACACCAGAAACAAAATTGTAGCCCTGCACCAGGCTGGGAAGACTGAATCTGCAATAGCCAACCAGCTTGGAGTGAAGAAATCAACTGTGGGAGCAATAATTAGAAAATGGAAGACATACAAGACCACTGATAATCTCCCTCGATCTGGTGCTCCACGCAAAATCCCACCCCATGGGGTCAGAATGATCACAAGAACGGTGAGCAAAAATCCCAGAACCACGCGGGGGGACCTAGTGAATGAACTGCAGAGAGCTGGGACCAATGTAACAAGGCTTACCATAAGTAACACACTACGCCACCATGGACTCAGATCCTGCAGTGCCAGACGTGTCCCACTGCTTAAGCCTGTACATATCCGGGCCCGTCTGAAGTTTGCTAGAGAGCATTTGGATGATCCAGAGGAGTTTTGGGGTAATGTCCTATGGTCTGATGAAACCAAACTGGAACTGTTTGGTAGAAACACAACTTGTCGTGTTTGGAGGAAAAAGAATACTGAGTTGCATCCATAAAACACCATACCTACTGTAAAGCATGGTGGTGGAAACATTATGCTTTGGGGCTGTTTCTCTGCAAAGGGGCCAGGACGACTGATCCGGGTACATGAAAGAATGAATGGGACCATGTATCGTGAGATTTTGAGTGCAAACCTCCTTCCATCAGCAAGGGCATTGAAGATGAAACGTGACTGGGTCTTTCAACATGACAATGATCCAAAGCACACTGCCAGGGCAACGAAGGAGTGGCTTCGTAAGAAGCATTTCAAGGTCCTGGAGTGGCCTAGCCAGTCTCCAGATCTCAACCCTATAGAAAACCTTTGGAGGGAGTTGAAAGTCCATGTTGCCAAGCGAAAAGCCAAAAACATCACTGCTCTAGAGGAGATCTGCATGGAGGAATGGGCCAACATACCAACAACAGTGTGTGGCAACCTTGTGAAGACTTACAGAAAACGTTTGACCTCTGTCATTGCCAACAAAGGATATATCACAAAGTATTGAGATGAAATTTTGTTTCTGACCAAATACTTATTTTCCACCATAATATGCAAATAAAATGAAAAAAAAAAACAGACAATGTGATTTTCTGGATTTTTTTTTCTCAGTTTGTCTCCCATAGTTGAGGTCTACCTATGATGTAAATTACAGACGCCTCTCATCTTTTTAAGTGGTGGAACTTGCACTATTGCTGACTGACTAAATACTTTTTTTCCCCACTGTACATTCAATTTAAGGGAGTCTGTGAAGGTCTGGCTATTTATACAGTGGGAATAGACTGTGATATTCTTGCTTTAGAAAAGAATGGAGAGACAGACTGAGCCCTAGTGGAACATCCAAATTTAAGTGTGACCACAGCTTTAGATGTTCTTCTTTTAAATCGTAATTTTTATTTAAATAAATTTTTCAATTTTTACAGGAAAATATTTTTTTCTTTTGCCATTTTACATTTTTCACTATAATTTACAGGTTGTCAACCAATATTATTCTATAATAATATTTTAACTTTTGGTTAAACGTTTTCAAGTATATAAAGTGTAAACACTCACAAACGAACAAACCCACAGACTCAGACGAAAGGAAAAAAAAAGGGGGGAGGGATAAGATGTAGAATATTGTGATTAATATTAACATTAATATCATTAATATCCATCTCACAGAGGTCACATATTTAACATGGCCCAAAAGAAATCTCAAGGAGACCAAATAAGGTTAAATCAGTGGTAGGCAATCAAACATCATCATCTTTTGATCAGCCCACATAACTGACTTTGGAATTCTATGACGTTTTCCTGACCGTATGAAATTTAAAGACTCAAAAAAAAATGAAGGTTTTTGGAGAATAGTCCTTTTTTTTGCTGAGATGCGTCCAAATAGTTAGAGAGGGAGTGATTTCCATTTCGTCAATAAGGATCCAATTTTTTTTTATCTAGGTGAGGGAAATTATTTTTGTATAGAATGGAGTACAAAGTTCTGAGATTGATTCCTAGGTATTTGAGCGAGGTGGTATTTAGAAATTCTGGAGATGATCTACAGTGCCTTGCGAAATTATTCGGCCCCCTGGAACTTTTCAACCTTTTCCCACATATCATGCTTCAAACATAAAGATACCAAATGTAAATTTTTGGTGAAGAATTGTTGTACTATGGACAGAATGTCCCACCTCAGCTGTAGATCTCTGCAGTTCATCCAGAGTGATCATGGGCCTCTTGGCTGCATCTCTGATCTGTCTTCTTGTTTGAGATGAAAGTCTACAGGGACGGCCGGGTCTTGGTAGATTTGCAGTGGTATGATACTCCTTCCATTTCAATATGATCGCTTGCACAGTGCTCCTTGGGATGTTTAAAGTTTTGGAAATCATTTTGTATCCAAATCCGGTTTTAAACTTCTCCACAACAGTATCACGGACCTGCCTGTTGTGTTCCTTGGTCTTCATGATGCTCTCTGTGCTTCAAACAGAACCCTGAGACTTTCACAGAGCAGGTGCATTTATACGGAGACTTAAATAAACACAGGTGGATTATATTTATCATCATTAGTCATTTAGGACAACATTGGATCATTCAGAGATCCACAATGAACTTCTGGAGTGAGTTTGCTGCATTGAAAGTAAAGGGGCCAAATAATATTGCACGCCCCACTTTTCCTTTTTGAATTACCACAAAAATTTAAAAAAACCAATAAATTTCATTCAACGTCACAATTGTGTCCCACTTGTTGTTGATTCATCACCATAAATTTACATTTAGTATCTTTATGTTTGAAGCATGATATGTGGGAAAAGGTTGAAAAGTTCCAGGGGGCTGAATACTTTCGCAAGGCACTGATGGGAGTCACTCATGTTTATTGGGAGGGCTTCAGTTTTAGTTGTGTTTGTTTTATAACCTGATAATTGGCCGAATTTTAAAAGCAGTGCGTAGAGGCTGGGGAGCGATGTATGAGGTTTTGTGAGTGTTAGGAGGATATCATCGGAAAAAAGGGATAATTTGAATTCTTTGCATTTAACCCAAACTACCCTAATATCTTGTGATGCTCTGATGGCAGCAGCCAACAACTTTAGATTTTGATAATTTTTGTATTGCTTACGCTTTTTTCTGTTCATTTTTGCTCCACAGATAATATGCAAGTATCACTAGCGGAAGCCCTGGAGGTGCGAGGAGGGCCATTGGAAGAGGAAGAGTTATGGGCCGTATTGAACCAAAGCACTGAAAGCTTGCAACAACTGATGAGAAAAGGTAATGGTTCTTTAGATGTCATTTAGACTTGTCCTTGTAACAATAACTTGTAGTCAAATCTATTGTTTTGGAATGTGTTTAATATTTATTTTTCTTAGGAGAGGTACAAGCTTATGATATTGTGATATTGATCACCTATGCCTAAAATGGGTCATCAATTTCTGGATGGTGAGTAGATAGCACCCATGACTCCCAGCGATCAGCTGTTTTCAGCTGGTGGCCAGTTGTAGATCGTGAATAGACATAAAATAGTACAATACAGTTAACTATGTAGTGACCATTTCAGAGACCGTAGGTCAGATCCTATTGAAGTGAATAGAAGCTGAACTGGATTTTTTTGGAACAGTAAGTACACCGTAAACAAGGATGTGGTATTTTCAGCTCCCTTCACTGTTCCTGGGTGTCAGGAATTAGACCCCCATCAATCGAATATTGATGACCTGAGCTCTTTTCATAAGACTTGATGTTGTTTTCAGAATTTCTGTTTATAGATGTTCAGTTGCAGAAATCGGAATACACCATTAATAAAACACCATTAATAAAACACAAAAAGAGAGAAACAGTGGGAGATACTGTAGGTGGAAACAAGGCTGCAAAGAGATATCGCACACCCTGTCAAATGTGTGCTTACTGGGAAATTGTAATTGAAGACCGTGAGTCCTCCCAAGCACAAACATTAAAAAATGAGTGCGAGTGCAGCATCATTGACCAAAGGTGAGATCATCGAGGTTACCGCTGGTCAGTGAGGCTGACACAAACTAAATCTCCGAGCACGCCAAAATACTCGGAGGACACCCGAGTATGCTCGGGAAAACCTGAGCAACGAGTATACTCGCTCATCACTAGTGTTATGTATTAAAGATGTTCAAAGATATAGTGATGGAGCATGATATATAGATAGATAGATGTCAGTGTACTATATAATCATTGCTTTGTGTGGTTTTTTTTCTGTACTTGTTTTTTATTTTTAAATAAACAACATAATTAAAAAAAAATGGCGTGGGCTCCCACGTAATTTTCATAACCAGCAGAGGGAAAGCCAACCACTGGGGGCTGATGTTAATAATCTTGGAAAGGGGTCATCAGCCCTAAATGTTCCCAGGCTATTAATAACAGCTCACAGGTGTTTGCTTAGCCTTTACTGGTTTACTGGTTATTTTACAAGGGGACCCTAGAAAAAAAATGTAGTGTCCCCCTATAAATTCTAACCAGCAAAGGCTAAACAGACATCTGGATGCGCAATTTCTGGGGAGGCTGAGGGCTGATATTGGTAACTGGCAGGGGAGCCAATATCCATAGCCTGCTCCCTGGCTATTTAGCCGTTTCTGGTTAGAATTTATAGGGGAACCCTACATCATTTTTTTTCTGGGGTCCCCGGTAAACTAACCAGTAAAGGCAAAGAAATCAAAGGTGAGCCATTATTAATAGCCTGGGAACGGTCTGGGATATTGTCCCCTTTCTCAGATTTGTAACATCAGCTCCAAGCCATGGGCTTTCCCTCTGCTGGTTATCAAAATTTTACGATAGCCCATGAAAATGTTTTTATTTATTTCTTAAATTTACACACTATGTACACAGCGATTGCTGAATACAACTTCCATCGTTGTCTGGTCGCGCTGAGCTCAGGGAGACCAGGCAACAATGATCAGAGCAGTCTTCAGCCCCAGCGCCTGGGAACAGTGCAAACGGTACCGCTTTTTCCCAGGCGCTGATATGTGTCACGCTGATGACACAAAGATGTCATCCATGTGTCGTTAGTGTGCAGGTGTGCGGGACGTTTTGCGGCCTGTGCTGCTGATAAAAAAACAAGCATGTCTGTCGGTTTTTCAAACGGATCCACTGTTAAACTAGGTGCTCCACCGGCACACAGGAAGCAGGGAGCATGTGGTTTGGCCGTAGTGGTGAGCATTAGCGCTACAGTACACATGCATCCTCTTCTTCATGCCCTCGAGGACTCTATGCAGAGAAATTGGGACCTGACTCATGGTCACGGGTTCCCACAGCATCTTTTCAGGACCATGTTCACTCCAATCCACTGGAAGAAAAGTGACATCTCTCACAATCTGATTGACTAGGATGCTCCTCTATTTCAAGCCATCCTCAGTGTAGGACGACGCGGATGTAATGCCAGGAAGTTTGCATTGTGAAGTCTCTCTTCGTCTGTTGAGGCCAGCTAACATCCTGGAGGATTCATGGACCAATTGGACTTCCTCCTCCTGGTTGGTGGATCGCAGTGACTTGGAAGATGCCACCGCCTTGACGTTCTCTGCAACTGACCATCTAGGAACGGAGATACCTCGTCTGGGTCCATCTTCAGCCTGGTCTCCAAGTCGACACGTCCTCGAGGTGGGGAAGTTCCTGGGAGCAGATCATTGGAACAATCACGATCAATGTGTGGCGACATCGCCTATGCTTCCTTTCGGTGACTAGCAAACCTGGCAGAGAAGATGGTGGCACTGGTGGCTGAACTGGACATTTAGGGACCAGACACTTCTTGTGACTCAACTGTCCCCAACAATGGACTTCTCAGGATCTCCTGACTAGAATAGGCACTCAAGTTCTTGGCTCCGGACAACCTAAGGAAAGTGGATAGAATAGACCAGACAGCACATGGAAGGCGAACTTCTCAATATACATTCCTTCTATTTGGAGCTGTAGTTGTTCAGAAATGACTTGATTGGTTTTTTAAGGGTTCGTCCTTCACCAGACAACAGCAATACCGCAATCTTCTATCGCAACATACCCATCAGCATCGTTGAGCCACTGGTCTGAGCTCTGTGCGGCAAGGAAAGGGAACTTTGACTCTCCAGAATTGGAGGATTGCATGGGGCACCTAAAGGTATTGACTGGTCTTGAGCTACAATTCTGCAGTCACTGTACGTGACTGCAGACTTGTGAATTCTCACATCGTGTACACTGCGGGTTGTGAGCATTTTTTGGTGCTTGCACGTGAGCCAGTGACCACATGTAGGCAATACGTATGCTCCAAGCCACTTTCCAACTAGACTGTTTCTATCCTTGCTCAATACACTTGCTTTGAGCGAGGTTGCACCCATCTAGTTGGCACATGACCACATGTGTGCAAATCACATACTTACGGTCATGTGATCGCCACTTACGCCACCGAAGAATCCTCGCAGTGTGCAGTGCATGCAATGTGAGGATTTACAAGTTTGCAGTCACATAGAGTTACTCCAGACTTGTAGTTTAAGACCAGACAACCCCTTTAATTTGTGAGTCCAGCTTCAGAGCAGCACTTACAGACACTACCGCACTAAACTCCTCGCCTAGAAGACCTGACATCTGCAGAAATGGCCTGTAATCTACGCAACGAATAGTAAACAATAACATTAAAAATCCCCCTATTCTTAAGAATGGAGAGTATTTGTAATAACAAGTGAATTTCAAAGTTGCTTGTTTTAATCATTTATGGTGTAAAGGAAACCCCTTTAACTTAAAAGGCCGTGTGATTTTATTTCAGGACTACAACTTCTTTGGTACATGCGACAGGTCCTATTTACCATGCTTATTAGATGAAACGATCATATTATAGTATGTAAATTACTGTTCATAACTTTCCAATTATCATTCAACATGACTACAGAGGTATGATATTGGCTCATATTTGCTTACATAGTATTTCAAATACAATATTTAGGTCCTGTGTTATTCCTTTTAACAGGTTGTATGCTTTTTATATTAGCATTCTGCTTTAACCACATATTATACGTTTCTCAGGTGCACTGCTGTCACGTAGTGTAAAAGTTATTGTGTGAGAGTGTACTAAACTGTAATAAAATCTGTATAATATATTACATAAACAGAAGAGATTATAGACTAGCTTTATGTGATGACATCTCTGTGTAGGTGCTGCTCAGAGAATGTATTATTCAGCATGCCAAGCCCAAATCTGGTTTATCTACCCTCCTACGTAATTACATGCAATAAGCATTTTGTTATGGGAAGAGAGGACTAGCTGGAAGGACATGCTATATCATGTGATGAGTAAACATTGTAATACAGCCTGTATCAAAAAAGCAAGGAGAAATTGAATATAACAGCACATTACAAATCATTGTATAGTATTTGTCCTTGTGTTTTGTATTTTACTTTGTCTATAAACACTTATTCCCTTAGCGTCCATATCCTTGTTTAAGGCTTGGCATAGTTAAAAGGGTTGTCTGGATATAGATGAAAGTCTGCAGTCATGCAATGAATTATTCTGAATTGTTACTGCGCTCGCTGTTGGGATTCTCTCGTGTTGCCAGTAAAATCAGGAGGTCATGTGATCGCAGTTATGCAATTTGCATACATGAGGTCACATGCCGACTAGACGTGCTCAGCTTCGATCAATGTAAATGAATTGAGCCTGGCCAGGCACGTCTAGTTGGAATGTGGCCGGATGTATGCAGTCATGTGACCACATACTTGCTCTCCAGCAACATCAGAGAAGTCTGACAGTATATGGTGTGTGCGCTGTATGGATTCAGAATTCTGCAGTCACATAGTGTGACTGCAGACTTTTAACAGAAGACTGAATAGCCCCTTTAAACTTGCCAATTACAGCTGTTAAATGACTGCCGATTGTCTACAAGCAAGACGATCAGCAGCCTAATGAAGGCATATTTACACAGGCCTACAAATGTTCTGAGCATACAGAACATTGTAATCGGCAGTACATCACCTGTTTACACATCGCGCTGTGTAGCCAGTTAGGATGATTTTTTAAACGTACTTAAAAATTGTTGCGCGAGAACAAAGAACAAGTGTTTTCTTTTTTTGTCAGCTACAGTATTTTTCGGACTATCAGACACACCTAGGTTTTAGAGGAGGAAATTAGAAAAAAAATTGAAGCAAAAAATATTGTCAATTCTGTACTAATATCTCCTATACTGATAAATATGGCCCCTCATCCATATCCTGGAATATATGGTCCCCTCATCCCTATCCTGGTATGCATGGCCCCCTCATCCCTACCCTGGTATGCATGGCCCCCTCATCCCTATCCTGGTATGCATGGCTCCCTCATCCCTATCCTGGTATGCATGGCCTCCTCATCCCTATCCTGGTATGCATGGCCTCCTCATCCATATCCTGGTATGCATGGCCCCCTCATTCCTATCCTGGTATGCCTGGCCTCCTCATCCATATCCTGGAATGTATGGTCCCCTCATCCCCATCCTGGTATGCGTGGCCCCCTCATCCCTATCCTGGTATGCGTGGCCCCCTCATCCCTATCTTGGTATGCATGGCCCACTCATCCCTATCCTGGTATGCATGGCCTCCTCATCTCTATCCTGGTATGCATGACCTCCTCATCCCTATCCTTGTATGCGTGGCCCCCTCATCCCTATCCTGGTATGCATGGCCTCCCCATCCCTATCCTGTATGCGTGGCCCCCTCATCCCTATCCTGGTATGCATGGCCCCCTCATCCCTATCCTGGTATGCATGGCCTCCTCATCCCTATCCTGGTATTCATGTCTCCCTCATCCCTATCCTTGTATGCATGGCCTCCTCATCCCTATCCTGGTATGTATGTCTCCCTCATCCCTATCCTGGTATGCATGGCCTCCTCATCCCTATCCTGGTATGCATGGCCTCCTCATCTCTATCCTGGTATGCGTGGCCCCCTCATCCCTATCCTGGTATGCATGGCCTCCTCATCCGTATCCTGGTATGCATGGCCTCCTCATCCGTATCCTGGTATGCGTGGCCTCCTCATCTCTGTCCTGGTATGCGTGGCCTCCTCATCTCTGTCCTGGTATGCGTGGCCCCCTCATCCCTATCCTGGTATGCATGTCTCCCTCATCCCTATCCTGGTATGCATGGCCCCCTCATCCCTATCCTGGTATGCATGGCCTCCTCTTCCCTATCCTGGTATGCATGGCCCACTCATCCCTATCCTGGTATGCATGGCCCCCTCATCCCTATCCTGGTATGCATGGCCCCCTCATTCCTATGATTATCCTGGTATGATTGGCCCCCATCCCCATCCTGGTATGCATGGTCCCATCCTTATCCTGGTGAGATTGGCCTCCATCCCCATTCTGGGATGCATGGTCCCATCCTTATCCTGGTGAGATTGGCCTCCATCCCCATTCTGGGATGCATGACCTCCATCAGAAAAACATAACTAAAACCATAAACCATTCTATTTACCTTCCTGCGTTTCCTCGTAGTGGCCTGTTCTGATGCCAGCAACTAATTTTTGCTTGTAAGCAGTGCATGACAGTGACGTAATGCGGCTGCTTACAAGCTGAGGACCGCTGCAAGAATACTCATTGCTCCCCACATATTTATTGCCCTTTAATAGCTGGCACAATGTTAGCCGAAGCCGTCGGCTTCCTGCAGCTGACGAGCATTCATGTGTGCCCGCTAAAGGGAATGAATATTCACTGCATTCCACGCCTATTGGAGTGGAGAGCAGTGAATATTCATTCCCTTAAGTAGAGGCACACGTGCATGCCCGGCAGCTGCAGGAAGCCGACTGCTGTGGCTGAGAAATGAATATTTACTGCTCTCCACTCCCATGGGTGTGGAATGCAGTGAATATTAATTTCTAAACATAAATGTGTGTCTGTGCTGGGATATCCTCAATATATCAATATATCACACTAAATTACCCCTAAATTAACATATATAATAGTATGGATGGTGGAACTACAAACTTATTTAAAAAATGTAAAAATATGCAGAAATATAAATTAGCTTTAAAAACAAAATATTAATTTCTCTTTAGCAGCGGGCACAGGAGTTAGCCGCAGCCGCTGGCTCCTTCCTCCTGTGACCCGCTGCTCCACCGCTGTCACTCCCCCCATCTCCCCGTCCACAGCCAGAGCAGGTACATCCGGACTATAAGGCACCCCCCATTTTCCTCCACATTTTTGGAGAAAAGAGTGTGTCTTATAGTCCAAAAATACGGTAATTGCCAGCTTGTTAAGACAGGCTGAACACTTGCGCCCTTATTATTGACCAATCAGAGTGGGCCTTTTAGTCTGCAGGTTATTATGATGAATGGTTCAAATAACTTTTCTCTGATGAGTATTTCTGTCTGATAATGCTTCCTTTTAGAACTAAAAGGTTTTGGAAAAAGAACAGCTACTGGTTCTCCTTAAAGCGATTGTCCGGTCTTAATCTACAAGTCTGCAGGCACTTTATGTGACGATTTCCATACATGCGGTCACATGCCTATTAGATGGGCACATCCTTGCTCAATGTAAGTGAATTGAGCGAGGTCAGACACAGTCTAGACTTGTAGCTGAAGACTGGACAACCCCTTTAAGTAAACCAACTGAGAAAGAAGTTTTATTGGAAATACCTTATGGGAAAAACGTGCAAATTAGCTTTCTCCTGGAAGGAAAGAATGCGATCTTGTTAGTTCCCCACAGTGTAAGCAACTAAATTGAAACAACTGTGGGGCGTGGCCTAGCGCGGATGTGAGCGGACGCTAGGCAGAGGAGCTCTGCCATCAGCTTTATGAAAAATCCTTCATCAGGCCGCTTTAACACTGACCTTGGCACGTCTATTGGCACAGTGAGTGCCTGAGGGTCGGGAGAAGACGCCGGGAGTGCAGAGGAGCGCCGAGATGGGGAGGAGGAGGCAGAAAGATATCGGGGAGGATGGCAGCGTGACTGCACAAGATGGCGCCGGGAAGGTGGAGGAGGCGCGGAGACAATCTGAAAGCTATGGTAAACGGTCACAGATCCTCCAGAAGCTGCAGCGTTTTGCAAGGGAGGAGGAGGGGGACACAAGAAGGTATAGTGCTGGAGGGAGAATGGGTGAGCGATGAAGCCGCAGGAGATGCTGATAACAGGAGAAGAGGGGGAGGGGAAGTCGCTGCCCCTGAGTGTATGTCTGATGAGGAAGACAGTGGAGCTGATGATGAGACCCCTGAGAGAGAGCCAACCTTGAAAGATGTCTTTATGGTGGTGTCGTTCTGCAAAAAGACACTGACTAGATTGAATTGCCGGGTTGATAAGATTAAAGAAGAAATCACTGGCATTAAGGAGGCACTGAATAAAGCAGATACCAGGATGGGTGCTGTGGAAGAGAGGGTGAGCACCACTGAGGACTCTGTAAACAAAATGCAGAAAACTCAGACCCAGCATGCTCAAAAGATATCAGAAGTGCACTTAAAGCAGGACGATTTAGAAAATAGATCAAGGAGGAACAATCTTAGATTTGTGGGCTTTCCGGAAAAAACAGAGGGCAGCGACCCCACCGACTTTATTGAGCAATGGATCCTATCCAAGATCGGCAGAGACACGCTTTCCAGGGTATTCGCGGTGGAGAGAGCTCACCGTGTCCCCCTACGACCCCTCCCGCCGGGTAGTGCTCCCCGTACTTTGATGGCCAGGATACTGAATTGCAGGGACAGGGAGACTATCCTCCGGGAGGCCAGGAGGCTGCAGGACCTCACGTTTAATGGAAGCCGTATTGAAATATATCCGGACTATTCAGCAGAGGTCCAGAAAATGCGGATGAAATTTGGCGAGGTCAAGAGAGGAATGAGAGCGCTGGGAGTGAAGTATTCTATGATGTATCCTGCTAAACTGAGAGTAGCAGCGTTGGGGTCTGTTCAGTTCTTCCCGACCCCAGAAGAAGCCGTCAAATGGATGGAGAACAATCGTTCCAAACTGGGAGCAGAGAGAGACGGAGAAGGATGAAGTAGTGACTCTCGGACATATATCCTTTTTTCTTTTTGATGTGGTGCCCTGAGGTACCTGGTTTTTCAGAACTATTTTTAGGGGTATTGATCCCCGGGTGTTCTTTTTTGATGTTTATTGCAATATCCTTGTTAGAAAGTGTTATGCGGCCTGATGAGTATAGATGAGCATTTTTGTTTTTGATGGAGGGAGTGATAGACGCCAAAGGAAGGAGATTCAGTGGCTTTATATGGGTTTGAAATAATTGGGTGCTGGCTGTACCCTCTCTCGTTGGAAAGAGAGAATCAGCTAGATTGGGATGGAGGGGAGGGGGGGGAGTGGAGGGGGTCAAGGGGGGCCTTGTTATTGGGAAGTTCATGTACTGCAATATAATATAGTGACCACAGGAGATCGGTTATATTTCATATTTTTAGGACATAATGAGTGGTGATGCAAAAATTCTAAGTTGGAACGTACGGGGAGTCTCAGATCCAAATAAAAGAGCGGCAGTTATGGCAGAAATTAGAAAGCATAACCCAGCTATCACATGTCTATTAGAAACTCACTTGATTAAAGGAAAGGAAAATTGGTTGGAGAAAAAATGGGTCACTCGGGTTTATCACTCTATGTATTCGGCTTACGCAAGGGGAGTATCTGTACTGATACACTCTCATACTCATTATGAAGAAATTGATTCTTACATAGATAAGGATGGACAGTTTGTTTCTCTACATTGTTGAATTTCTGGAATATGCATAATTGTGGTAGCCCTCTATATTCCACCCCCATATTCGAAAAAGAAATTGCAGGAGATTTTTGAGTGGATTGGGGGGAGAGGGGATTGTCCAGTGCTAATATTAGGAGACGTTAATAATGTTATGAATGAGTATTGGGATCGGGCGGGTAACGGGGGAAATTGCTCTAGGAAAAACAGGATGACTCCATTTGGGACATATGTTAGCGAAATGGATATGATAGACTTATGGAGAGTACGTAATGAGGGGAAGAAATGCTTTTCGTGTTACTCGACTTCATATCACACTTTATCACGAATAGATTTAGCACTGGGTAATAGGGGCATGGACAGAATGGTTGGGACGGTGGAATACTTGCAGAGACTTATCTCCGATCACAGGGCAGTTGTGGTTAGTCTGAGAGTGGGAATGGGGAAAGGGAAGAGAGCAGGGGGGACAATTCATCCGGAATGGCTCAAATGTTTAAACATGGGAACTATTAAAAATGATATAGTTGAATTCTTTCAGTTAAACGAAGGTACTGCGGATCCACTTATAGTATGGGACGCCATGAAAGCCTACTTGCGGGGATTATTCATACGAGATATCTCGAGGCAGAAGACAAGAACGAGGCAGGTAAACCAAGAGGCAGCAGATAGGCTCAGCAGGGCAGAGGAAGAAATGATAGTTAGACCCAATGCCGACACCCAAAATGCATTAAAAGAAGCACAAGAAGAAGTAAATAAGTTATATCTACAAGGGATAGATAAGAAAAGGGCATTCCAAAAAGCATTGTTCTATGAAGAAGGGGAAAAGGTGGGACACTTATTATCAGTGATTACTGCAGCGCAGAAAAAACCCTCACAAATATATGAAATTGTCACTAAAGATGGGGCAGTCCATAAGGACACCACCGGGATATTAGAATGTTTTAAGGAATATTATGTAGAATTGTATACTTCGGAATTGAGGGCCTCGGATTTTGAGATGGATAGATACTTACAAGAGATAGAGTTACCTAAGTTAGATGATATTGACAAACAAAACTTGGAAGAATTATTTACTGTGGAAGAGGTAGAGAAGGCTATCCTATCATTAACAAATGACAGGTCACCTGGATCTGACGGGATCCCGGGAGAAGTGTACAAAGAGCTAATAGGAATTGTAGCGCCTAAACTTAAGCATGTACTTGAGGTGGCAGCAGAGAAGGGGGTATTGCCAAGATCTATGAGGGAGGCTGTAATCGTGGTAATTCCTAAGGAAGGGAAAGATGCCTCATCCGTAGAATCCTATAGACCAATCTCGTTATTGACATCAGATGTTAAAATACTAGCCAAAATGTTGGCGATAAGAATGTCTAGAGTTGTTCCCAAATTGATACATCCAGACCAATCAGGGTTCTTACAAAATAGATCCACCGCCATTAACCTACGAAGACTGTTTTTAAATATTCAAATCCCAGCAGATAATAGGGGGGAAAGGGTGGTGGCCTCATTGGACGCACGGAAGGCATTTGATAGGGTAGAGTGGAAGTATTTATGGGCAGTATTGAAATGTATGGGATTTGGGCATAGATTTATCTCCTGGGTTAAGTTACTGTATGTAGACCCGAAAGGATATATTAGGATTAATGGGGAGACCTCAGAGGCATTTGGGTTGTTCAGAGGAACTCGTCAGGGATGTCCATTGTCACCGTTATTGTTTGCTGTAGCGATGGAACCGTTAGCGATTAAAATTCGTAACTCCAAAGAAATACAAGGCTTTAGATATGGGGAATTGGAGGAAAAGATCGCCCTATACGCGGATGATATACTCCTGTTCTTAAAAGACGGCGGAGAGGCACTGACTGAGGTCATGGGCCTTATAGGGAAATTTGGATACTTTTCCGGATTGAGAATTAATTGGGACAAGTCATGTATCATGGGGGTTGATAGAGAGTTGGAAGGTCGAGATGTGGGAGGGGCAGTTGGACATTTGAAAGTAGTTAAGGAGTTTAAATACCTCGGAATATGGGTATCTATGCCTGTATCTAGATTTCTCGAACTAAACTTGGACCCATTATTAGTTAAATTCAAAGTTAAGATGACAGCATGGTGTAAACTAGTACTATCAATAGTGGGGAGGACGAATCTAATTAAAATGATTATGATGCCTCAGCTGATGTATGTCCTCCATAATGCCCCGGTTTGGATCTCAAAGAAAAAATTTTACAAAATTAATACCATTTTTAGAGAATTGATCTGGGGGAAAAAACAAGCAAAAATTAAATTGGAAATACTGCAAAGGGGGAAGGAAGAGGGTGGGTTGGCGGCGCCAAATCCATGGATATATTTTGTAGCAACGCAGGGGCAACACTTTAGGGGCTGGCGAGAGGAGGGGAACCTGAGCGTTATGGGGAAAATTTTGGCCCAACTGACCAACAAGAGAACTTTAGTACAGAGCCTAGAAGCAGGAAGCTTTGGGAGATTAGGGAAGGACATGCCCACGTTTGGACTAATGCACAAAATATGGCAACATATCAAAATTCTTAGAAGAGTTGAGGAATTGACGATATACACACCTATCTGGGATAATGTGAACCTTTCGGAATTATATAAACTGAAGGACTTTATTGATTGGGAGAGGAGAGGATTGCAATATGTGTGGCAACTATTGGAGGGGTCCGAGATCAAGCCTTTTACTGTCCTAAAGGAGGAGTTTGGACTCCCATGTAGTGGGGAATTTCGATATTTCGGTCTCAGGCATGCATTTCAAGGGCAGAAACAGACAACGAATATGACGGTGCAGAGGGATGTGGTATTGGACTATGTGTGTGCGTCCGGGGGTACAAGAGGTGTTATCTCTACCATCTATAGAGATTTATTATACTCTTACTTGGCTGGGTTTCCGCTAGCAGTAAAATCTAAATGGGAGAGAGAAGTGGGGGAAATAGTAGATGAAACATGGGAGTCTATTTTAGAGTATATACCTAAACTCTCTTTGAGTGAGCCAGGTAGGATATCGCAATTATATATTGTACATAGAACATATAAGACCCCAGAACTTATGAGGAAAATGGGCTTGAGGGACAATGCGGAGTGTCCAAGATGTGGATATGAACCTGCGGGAATGCTTCATATGCTCTGGTCTTGTCCAAGACTCTCATCATACTGGGAGGAGGTTATAGGGCTTGTTGAGAAGATATACCGATGTGATATAGGAAGGGATCCAATAACGTGTGTGTTGGGGTACGTGGAAGAGGTCTCGGTGGGGAATGCCTATAAGCCCATCATAGCAAAACTCTTATATATCGCCCGTAAGCTGATAGCACAAAAATGGATCGATGCTGAACCCCCAACGATTGGGGAGTTTGTCACTCGTGCGAATAACGTAATCCGATTGGAAGAGAGAATTTATAGAAGGCGACATACAGAAGCACACTTTGAAAAACTCTGGGCCATGTGGTTACAGTGGAGACAATCACATTGAGAAATTCTGTATTGTAGTTGGGAAGGGGGGGAGGGAGGAGGGAGGAGGTTGGGTCTGTTTTTTCTTCTTCCCCTTTTTTTTTTTTTCTTTTCTTTTTCATGACGGGGAGAAAATTGAATGTCGTGTATTTTTATATATGCAATGGAGATGATTTGAAAGCTTTGACTAAATGTAATTATAACGACATTTGAATATAATAAAATCTTTGGTTTAAAAAAAAAATTGAAACAACTGTCTGAAGATTGATGTTTCACTTCACTAACATCTATAGATGTGTTGTAAGGGGTGGACATGGACTTGCTGGATAGCTATCTGTACCTGATGGCACTAACAGAATTTTTTTTTCCTTCCTTTTAGGAGGGAACTAATTTTCTTATTAACAAAACGGTGTACATTTCATAGAATAAGCGATAAGGTTGCAGGAAAAGAGT
Organism: Dendrobates tinctorius; assembly: GCF_039654945.1. Lineage (NCBI taxonomy): Eukaryota > Metazoa > Chordata > Amphibia > Anura > Dendrobatidae > Dendrobates > Dendrobates tinctorius. The sequence goes on along the minus strand of NW_027361679.1, from coordinate 40,047,521 downwards.
TGCCCCATCTTTGCTTCACAAATACTACATCATTAAAGGGAACCTGTCAGCTGTTTTGGCCGCTATAAGATGCCGCCACTGCCTTTCAGGGCTTGTCTACAGCATTCTATAATGCTGTAGATAAGCCCCCGATCCAACCTGCAAGTGATGAAAAATAAGATTTATTGTACTCACCCGGGGGGGGGGGGGGGCGGTCCGGTCCAATGGGTGTCGCAGATCTGGTGCCTCCCATCTTATTGCGACGCCGCCCTCCTGCTTGCTTTATCGCTCCCCGCCAACGCGCTCCTGCTCAGGTGTACTTATCTGCCCTGTTGAGGGCAGAGCAAAGTACTGCAATGCGCAGGCGCTGGGCCTCTCTGACATTTCCTGACACCTGCGCAATGCAGTACTTTGCTCTGCCCTCAACAGGGCAGATAAGTACACCTGCGCAGTAGCGCGATGACGGGAGCGATGAAGCAAGCAGGAGGGCATCGTCACAAGAAGATGGGAGGCACCGAACCTAGATTTGCAACACCCATCGGACTGGACCGCCCCCCAGGTGAGTGTAAGGCTATGTGCCCACGGTGCGTGTTAAAACGCACACCAAAAACCGGACTCCTTCCCAGAAATCGCGTGTTTTTTTCCCGCACGATTTCACCGCGATTTTACCGCGATTATGATCGCGATTTTGCCGCGATTTTCGTGTGCGATATTCAAGCACTTTCCAAGCGATTTGAAGCATCGCTTGGAAAGTGATTGACAGGTTGGTCACACTCGTCAAACATAGTGTTTGACAAGTGTGACCAGGTTTTTACTATTGAGGCCGCCTATGCGGCATCAATAGTAAAAGATAGAATGTTAAAATGCTAAAAAAAATAAAAAAAAATCGGTGTATATTTACCTTCCGGCGTCCCGCGCTGCATTCCTGGGCCACAGCGTTCCCAGTAATGCCTTGCGAGACCTGTGATGACGTAGTCTTGCGTTGCTATAGCAATCTCGCGAGGCCGCTAGAGTCACGCGAGACTACGTCATCACTGGACCGTGCCGCAAGGCATTACTGGGAACGCTTAGGCCGGGAATGCAGCGCGTGACGCCGGAAGGTAAATATACCCCGATTTTTTATTTTTTATTCTTTTTTTTTTACAGGGGTATGGTACCCAGGGCCTGGAGGACAGTCTCTTCTCCTCCACACCGTGGGTACCAACCGCACATGAGACGCTTCACTTCCCGCATGGTGGGCATAGCCACATGCGGGAAGTAAGCGATTCTCATGCATTCCTATGGGTGCGGAATCGCGGCAATTCTTTGCGATTCCGCACAAAAGAATGAGCATGCTGCGATTTTTTCCGCGATGCGATTCCGCCGCGGAAAAAAGCGCAGCATTAGCACAGCATATGCGGAATGCCATAGGAAAGCATGGGGGGCGTTCTGTACACGATTTTTAAGGGTATGTGCACACATAGTTTTTTGTCTCTGCGGATTTTGTAGAGAAAACCGCAGGAAATCCGCAGGACAAAGTTTTTTCTGCGGTTTTGCCCTGCGGTTTTACACCTCATAATGGATGAGGTGTAAAACTGCAGCGTTTCTGCACCAAACAATTGACATGCTGCGTTTTGAAAACCGCAGCAAAACCGCGTGGAAAAAAACGCAGCATGTGCACAGCTTTTTTTTTATTTCCATAGGAAATAAAGGTACTGTACAACGTAGCAGAATCTGCTGCGTTTCTGCAGAGCCAAAAACGCTGCAGAAACGCAGCAGAAACCGCAAAGTGTGCACGTACCCTAAACGTTTTCGCGCCGAAAATCGCGGCAAAAACGCTTAAAAATCGCTACGTGGGCACACAGCCTAATAAAGCTTATTTTTCTTATCTTTCAGGTCGGATCGGGGGCTTATCTGCAGCATTATAGAATGCTGTAGATAAGCCCTGAAAGGCAGCGGCTGCAGCTTATAGCGACCAAAGCAGCTGACTGATTCCCTTTAAATAGCAAAAAACAAAACAAAGTGTTGTCCTTCTTCCCTCCCAATGAGGAATTGAGTTAGCATAATTATTTAAATACATTTGCACCTGTAATAGACTTCTTTCAGCTCTTGAGAAATCTCTTGTTTGAAATTATGTTTGGACCAGAGAAAGCACTAAATGCTAATAATATGTGCTTCTACTGTGTCCCTTGCAGCTGGGGTGTTGATCCTATTTGTGTGTCGATGAAAAGTAGGTGCAAAGTAGAAATATTTCTTTCTATGTAAATCTCCCTTAAGGAAGTAAACCAGATTTTTTTAGATTAGAAATTTGTTAGCCTAGGTTGTTTTAGCCATTATCACAGATTTGTGATGAGTGTTGATCCTCCAGAAACATTCATTGAGAACTAATTATCATCTGAACAGGCTCATGCACATTTTCGGTCTGAGTGCTGTCCGTTTTTTAAACGGATCTCACCTGGACCAATATTATTCAATGGAGCAGTGCCGATGAAGAATTTTTGCAATTATCCAAGCTACAGCAGACAGCTTGGGTTGGTATTCTCAGGCTGGTATGCTGTCATAGATATTGGGCCCCCCATCTTAAAAATAGCAGCCTGCAGCTGCCCAGAAAAGGCACATCTATTAGGATGCGGGCTGATGTTTTTAGTCTGGGAGGGGGCCAATATCCATGGTCCCTTCGTAGGCTATTAATATCAGCCCGCAGCTGTCTACCTAGCCCTTTGCTGGTTATTAAAAATAGGGGACCCCATGTTTTGTTTTTTTTTTGGTGGCAGGGGGTAGGGGCACCCCTTATTAATAACCAGTAAAGGCGAAGTAGACAGCTGTGAGCTGATATTAATAGCCTGGGAAGCTGCAAGTTTATTGCCCCATTCCAAGAATATAAACATCAGCATCCCATCTGTCGCCTTTCCTTTAGCTGGTTAAGAATAATATGGGGGACCACGCCATTTTTTTACTTTTATTCTATCTATCTATTGTGGAAGTTCAGCTCACTCAGGTACACGGATGTAGAAAACAGTAACACTGTCTCTTTAAATCTTCTACTGGTTAAACCAACACGAAGGCCATGAATGGAAAAATTAACACAACCCTTCGGGCAAAACAGGAAGGCAAAAAAACTAAATTCTGTAACACAGTCCATACATTTGCGGGGAGCTGCCTGCTCTGGAGCAACCCAGGGATAGTACAGGTTCAGTCTTTCTTCCTCAGGGTAAAAACCGCTGGAGATCCTCTCTCCAGCCCTACTAAACCCAGACTCTCTCTCGAGGACAGCTATTTATGCCCCAGACCACTCCATGGGGTGGAGATAAATATCAGGTTTCCTATGAGATGGGTGCGTAAAAATCACACAGCACACACAGGTCCGTGTGCTGTGCAATGATTTTTCTCGTACCCATTGACTTTCATTGGTGAGTCTAGGCCGTTTCACATGGCCATACGCAGCATGCTGTGAGGACATCCACCCACATAAAACTCAGGCCATAAAACAATTTACCTGTTAACTCCTCACCACACTTAGTGTGCTGGAGGAAAATTTCTGGGTTTTATATCACAGACGCCATTAAGCGCAGTGAAGCATATCTCCCCTCCAGCACTTTACCAGGGACTTTGTTATACTATCTCTCTATTTATCTCTTCTTTTGTATTCTAATGGTTCACGCTGTGAATTTACTGTACCTGGCTGATGAAATATCAGGTTTCCTATGAGATGGGTGCGTAAAAATCACACAGCACACACAGGTCCGTGTGCTGTGCAATGATTTTTCTCGTACCCATTGACTTTCATTGGTGAGTCTAGGCCGTTTCACATGGCCATACGCAGCATGCTGGGAATTTTTCCTCACCCCAATTCCAGGTGAGGAAAAGCTTGCAGATGAGCACTGCCTCTTTGACTCACATTGTAGGGAGTGCAATGCAAAGTTTTCTCACATTGTACTTGCCGAGTTTAAACACTGATGTGAGAGCGCCCTTACACTTACTGTTAGCGACATACACCACTGTCAGCGACATGCAGGGTTCGGAGTTCAGCTCTGGACAATACTATTAAATAATATTATTGTGCAACATGGCTGGCATTTACACAATAAAAGTTCAGCTCCTGAGCTTTCTGCCCCTACAAGTACCTATACATCATTTTGTGTTAAGGAATTAAAGGGAGTCTTGTCAGCACAACAAAGAAAAAACTGTTCAATTCATGCTCGGTCATTTGGTGTACCCTTGGCATGGCCAAAAGGGTACAGTGCATCTTCCCATCTATTTGTTTTCCATCTTTCTCTGCCCTTCTCTTCCTTGACAGCTCTGACTTTACAGAAGCCGTGGGAGGGCACAGATACATAGAAAACAAGTAGGTGAGAAGATTAAGAATCATGTAACTGGTCAGTCACGCAAAGAGTACTCCAAGTACCTGTGCTTGGTTTAAAAAGTGACCTTGTGCTGATAGTGCCCTTCCAAGATGAAGAGTGTTCTTAAGTGTGAGCATTTCACATAGTTTTACACATATGATTCATGACATCCATAGGGCAGCACGTTGGCTCAGTGATTAGCAATGCGGTTTTGCAGCGCTGGAGTCCTGGGTTCAAATCATACCAAGGACAACATCTGCAAGGAGTTAGTATGTTCTCCCCGTGTTTGCGTGGGTTTCCTCCGGGTACTCCGGTTTCCTCACACTCTCCAAAGACATACTGGTAGGGAATTTAGTTTGTGAGCCCCATCGAGGACAGTGATGATAAGGTGTGCAAAAACTGTAAAGCGTTACAGAATATGTTGGCGCTATATAAAGAGCTTATTATTATCCATAATCTCCCACACCATCCATTCTGCATCCAATAGTATTCATACTGGAGAATTGGCGAATTTCAGCTAAAGCAATAGCAGACATCGTGGGGATTTCCCGTGAACGTGTTTGTATAATTATCCATGAACATTTAGACATGAAGAAGCTATCTGCAAAGTGGGTCCCCAAATGTTTGACAACAGATCAGAAAAGCATGCGAGTGAAAACTTCCCGGTCCATTTCCAGACTGATAAGAACTTCCTGGATTGACTGGTCACTATGGATGAGTCCTGGATTTATTTGTATGACCCTGAAACCAAGGTGCAGTCAAAAGAGTGGAGGAACAGTGGTTCTCCTTGTCCAGAGAAGTTTAGGGTGCAAAAAGTCAGTCTGTGTTCTGAGATAAGGAGAGTGTGCTGCTAGTGGACTACCTTCAAAAGGGTTCCTGTTATGAATGGTTCACCGAGGAAGAGAGTGCAATAGGCTATGCCACCAGAACACCTGAGAGGTTGGTCACTCAGCAGATTGCAGACCCCTGATATTAACAACACAACTAGCAGTAGCCGTGGAGCGTTCCTGCCCAGCCGGAGGACTAACTAAGCCTAAAGACAGAAAGGTGAAATCTAAACTGCCCCAGAGCAGATCCCCAAAGGAATAGACAGCCCTCAAACATATATTGTCGATGAGACAAGATGAAACACAGACAGAAAATAGACTGAGCAAATGATGTGGCCCACACTGACTAGATGGGACAGGACAGAAAAGGCACTGTCTGCAATCACGCAAAAACCCTAAAAATTCCAACACGACTGATGTACAAAAATACTGAGGTTAGCACAACCTCGCCCCCACTATATCAGCACTCAGGTGTGAACTGGTGGCTAGCAACAGGCTAATACAGCAGGGGACTGAGCAAACAAACACAAGATACAAAAATACAGGGCAGGAGCCAGCAGCCCCAGGGGGAGCAAGCTGACCCCTGACAGCAAGGCAAAATCAGATGCAAAGGGTTTAGTAAATGACACTTAGCTGAAAAATGCAGGATCAGGCAGGAGACAGAAATCCTCAATAAGCAAAGAAAGGAGTATCACCGGCAGCCACTGAGAGAAGTCTGCTCGCTTATGTAGTCCCAGTTACTACCCCCACTCCTCCAATTATCCTCTGCAGCTGTTGGATTAACATCATGTTGACCAGCTCCGCTACTAGCAGTATCCACCAGAGGGAGCCCTGCCTCAAAAGTCAGACCAAGAGAGTTCACAACAGGTTCCACAATCAATTACATTGAACTTTTGGACCAATTGAAGGCAGCTCTGAAGGCCAAAAGGCTACTTTTTAAAGTAAAGGACCCCTGCAGTACTAACAAGGATATCTATAGTGCGTAGAGTTTATAGAATGGACAGGAAATTAAGAAAGGAAAGAACTTTTTAGAGGGTTGGATAACAAAAAGGTACATGTGTTTACATATAGATAGAAAAGTGGAAAAAGGCTTTTGTCCCCAGGAAATACGTACTGAATTGAAATGAGACTTTGGTTATACATTTACCATAGACTTGGTGTCACCAGTGGAAAATTATGAATATTGGGGCTTGTATATATCTGATTTTGACGGGACATACATTTTCAGCTTCGGGGCTATTCGGGGAAAAATATGCAAATATGCATGTTTTCTCATAACTGTAACACCTGCCTATAAGCCCCAAATCAATAGTGGCCATATAACTGACACCAACCATGTCATGTTCACTGTCTATGGAAAGGTAAAATCCCAATTCAAAAATATGGCCGTGATCTGAACTTCTGGTGTCATCAAGAGTGGAGATATCACATAAGTAGTGAATTTCATAAAATCCTGAAAGGCTGAGAAAATCGCACAACTCAGCCCACGTGAGGTCATCAGGGGGGGGGGGTTGTGGGTGTAATTCAGGTGTTGATTAAAGATCAAGGCAAATTATGATCTGTGTTCCTGAGGAGAGGTACAGATCGGTGTATGCATGAATACCATTCACGGAACTCCTCCAACCGAAGTGCTCTCCTTCACTAAACTGAATCATCTCTGTGATCGGCATAATAAGTTCTTTTGTTAAACCCATTTTATTTTATGTAACTGTATACGAGTATGCTGTATTGTTTTTTTTTCTCCTTTTTTAAAATCTTTTGTATATTTTTTATAGACACTGCTTATCGTTTAATAGTTCTGTTCCTTTTGTTCTCTAACCCTCTGGTCTGCCTGTACAAAAGAAGACTGGTGGTGGCAGCGAGTAGTCTTTGGTTATTTTGGAGTTCACAGTGACCGTATCGGGGGTACCGTATATACACTTATGCCATGTGTTGGAATCGGGTGTGTAAATACCATATACTCACTGTTAGTTTCCCTTTGGGGGCGTATCAAGCATAATAAGCATTATGTGCACGGCTCTGGGGCATATCATGCATGATTGACGTTAGATATATTGCTCTGGGGCGTATCAAGCATGATTGGCAATAGATGCCCATCTCTTAAGCATATCAAGTACGATTGATTTTAGATGCACGGCTCTGGGTCGTATCATGCATGATGGGCATCAGATACATGGCTCTGAGGTGTTTCACGCAGCGTGTGTCAGTATTTAGAGCACAGCAGGACAATGCTTACTCTGCTGTGGTCTGAACACGGTGGGGAGCAGTAATCAGCAGCTGGTACTGTACAACTACTGTCAGACTGCAAACACCGCTCACTCATCGCCACTACCTAATCCCGGACCTCCGCATCCTGTTACACTGAGCACTGCAAGCATTGATGGGGATAGTTAAGCTTTTAGCATAGCTGTGAGCTTAAAAAGAAGCGGCACCCATCTCCTCCCACTGCTGTGACCTGGACTGCCCAAGAGGTCTGCTCAGTCACAGCTGAAGGGAGCGACAATGCAGGAGATGTTGTCAGACAGCGACCAGTTTCCTATGTTTAGGGGCTGCTGTATTTGAGGTTTGTAAGTGTGCTGCTCCGACACGCAAATGCATATAGCAGCCTTTAGCGGCTGAAGAATTAATCAATAAATTTCAAAAAACAGTTTTAAGTAGCATATAGTTTTGTATTAATAATTTTTAATTCAAAAATATATAGCGCGGCACCTTCCCTTTAAAGCACAATCTCTTTTGCCTAAATGGAACCTGTCACCAGATTTTGAGCCTATGAACAAATTGCACCATCTTAACTGCTCCTGTGTTGCATCCCACAAACATTTCTATCCCCCATATAATCCAAAAATACCATTTGATATGCTCCGGTGCCGTATGTAAATATGGGTGGTCCGGTCTGATGGGCGTCCTCGTTGCGGCGTCTGTCCCTCCTCTCTGCCCCTAATTGCATCTTCCTGCTTTGATTGATGTGGACGTGTCGTCGACATTGCGAACCGAGATATCATTTGTGCGCAGTAGCTTCACAGGATCGCTCATTCCTCCGTGGTGTCTGTACATAATATAGTATCGGTTATGACCAAATGTAAACGAGAATGCCACGACTACAAGAAACCAATTCTGCAATGTTAATAGGATGATAATAGTAGTCTAGAAAAATAGTCTATTTAAATGTTAGTTACAAGTTATAGCAGCTGCAAGACATGCATGGGTGGCTGTCATTATAAATATTGATGTCCAAGGCAACATCCACAAGAGACGGTTATTAGTTACACCTATTGACATTGCATAGTTGGTTTCTTGTATTTTTGGTATGCTCATTTACAGTTTGTCATAACTGATACTGCTTTATTATCTACTACAGTTAGAGTTATTAATAATAATAATAATAATAATAATAATAATAATAATAATATACTACTAATCTACTACTGAGATTATTATATGCTGTTATTTTAAAAGCTTTTGAGTAAGGAGATTACCTTTTATCACCATGTTACGTTATGTTGGCATAGGGTAGGTTGCCCAGTACCCTATTTAATCTCCGTAGCAGATACCTTTTATTTGTATACTTTGGCAGTTCTTTGGAGGCAACAGTGTATTCATTTTAGCATTATCATCATAAAGATGTTTGCTCTGCAATGGAGCTTTTTTCATAGTAGCTAATTTCATGCATATCCATTCTAAAGGCACCCATACACATTAGATTAATACCGGTTGAACCTGCTGATATTGACATGCTCGGTGTATGCGAGCGCCATCCGACTGATAGTCAGGTAAGATGTCGATCATATAGTTCTCCCTGGAATAATCCGACAGATACCATGTCAGTCAGTCGCTTTCTCATAGATTATAGAGGAGCGCTTGACCAACCTAGCGCTCCTTGTATGGGAGTCAGCTCAGATGGATGTCAGCCAAATGATCACACATTTCTGGCCTAATTTACACCCCCAATGTTCTGAATATTTTTATGAAGTTGCTGGATGGGGCTCACCACTTTGGCGGAGTTACTCTGGACTGGTGTAAAAGTACCAAATGCAATTTCTACGTGTTTTACTCCAGAAAACTGTTGAAAACACCCTAATAGGATTGCTTAACAACATTAAATTTGGTAGAAACTCATTGGGATTTATATATATATATATTACAGCACTTTAGAATTTGTTATTATCTAGATACGGTTTAGTCTCCTGGGAAGAAGATGACTTCCGACTTTCAAGCATGTTGACTATTAGATTATCCAAAGTTATTTATATTCACCAGAAGTTGACAGAAATAGCGGTGCATCATGTTTGACTAAAGATGAAAAACAGCTCCGGGGATGAGACAAACCACACATCCCAAAACACAGGATAATTTTAGAAATTGTTCCACAGTCTGTGATGCCAAACTTGCCAAGTCATTACTGAGTTAAGATTATATTAAGATGCAAAGTGTATAATAGAATATAGGAAGTATGCAGCGGTTTGTTCCTATCTTTGTGTGGCTTTTCAATGAAAAACTCTACAAAACAAAAAAAAACATCACAGAAAAAAAGGCCGCACTTACCGATATCTGGTCACAATATACTGCAAGATGCATCAAGCCAGGGACGTACATAATGTAGTAATCATGGGGCCCCATAGCAGAACATCTAATTGCACCCCCTTCCCCCCCAAAATAAATAATTGTCGGTCCTCCATAGAATATAATGTACTCCCCATGGTCCTCCATACAATATAATGCACTCCCCATGGTCCTCCATACAATATTATGCACCCCCCCATGGTTCTTCATACAATGTAATGCACTCCTCCCCATGGTCATCTATACAATATAATGCACTCTCCATGGCCCTCCATACAATATAATGCACTGCCCATGGTCCTCCATACAATATAATGCATTCCCCTCATGGTTCTTCATACAATGTAATGCACTCCTCCCCATGGTCCTCCATACAATATAATGCACCTCCCATGGTCCTCCATACAATATAATGCACCCCCATTGTCCTTCATACAATATAATGCTCTCCCATGGTCCCCCATAGAATATAATGGTCTCCCCATGGTCCTCCATATAATTGAATGCTCTCTCCATGGTCCTCCATACAGAATACTGCACCCCCCAAGGTCTCCATACAATATAATGCCCCCCTCATGGTCCTCCATACGCTATTATGTCTATCAATTGCTGATTTAAAAAAAATAAATAAATAAATACAATACTCACCCCTCCGCCTCACACATCAGACGCTGTGGAAGATTGATGGGAGTGGAAACATCAGCTCACGCTCCCTCCTGCATCATCGTTGATCGTGCTGACAGTCGGAGGTCACCTCCGCCTGTTAGCGCGAACAATGATGATGAAAGAGGGAACGTCCACAGACTCTTCCACTCCCATCATTCTGTGCGGTCAGGCAGTGCGGGCGCTGATGTGCGGAGGGGGGGCCCGGTGCGGGCCCCATAGCAGTAGCCTGGCCTGCCACCATAGGCCGTTCTCTACTGCATCAAGCTCCCTTGATGATCTGTCGTGGCTCATACAAGTCACATACAAAACCAGGTAAAATGTATATTCATGTCAGTTGCATATCTAAATTAAATGATCGTTCATTTTTAGGATTGTTTCATATAGGTTTTAGATATTAATTTCAGTCCCATTTCCCATAAACATTGGCTAAATGTTGGATAAACCTGCAGATTCCTTCAGGACCAGCCAATTACCTTTTGTGCACAGAGGTTTCCTGACACGTTTACTAGAGATATGGAATGATTGGGTAGATTGGATTTTAGCATGCTCGATCCTTTGCTCTCATGAGAGTGAAGCCAATGCCAGAAGAGTTTTGCATCTATTCTTCTTTTGCCTTTGAAAGCACTTGTAATGCAGCAGACAAATGGAATCGCTTGTTAATCTGACACTTATGTAAGGGCAGCTTTAGGATGGAGAAGTGATGTCAGTATTTTTTTCTACTTTGCTATTGTGGCTTTTTAAAACTCATCTGCTTGTATTGTGCTGTACAAGAAAACAGTACCGTAGCAAAAACTACAAAAATACTATGTTAGTATGGTATAAGGGCCCCCACATATTAGACTAAAGTCGGCTGAACCCGCCGATATTGATGAATTCAACCAGAAGTCTAATGTTTATGGCGGCGCCAATCGACGGTCTGGAGACATGTCACTCGTGCTTGTTCAGTTTCGGACTGCTGATCAATTTGTTCTCCCTGAGATAAGCCACAAGCCAAGATGTCAGCTGGCCGATTTCTCAGAGAGGCTACAAGCGTCGTCCTGTGAATGGGAGTGTCAGCTGAGATGGCTGTTGGCTGAACAATTGGTTGAAGCTTTATTTGGCCTACAGTCATCTTAAATTATATGGCCAGCTTAAAGGGGTTGTCCGGGCTTTTCACATAATCTCAGTGCTTATCTGGGCTGCAGAATGCTGGCAATAAGTAATTTACCTTCTGTGGCCAGTTTGCAGGGTTTGCTAGATATCAGCTTTTGCTTGTAAGAAAACCGTCCGGGGGGGGGGTGTTCTGGCACTGAAATGAGAACTGTCCATTATTGTCAGCATTCTGCAGCCCAGATATGCACTGAGATTATGTGAAAAGCCCGGACAACCCCTTTAAGGCTTCTAAAATCTACTTCCTCTTATTTTCCACATAAAAAGAAATACTACGCCCTGTTTGATCACATCCATTGTTTATTATGCACCGAATGGCCATATACACTACAATTGTTTACTGATTATTCTGTTAATAGACTATGTATGGATGGTGGTTGAATGGGTGCAACAATGGATGGCAGGGTGGGTTTAAATCATGTAAATGTTGTCATAGAGGTATGGAAGCATCCTTTTCTTCTCCGACAGTACAAGTGTGCATTATTTGTGGAGCATTTGGAGTAGGTGGTTTTTTTATTTTGCCCATACTGATTAGGTAAAAATTTTCTGTACCCTCCAATTTTGCAAGGATTGGCCTACTATGTAACATGCTCAAAGCTGTTAAAATGAAACATAGTAGATTTTGGTAGCGCAGAATCCTGCCGATGTCTCCTGACTGCATTTTATCCCTCACGTATATGTCATAATATATGGTTTATCTAAAGAAACCTCTTTCAGTAGTGTTTAGTTTGTTGTTCTTATTCAACCTTCTTTTTGTCCATTTCTAAATAGTTTTTCTTTCTTTCTATCATTACATCATCTGCAGAGTACTTTTGGTAACACTGTTGTTCTTGTTTCTGTGTAGCGGACCCTGCAAGTCTCAGCTTTATTATCTCCCCCTGGTCTTTGCTGTTGTTGCCCTCCGGAAGCATAACTTTCACGGATGAAAATGTTTCCAATCAGGACCTGCGCGCCTTCACAGCACCTGAGGTGCTACAGACCAAGTCACTGTCATCTCTTGCCGATATAGAAAAGGTAACTTGCTAGGCACATTGATACTGTTGTCTTGCAAACAAAGACCCCCTTTTAGAAAAGAATTCAGACAATACATTCCAGACATTGCCTGGGGGACATGTAAAAATGAAGTTATGCTCTGTTCTTTGGGAAGTTAAGTTCCTTGACTTTTGCTGCGTTTGTATAAATTTGTGTGAATTATGGCCATTTCTCATAGTTGGGTCAGCATATTCTTTTATCTGTGAATTACTTACTACATTATTAGATGGCAGCTAGTATCGTCTGTCTCTCTCAGTGAACAAAATGTTCTATTTTTCAGAGATTGTATACATGGGAAATATACAATGGTAATTGTTAATCCTGACATTTGCCTGGTGTAGCAACCTAAAGGGCCCGCTACACATAGCGATATCGCTAGCAATATCACTGTAACGTCACTGGTTTTGTGACGTAGCAGCGATATTGCTACATGTGATACTTCCGACTGGCTCCCCCGCTGATTATCGCTGATCGCGCGAGAACATCCTGGACCATTTCTCGTCGGGCACTTCCTCCTGGGCTTCCTGTGGCGCCGACGAGCGGCGTGTGGATGCGGGCGGGAGGACGTCAGGATCGCCGCGTCTGACAGGTACGTAGCGACCCCTGCTATGTCGCTGGTGAGATCTGCCTGTTCGGCAGCTCTCTAGCGACCACTTAGCGATGCACCAGCGATCCATGTCGTTGTCGGGATCGCTAGTGCATAAGTGTAACGGTACCCTTAGGCATGGTTCAGTAACTAGACAGCTGATTCAGAGACTGTCTTGCTTACCAGAATACAGATGCTTTTAATTTGTTAATGATTGACTTTATGTGGCCTTAATAGATGATTGCAGTATGAGTAACCTGTCTCTATAACTCTTTAATGGCAAAATTATATGTGTATTTATCCTATGTAATAGCTACAAATCACCATCTGCACCCAATCTGTGTGAATTTGCCATTTCCAAAGTTAAAATCTCTCTCTCTGACAAATTGATTCAGTTGGGGGTTTAGAAGGTGGGATACCTTATTTTTCAGACTATAAGATGCACCGGACCATAAGACGCACCTAGGTTTTAGAGGAGGAAAACAGAAAAAAAATTGAAGCAAAAAATGTGGTCTTGACACACTATTATGAGGGGAGGAGCTGCTGCTGACATTACTATAGGGGTAATATTCCCCATCCTGGTATATATATTCTCCCCATCCTGATATATATGTCCCTATCCAGGTATACATGGCTCCCTATCCAGTTATATATGGCCTCCTTTCCCCTTTCCTGTCATACATGGCACCCCAGTCCCCATCCTGGAATACATGGTCCCCCATCCAGGTATACATGGTCCCCATCCTTATCATGGTAGACATGGCAATCATCCTTATCCTTGTCTGCATGGCAACATCCTGATCCTGGTATACATGGCCACCATCCTCATCCTGGTATAAATGGTCCCCCCATCCTCATCCTGTTATACATGGCCACCATCTTGGTATACATGGCCATCTTCACCCTTCCTGGTATACATGGTCACCATCCTGGTATAAATTCCCCCCCCCCCCCCCCCCCCGATCCTGGTATACATAGCCACCATCCCCATCCTTGTGTGAATAGCCTCCATCCACCATCCTGGTAAACATGGCCCCTTTCACGCTGCGCACATAAAAAAATAAACAATTCTACTTACCTTCCTTTCACTCCCTCACAACGGCGTCCTGTTCTGATGCACGAAGCTCATTTCAGCATGTAACAGCTCATGACGTCACTGCCATGTGCCCTCACATGTTGAAGTCAGCTGCTGGAATACGGGATTATAGGAGTGGAGAGCAGTGAATATTCATCTTCTTTAATAGCAGGCACGTGTGCCTGCTATTAAAGAGAATACATTTTCACTGCTCTCCATGCCCATGAAAGTGGAGAGCAGTGAATATTCATGGCAGCCCAAACCCAACCCAATAAATAAAGACACTAGACTACAAGTACTTTTGGGAATAAATGGCCGTGATGCTTTATTTAGGGTTACTTAAATAATAAAATTGTAATCAATTAATTATCTACTAACCATCACTTAATTACCAACCAAAAGAAACCAATCCACCCTTGTAAAGGGCGATTTTCCCACAAATATCACATCACAACAAAAAACAGAATAAAGGGAGGGAGGGGGGATCTTCTTTTCTTCAAACAGCTCCGGTATGCAGAAATAACACCAAAACAGGGTTTTTTATACATTTAATTCGCCCGCCAAAAAAACGGAATCCACCAATGAAAACCTTTTAAAACTGGGCGCCAATAACTGGAAAAAAACGGTCAGGACTGCTCGTGGCAGTTACCACAGCTAAACTGCTGACCTTTGTTTGACCCCAAAACCAGCCATTAGTATGCTAAATACCATTCCTATAAGGAACTATTGATTAGGTCTGGGCTGCCATGAGACCCCCCCCCCCTTATTTTATTTCTATTTGCGGGGGGTGGGGCTTCCATTCCTTTTAATAGCAGGCACACGTGATCACCCGGCGGCTGCGGCTAACACTGGGTTCGCTGTTAAAGAAGATAAATAGTCACTGTTCCACACGTCCATAGTCCGTCCCTCCTCTCTACTCCGGCTTCTGTGTGTATAGAGGTGGGCAGGACTATGAGCGTGGAGGGCAGTAAATATGAATTTTCTTTAACAGGGGGCACAGTGTTAGCCGCCATCTCCTGCTTCCTTTGATTACCCCCCCCTGCCACAGGGGACATAGATATACAAAATATGTCCGGACTACAAGACGCACCCCAACTTTTCTCTAAAATTTTGGAGGAAAAAAGTGCCTCTTATAGTCAGAAAATGCAGTAAGTGTGTGCATTTATATATAAATATTGTGGGTTTTAGTTTTCACATTCTGTTGAACTAAAATTCAGTTTGATAATTAGTTGATATTAAAGGCATTGTCTGGTGCAAATCGATAAGTTTGCAGTCCATATATACTCACTCCCTGCCAGAGCAAGTTTAGTGGGCGCTCCATAAACTTGTATTGTGTGAGGCCGCATACTCTAGCCGACCACATCCACTGGACACCTTCGTCACTCGTTGGGGAGCAGCGTCACTCAGTACAAGTGTATGGAGCGAGGCCTCGCCTACTGGCCGGGCTCTGGCTGGGAGTATGTATAACAAATGCATTCCCTCTGGTCCCGTCTCAGAATCTGAGGCAATTCATAAGTCGCAGTTACACAGAATAACAGCAGACTTATCTATTTGGACCTGACATCCTCGTTAAGTATATTCAAAATTACTTTTGTCAATTTCAAATTTGCCTATTTTTGTGAATAGTTAAGTAACTTGGTCTTGTTTCCATGTCGAAGCCATGGTTTATGGCTACAATTTTTCCATGAAGACCAATTCTGGCCAGACTTTTTTCCAAATAGTAGATCAGTGTAGTTGAGTTTTTCTGTTTGATACCAGTTATGTGCTGATGGCAGTGTTGGACATCTTCCAATTTTGAAGAGAATTAAATGTGTCTTCTCTACGAAGTTTCCTTGGCCGATGACTCTGTCTACTGTCTTAACATTGCCAGTGGAAGGCGAAAGAGCCATATTCAATTCTATCTATCTGATTTAATATAGGGGTGTTTTAGATTAAAATTAATATAAAAGTATTCTGCAACTCTAAAGTGCAGACATGTATACAGTCCTCGACATTGAAATCGCAATACCAAGAAGGAGAAGAACACCTAGATTTATTCAGTATCGAGCATTAGTCCCATGTACAGAAATACCCACGCTTACACACCTTGGCTGCCATCAGTGAGGTCATTAATGATTGTCTAAGGAATGTTCACATCAATTGCCACTTGGGCACGCAAGTCATGAAGATCCACTGCACACCATGGTTGCACATTCAGGCCATGCACGCTGCTCCGGTACCACAATGTTGTCTGGAAAAATGGCTCCTGGGACATTTGGAAGAATTGGCCATAGCATTGATTGTAAAAATATCATCTCTATACAACATGTAAAGTACAATGTTGTCTTTCAATAGCGATATAATGTTTTTTTCACATGTGTGGGCTGCAGGGCTGAGTACTTACTGCCCCCATTTCCTGCCTGGCCTTCTCTGCTCCACTTTATCTATTTCAGGTAAAGTGGGCGAGAGGGCTGTTGCTTCAGTTGAGTGCACAAGGCTTTTTCTTTCATGTTGCTGAAAGTAATAGTTATTAGGTTGGCTGAGTCACGGTTGGTTTATACACAAGTATCTCATTCTTTTCTCGTGTCTTTTTTTTCTATACTACGGTTATCCGATACTAGCCTAAAACTGCTGCCTTCTGCTTATAATTATCAGACAGTAGATTTGTTTTATCTGAAGGAAAAAAACAAATTCTTCAAACATTTCCACAGTGCATTGGGATGTTGACCCTACCATGGGAGAATTCACTAATAAAGCAGTAGAGTAACAATGGTTTATACAGCTGGCTTTAAAAAAATTGCAGTCAACAAACAAGTGCAATAATGGTACAAAAAAAATTTGAAGTATCACATTTTTATTAGACAGAGCAGTAAATATTGATATGCATATTTGGTATTACTGTACTTATAACAATCAGTAAAATACAGCGATCAATAAATCACATCAATTAAGGGGCACAAATTTAACCCAAAATAAAACTTGACATAAATGTGTAAAAAAACTAGAGCTCATCTTGCCAAAACATTACTTCATACACTGTTTGCCAAAAAATAAAATAAAATATATGGCTGTCATGGCATGGCTATAAATGTGGGAAAATGGAAACAAAAAAATTCTGGTTGTCTCAAGTGCATCGCCTTCCCATCAGTACAAGGATTAAAAGGATTTTCCCCATGAGGAATCTTCAGGAGCGCACTTCTTCCCTGTTTTCCACCCTTCTGCCTGTTGGGGGCAATGCACTCCTACTTGATTGACAGTTCGGACCAGCAGCCACCGCCTTTCAGGGCTTATCTACAGCATTTTATAATGCTGTAGATAAGCCCCCGGTCCGACCTGAAAGATAAGAAAAATAAGTTTTATTATACTCAACCGGGAGGAAGGGGCTGTCCGATGCGTTCCATTCCGATGAGTGTCGTAGGTCTGGGTCCGGCGTCTCCCATCTTCATGCGATGTTGTCCTCCTGCTTGCTTCGTGTCGTGCTCCTGTGCAGGCGTACTGATCTGCCCTGTTGAGGGCAGAGCAAAGCAACTGCAGTGCGCAGGCGCTGGGCCTATCTGACCGCACTGCAGTACCCACTGGACCGGACATTGGATGCTGCAGATAAGCCCTGAAATGCAGCGGCCGCATCTTATAGCGGCAAAACGAGGTGACAGGTTCACTTTAACTGAATTGTGTGCTTTCTGAATCAGAGCAGCAAGGGGGGACTGAAGCTGCACGGATCTTAAGCAGCCAGCTTCAGAGCAGTGCTCTGGTCACTTGCCTTTTTTTCTTTGCGCTTTTGAGTGTTTTTTTTTTTTTTTTTAACATGCGTTTTTAGTCGTGTTTTTGACCTGCGGTTTTTGTCTCTTTTTGGCATGGCATGTTTTAAATAATGCTGTTTTTTTAATATTTCCAGATATATAGCTTTGACAAAACTTTAACTAAAATAGGAATCACGGCACTCCTGTGGACGGTGCCAGAGTAGGTTCTTGTCTCATACAAATCTTGGAGAAAACTTGGCACTAATGTAAATGATGAAAGAAGATAATGTTAATAATGTTATTGTGTGTAGGCAATCCATATAAAGACGACGTTTCGGTCATACAAAGATCTTCATCAGTTAGACAGAATGCTGTGTAATGGTAATGACGGACGTTCTGGATGAGCAGTGCTACTCACCGACGCAGGACATGCTGCTCATCCAAGGCATTCTGTCTTACTGATGAAGGTCATTGTATGACCGAAACACAGTCTTTATTTTAGATTGCCTACACACAATAAAATTATCTTCTTTCATCATTTGACAAAACTTTATTGATACAGTAATGTGCGAATCACAGGCGGTTTTCCTTAGCAGAAACGCACTAAAATCTTTAATGCAGTTCTCTGGGAAAAATCTCTAGTTAGAATTCCGCTTACCCGCTAGAGAGATTGATGTTGTCACGCTTGCGCCTTGGCTGATTGGCGCGAGCCGGGGGGTTGTGGTCCCACTGTGCCACAGACCAGACTACCCTGGAAGGGGCATGACTAAGGCAGCTGCCTTGGTCTTCTCTGGAGCCTCCAATGGTGAGGTCAGGGTTGTGCGGTAGGCAGCTGCCAGGTGCCACTCCAGGGTGGTGTCTGGCTGTGGCTGCTGATCCCACTCAGGGGCAAGTCACTTGGACAGGTGTGACTGATAGGCAGGTAGGCACGGCTGGTGCCCAGGCAGACACAGCTGAGACACAGGGCAAGCAGGCACGGCTGAGACACAGGGCAAGCAGGCACGGCTGCTGAGACACAGGGCAAGCAGGCAGGCACAGCTTGAGACAGGGCAGGCGGGCACAGCTTGAGACACAGGGCAAGCGGGCGGGCGGGTACTGGAACAGACAGGAGGGGGTGGAGTATGACAGAACAGGGTTGGACCTGTTCACACAGGAGCACAGACAGGGCTTGCAAGGGTGCAGAGCACAGACAGGGCTTGCAAGGGTGCAGAGCACAGACAGGGCTTGCAAGGGTGCAGAGCACAGACAGGGCTTGCAAGGGTGCAGAGCACAGACAGAGGACACAAGGAAAGACACAGCAAGGAAAGAAGCCACAGACAGGGAGACAAAGGTAGGACAGAGTTCAGACAGGGAGATGGCACAAGACAAGGTACAGGGTCCAGGAAATGCTGCCTCCTGGAGGGCGGAAGGTTGGGTATAAGACAAAGCTAGGACGGAGACACAGAGACCAGGATATTATGCCTCCTGGCGGGTAAACAGAGAATACCAAGCAAGGCTAGGAGTATTCCACCAGAGAAGGAGGAGATACACAGGAGAGGACCTGGCAGGCTCAGTAGCAAGATACTAACTGAGTTTAGTTTCAATAAGGCTTTATTTGAACATTTTAAATTTGGAAACATAGCTTTGTTTAGAGTAAATTTTTCCCTCGCAGGGGAAATGGAAATGTACATAATAAAACATATCTGACATGTGGGGAGAGAGAACATTGACAAAGACATGAGGGAATAACACATTAGGAAAGAAGTGATGAGTCCACAGTTTAAGGTGTAATGGAGGTCATTGCACTTGTTGTCATAATATTAACAAAGAATAGGGGTGAGACCTAGTCTAGGGCCCGCCCCCCTCCCCGCCCACAACATTAAGGAGAAAATCGCAACACCTGATCCATCTGTGTATTAGGGTCTAGCTCCATCCAAGGCCTCCAGGTATTAACAAAACTAATCCACATGTCATTTCTTGTAGCCTCTATTCGTTCGTAAAGCATAATGTTATTCATTTTTTCTTTCACGAGTACAATTGACAACACTGAAGATTTCCTGTTCGCAGCGATGTGGATTTTGGTGGCCATAAAAAGGAAGTTTAGTAATTTGTGGAAGTTTTTAGTAAGTGACGGGTGTTTTGCTCCCAATAGGAAGACAGCAGGATCTAATCCCAATTTCTTGCCCAACATCCGTTCTATCAATAGTCCAACTTTTTGCCATAGACTTTGGACTACCTGGCAGGTCCACCATATGTGTCTCATGTCGCCTTGGAGGTTGCATCCTCGAAAGCATAAAGCAGATACATTTGGATATATATTGTAGACTTTAGGCGAGACTAGATAGCTTCTGTGGAGAACTTTCAGTGAGGTTTCGACAAGAGATGACTGGTGGCTACCCTTGGACAATGTATCATAGCACGATCTCCAATCCTCCAAGGATAAATTAAACCCCAATTCCTCCTCCCACTGGGACATGTATCTCAATTTTTCTTTGTTATGAGGAAAGTTAAAGATGGAGTACAACAAAGAAATCGTACCCCTTCCCATAGGGTCGTGTATACATTTTTGCTCATAACTTGAGATATTCAAGGGAGTTTTGTTAGGAAGGAGTCGAAGGACAAAGTGAAACAACTGGTTCATGTGCCATGACTCTCTGACCGGAGGGGTAAACTTTTGGATGAATTCAGGTATATCCAACAGTATGTTGAAAGGGGAACATAAATGTTTTAAAGTGGAAATTCCTTTCAAGATCCACCAGGAGAAAAGATGTGGGTCCAGACCAGGGAGGAACATCGGGTTGCGAAACAGGGAGATTAATGCAGAAGGCGTGGATTGCAATTCAAATTTAAATCTGGCCTTTCTCCAAAGAGTGAAGGAATGAGCTGCAAAGGGTGCAAGAGTGTGTATGGTTTTTGGAAGCCTCTCTATAGACCACATCAGGCCCGGTAGGGACAAAGGTCTGAGGAGAAAAGATTCCAAATGTACCCATCTTGGTTTGTGAACATGTATTTGTTAGTTGAGCTATTTGTGCAGCTCTAAAGTAATGCATAAAGTTTGGTAAAGGTTGTAGGCTTTCCTGAAGAGATGGGTTTTCAGGTTCCGTCTGAAGGATCCGAGTGTGGTAGATAGCCGGACGTGTTGGGGCAAAGAATTCCAGAGAATGGGGGCTATTCGGGAGAAGTCTTGGAGGCGGTTAGGTGAGGAGCGAATAAGTGTGGAGGAGAGAAAGAGGTCTTGGGAGGATCGGAGATTACGTGAGGGAAGATATCGGGAGATTAATTCAGAGATATATGGAGGAGACAGGTTATAGATGGCCTTGTAGGTCAGTATTAGTAATTTGAATTGGATACGCTGAGGGAATGGAAGCCAGTGAAGAGATTTGCAGAGGGGAGAAGCAGAGGAGTAGCGAGGAGAGAAATGAATTAATCGGGCAGCAGAGATAAGGATGGACTGGAGAGGTGAGAGGGTGTTAGCAGGGAGGCCACAGAAAAGGCTGTTGCAGTAGTCGAGACAGGAGATGATGAGGGCCTGCACAAGAATTTTAGTAGATTGAGAGTTGAGGAAGGGGCGGATTCTGGAAATATTTTTGAGCTGGAGACGGCAGGAGGTGGAGAGAGTTTGGATGTGTGGTTTGAAGGACAGGGCAGAGTCAAGGGTTACTCCGAGTGCCAGAGAGGTAGATCTGAGTGTCATCGGCATAAAGATGGTACTGGAATCCGTGGGACTTTCTGAGTTGCCCCAGGCCAAGTGTATAGATTGAGAAGAGTAGGGGTCCTAGAACAGAGCCTTGGGGGACTCCAACTGAGAGTGGGTGGGATGAGGAGGTAGTCCCACACTAGTGGGAGACGCTGAATGTGCGGTTGGAGAGTTATGAGTTGATCCAGGATAGGGCGAGTTCTTTGATGCCAAAGGAAGAGAGGATCTGTAGTAGGAGGCAGTGGTCAACTGTGTCGAAGGCAGAGACGCTCTATGTGAAATTAGGTTAATACCTAGATAGATTAGAAAGTTCTCTCTTTTCGTGAATTTAAAATGAGAGATAATACTGAGTTTAGACATTGCACAGGCCATGTTCCAGTGGATAGGGCAGGCCTAAATAGTAGAGGGCTCTAGTTAATTGGTCAGGGACACATTAGCCAGGTGCACCCTGACTCCATAAGAAGCAGAGAGTTCAGGCGGCACCGCCCCCCTATACACACAGTCAAGAAACATGAACACAGCAGACAGGAGGCAAGGCAAGGAGCTGCCGGTAAACAGAATTCACAGCAAGGCCTGGAGCAGTGAGCAAGTTGGTGAGTGGGGAATGGGAGGCCATGCAGCAATGCCAGTAGGGTTGTTACAGATGTTTTGGATTTCAAACACGTACCGCAGGTCAGTTTACGCTGATCAAAAATATAATTCAATAAAAAAGGCATAATGGGCATGAGATTTCTATAAATCGTATTCACTTTGCTGGAACTGTAAGGTGCAGCGAAATTACATATTGTCAAAAACTTGCCAAACACTCATAGTGGGAACTTAACCTTAATGTCTGCCTTGGCTGAGGAGATTGCGCAAAGTTCTGATTTTTTTTCACAGGAGAATATGTGGATGATTAGTAAACATGGTCAAGCATTGGTAAAAAGCTGGAGCTGTAATTGAGTTTTAAAGACAGAACTTCATAGAGAAAGCCTGGCCTGAGCTCAGCAACTGAGGATTCCTTTATATTGTCTGGTCCATGTCCGTAGCTGTACATGCACATAGCTCATCCTTTCTGCTGTGGACTCACAGACTCCGCATTGAAAACAGAACTTTGTTTCCCCTTATCTCCGGTCTGTCACTGAGATCAGCTCTCCAGAGTAGCATTTGACTACTATTAAGGTACTGTCACACTTACCAATGTACCAGCGATCCCGACCAGCGATATGATGCGGTCAGGATCGCTGGTACATAGCAGGGGTCGGGGGTCGCCACTTACCTGTCACACCAGGCGATCCTGCGTCCTCCCGCCTGGCTCCATGCTCGTCGCTTGTCTCTCCACAGGAAGCGCCGCAGGAAGCTGACGACGAGAAGCGGTCCAGGACGTTCTCGTGCGATCAGCGATAAGCAGCGGGGGAGTGGGTCGTAGGTAAGTATCACACACAGCGATGTCGCTAGCAATATCGCTATAACGTCACAAGTTATAGCGATATTGCTAGCGATATCGCTTAGTGTGACAGTACCTTCACATAAAGTTCGACAAGTTTTAACTTCTTATTAGCAAAAGTAAAGTTACCCTTTTAAGGAAACAGTTACTTCTGCTTATTTGTTTTATTAGAGCCACTATATGACTGTCTTTGTATGTAATAGAGTTCAATAGTTAAAGAGGTTTTCTAGGATGTAAAATAAATGTCAAACAGCAGGGAACAAAATAAATTAGAACAATAAGCAATACTCACTAATTTCATAATTGTTTCATTATTGGGTTTTCAAAAGTATAACAATAAAATATTTTCTCTGGAACAGAATTAGCCAGTCAATTAATTGCCTGAGACAAATCGGACAAACAAAATAACAATATTGGCTGTTAGAAATCAGGTAGTCATGAATCGAGAGAAATCTGGTTAAAGCCCCCACACAAACGCCATACACAAAAGAAAGCTGTCGGCCATACACAAGAAAAATGCCAAGCTATCCTGTGTTGTCGTTGAGAGCCGATGCCAACCTTTATCATAGAACAAAAGGAAGTCTGACATGCCGTAACTTCTCTTCCGCAATATCATCTGTCAGGGAAGGTTTTGGAGACCCCCACACACATTAGACTGTTGTCCGACCTTTCCCATATGAGCGAGTTCGGCTGACATTAGTTTGGTGGCCTTAACACGTCAAAATCCAAGCTTGTCTCAATTGTAAAATGAAAAAGAGTCTGTGTAAAGTGCTTGAGAGAGTCTATAATTACTAAGTAAGCGAGTCCCAATCTCAAAACTTCCAAATACAGTTAAATTTGTCCAGTTAATCATTGATATAGGCCATAATGTATTCCATATTTCAACCTTTTATCCTAGCATAGAGATTAGCATTTTGTTCCTTTGTTTAATAATAAGGCATTTAGCTGCCATCAAAATCTGTAAGTACAATATGGTGAATCCATAGGTGTTGGTGTTATATTCTAAAGAAAAGCTTAGGGATCCATAGGAATATCACAGTCTGGGACATTATATAGAAGAAGGGGTGCTGGTGTGCTGCCAAGGAGGATAGTGGACACAGACGGTAGATGTAAATACCTTTATTTGAAGATCCTGTATTCAAAGGTTGGAGGCCGGGAGACTTGAGAACCCCAAAATAATGTCTGAACAAAGTCAATGATTTGCTTTGTGTCAGCAATTGGTATTTGGCTTGTAGTTCTTCAAATGTCAGTATGGTGTGAATTTTGTAAACGGCTTTATCATCATATTGGAACAGGCCATTTTGATACCAATTCTTAAACATAATTAATGTAAGATTGTTGGAACTAGAGGGATGGTAAAGGTAAGGATTGATATGATTTTGAAAGGGGGAACCTCCTAGAATATTTCTTCGAGATATCCCTAGTGAATGATATGGGACCCAAAAGATCTTGTGTCGGAGGACAAAATGGACCAGTCCATAGAGGTGAATTAGGGTGTACAGCAGCCAGCTAGAGATTCTCAATTTCATTTTACTTAGCTTGGAGGACATGCAGTTATTCTCCTCAGAGCAGTTGGCCAATAATAATAAAATATGGGACTGCCAGAGCCTCAATGTTTCTGCCTACTAGTACATTAAATTTTGTAAATCTGTAAGGCTTGTTAGCCGATGGGAAATAAATAAGAAAAGCTTGCAGAGCCCTTAGGTTACCCAAAGGAACTGTAATCAGAAGAGTCTACAATAAATAAAGGAATTTGGGGAGCATCAGTATTTTGATATGTATGAGAAAAAGAATAATGAAAGCTTGGGCCATTTTAATAAAAGGTCACATTCCTATATAGAAATGCTGGAAATTATGAGCATAAATGGTATGGTGCATTGTTGTCTTTTAATAATTAAGAGATTCATTTTTTCATTTGCACGGGAAGTTTGTTTGGCGTCTCTATAATTGGCCAGGAGGAATATTTAAAAGAAGAGTTTCAGTCTCCTTTATGTTAACTTTATTACCAGATAAACTACCTCCATATTCTTGTGTGACTGCATTCATTTTGGGTAATGTATTGTGTGTGTGTGTGTGTAATGTTGAAATGAGGTATTCCATGAACCATTGTAACTTAAAGTCTCTGTCCCTCAACCTTACCTACTCAGTCTTTGGATTGAGATATGTTGAAGTTGCTAGCAAATCAATGCATAATTCAATAAGCATGGGGCAAAAGTATGGAGAAGTTTACTGCCATTGAGTTTAAGTAGAAACTTTTGATAGAGAATAAGAAACAACCCTTCATACAATACGCTTTTAAAAAAACAATCCTAGTTGATCAAACGCATTTTCTGTATCCAGACTCAATAAAGCAATATTCCCTTCTTAATTCCTCTGTTATTCCAACACCGTAACATTGGTGGTCCCCTGTCCATCTGTTTACTTTTGGTTTTAGTGGTCATATTCTACACATCCAATGCAGCTTCCTGGCCTCATGGGTCTCTGTACCCATCCGCTTTGTGGTGCTTCATTGATGACGTCCCTGACTTAACAGTTCCAAACAGAGCCTCTTCACTTACGGAAAAAGGGCTTTGATGCCAGCACACATGACTAGGTCTGAGGGCAGAGTATTCATGGCACAACATGTTATAACATACACTGGTGAGCAAAAGGGTAACAATGTTTTGTACTTTTGACTTTCAGGCTCCATATCTAATCATCCACTATTTATTTTTATGTGAGACTACCATCATTTTAGTGACAATAATCTTGGCTATCTCATACAGTACATACTTAACTAGTTATCATAGGATTAATTATTCAGATTCTTGGGATGTGCCTGTATTGTTATTGTTTTGCTCCTGGTAGTGGAAATATGTTTTTTCTTTTTATAAACTACAAATTACAACCTGTTCTAACACAAGCAAAAGGTCAGTTGGTTCGAATCGAGGAGCAGCTATGAAGAACATTTCCCAAGAAAAGAGAAACCACATCATACAGCTCACCGATAGCGGTCTCTCGGCACAGAAGATTGTCAAACTGCATCAAGTGAGTGCCATGACAGTTGGAAGAATACAAAATGAAGTCCGTCCATCCATTCAAAAGCCAAGAGGTGGACGTCCAGAAAAAATAGCAGAGTTTGGCTCATCACAAGGTCTATCAGTTCTGGCACAGCAAACATGGCCGTGGAGGTGGCTCGTATGCTTCCTCATAGTGAGATCACAGACATCCATTCAAGTAGTGTGCAACACATGTCACACAAGTCTGGAATGATGGCCTGAACAAAATTGTAGAAGCCTCAACTTCAATATTGTCATAAGAAGCGTCAGCTCGAGTTTGCAAAAAAAAGTGGACAGAAGATTGGAAACTGTTGATTTGGAGTGATGAAATGAAAGTCAATAGACTAGGCTCTGATGGGTGCAAATGGGTCTAGAAGAAACGAGGGAAAATGGGACTAATGTTTTGAGAAATTTAAGAAACTGTCAAATTTGGTGGAGGAACAATGATGATATGGGGTTGTTTCAAAGGTTTTGGATACTTGAACAGGATTGATGGTGGTCTCAATGCTGAGCTATCTGTGAGTATCCTACAAAACGAGTTGCTTCGTACACTCGAGTACTATGAGTATGAAAAGCATGACATAGTGTTCCAGAAGGACAACCCGAAGCATACGTCGTGATTGGCGAAGAAATGATTCAATGAAAATAAAGTAGAGGTGCTGTATTGGCCTCCACAGTCCCCAGACCTCAACCCAATCAAACACTTGTGGCTAAAGTTGAAGAAAAAGCTGTATACATACCCAAGTGAGTCAACCAGTATGCACCAACCTTGGAAATGCTTAGAAGAGATTTGGGAGCAGATTTCTGTTGAAACATGCTTGAATCAGATCTAGGGCATGCCCAGAAAGGTGGATTTACAAAATAACGATAATTAAAATTTTGATTTTTGTTTTATTTTTTTTAAAGGAGCACAACAATAACAATGCAGTGACATGCCAATAATCTGCATGACTAACCATATGCAAGATAGTTGCAAGTCAAGTTTGTGTGAGTTAACTAAGATGAAGTCAAATGTTCAAAAGATTGTTACCCTTTTGCTCATCAGTGTACATGCATGTGAGTATTGGCCCAAGAAGGGGAGGAGAAAAAAGGCCACCCCCTTTTAAGTATGGTTGCTGCGACAATGACATACAGGGAAAGATGTTTAATTAGAATATAAACACAATTTCTTAGCACAATTTTTCATACGAACTGTGTCCTCTCATTTCTGCCTCTTCTCTTTGTGGCTTGCAGTTGGCAGTTTCCTCAGATTTTGATTGTTCATGTGTGTTACATATACCTCATTATTTACAATGTTGTGTCTCTTAACAATTTTGGAAAGGCAATTTGGCACAAGTGTTACACAAAATGAGTCAATATTGGAACCGTGAGCAATGTTGTAGTATTTTCCTATGTTGTTTGCCAGAAATCTCTCCTCAGTCAACCATAGCTTGCCAGAGACTGACTGCAATAGAACAGCCTCCTAAACAATTTCATGGGGCTACTGTGTCTGGACCATGCTGCCTTATGACATTTTATTAGATTGGACATATTTCATTAGGTTTAGAAGAAGGTCTTGTAACTACTGAATTTGATCCCTGTTGTTGGCCACACTCATTGCATTTGCAGTTTTTTTTTTATAATGCCTCTAAAGTCTTTGATTGTGTGATGCATAGACAGCAATTGAACACAACCCAAAAAAAATTGCACTCATATCAAATTTTCATGGGCATCAGCCTCCTGGTTCCTGAATAATTAGCTAGCTCTGATGGACGGAATGCTAATTTTCAAAAAATATTCTGACGTTGTTTAGCAATGGAATGTCCTACTGGCAGTGAGATAATGACAATCCATGTGGTCCAACAAGTTTTATGGCAGTAGAGAGAGAAATTAAAATGATACAAGATAATTAAGGAATAAGTGAGAATGAAAATGTCTGGTCAACTTCCAGACATTTTCTCGCACATAAAAGAATGTAAATTTGGATAGGATTGTGACTAAATTTTCAACTGTTTAGTTCCCATAAGCGAAACATGATCCTGTGCTCAAAGAATGCACCTTTTTCTTTCTTGTCAAGCAGGCCTTGCATATTAGATTTTTTTCATCGTATCCTGCTAATTGCAGTGGGATCCACAACAATTTGATGAGTATGGAACAATCTTGACCCGTCCTTTCATTCTACCCCAAAGTGCTCCATCAGCCACTTTTTTCAAAAACATGGATGATTTGCTGAGCTGAAAAGGTGTGTTTATTAGAGAGTCAGCAGAGCGCAGCTCTCATGTGGCCTGCAAGACTAGAAAAGACACAGGCCATTGTTTGCCCGTCTTCTTTCACTGGGTAGATTCTTCCAAAGAATATGTTCCTTGGACACACAGTGTGCAGATGGTCATACAGTAGTGTTAACTCATGGAGGATAGTTGTGCGATACTGAATCTTTGAGGCCATGTTGTCAGAGCCATGTTGTTTCTACTACGGGAACCTCTGCAATACCCTTTATAACTTGACCGCTCTTATAATCGCACGAGATTGGCTACTGATCCATGCTTTCACCCCTTAGTGACCGAGCCAACTTTGACCGGAGTGGCCAAGCCAAATTTTACAATTCTGACCACTGTTATTTATGTGGTAATACTCTGGAACGTTTCAACATATCCTACTATTTCTGAAATCTGTTTTTTGTGACATATTGTACTTCATGATAGTGGTAAAGTTCCTTCGATATGACTTGCGTTTATTTGGGAAAAAAATTAACATTTGGCAATTTTTTTTGGCATTTTGCAATTTGCAAGCTTTGAATGTTTATACCCTTAAATAAGAGAGCTATGTCACACAAAATAGTTCATAAATAACATTTCCCACATGTCTACTTTACACCAGCACAATTTTGGAAACATATTTTTTTTTGTTATGAAGTTAGAAGGGTTAAAAGTTGACCAGCGATTTCTCATTTTTCCTACAAAATTTACAGAACCATTTTCTTTAGGGGCCATGTATTTGAAGTCTCTTTGAGGAGTTTATATGACAGAATTTACCCAAAAGTGACACCATTCTAAAAACTGCACCCCTCATATTGAAGGTACTCAAAATCACATTCAATAAGTTTATTAACCCTTCAGTTGCTTCACAGGAACTGAAGCAACATGCAAGGAAAACATGAACATTTAACTTTTTTGACAAAAGATTTACTTTAGGCTACTTTCACACTTGCATTTTTTTGCGCTGCGCACCGTGCGCAGTGCAAACGCACATAAAAAACACATCATGCGTTTTTTGCGGGTTTGTGCGCGTCTTTAAAAAAAACGCATGCTTTTTTTGCGCTGACGTGCGCATTACTATGCGCACGTCAGTGCACCCATAGACTATAATGCACGCAATGCGGTTTTTCTCACCCAACCACCCATAGACTATAATGGGTGGTTGGGTGAAAAAAAAAGCATTGCGTGCGCATGCGTTTTTTTGGGGGCAAGTTGGCCGCTCAAAAAATGCAACAGAGTGCATTTTGTGCGCCCGAGCGCACACTACAAAAAAACGCATGCGCGTACAAACGCATGTGTATGCGCACCCATGTTAAGAATAGGAAAAAAAAAGCATGCGTTTTTTGCGCGAAAAAACAGCGCAAAAAAACGCAAGTGTGAAACCAGCCTTAGACCCAAACTTTTTTTATTTTCACAAGAGTAAAGAGAGAAAATGGATCACAAAATTTGTTGTGCAATTTCACTTGAGTATGCAGATACTCCATTTACAGGGGTGCATGGCAGGGCTTGGAAGGAAAGAAGCGCTATTTGACTTTTTGAACACAAAATTTGCTAGAATTCAGAGCGGGCGCCGTGTCGCATTTGCCGAGCCCCTGGTGTGCCTAAATAGTGGAAACCCCCACAAGTGACACCATTTTGGAAACTACACCCCTCAAGGATTTTTTCCAGGGGTATAGTGGGCATTTTGAACCCACAGGTGCGACACAGAATTTGACAACATTAGGTTGTCATAATGAATACGTCGTCATTAGTGTTAAGCACAAGTCCTCGCTACTCCAGTTTGCATCGGGTGACATGCTCAAGTCCCCGCCCCGCATATTTTGTAGCTGTTAGACACCCTCAAAAAAAAAAAAAGCATACATGGATACTCCGTGCACACCAAAGCACCCGATGTGAACTCCAGTAGCAAGCAGTTGTGTTCAACACTAGCTGTGATATTATCATCTTTTTTTTTTTGTTTACTTATTAAAAAAACCCAATTCTAACTCCAACCCCCTAACACAACTCTAACCCCAATCCTAACCCCCCCCAACTGCAAAAATTGGAAAAATTATTTTTTATTTTAGGATTTTTATCCAACTAAGGAAGTGACAGAGGGGGATTTGATTTATTATTTTTTTTCTTTTGATCACTATTATAGGGTTTATCACAATGATCAAAAGGAGCCAATAGGAAAAATTCCTGAATGTTGCAGTGTACGCGGAGGTCTGGGGGATGGAGTAGGAACTGGGGAATGGCATACCGGGCGGGGTCAGGAGACCTCATTTCTCTCTCCCCTGACAGGTATATCATATTAGAGAGAGAAATTATTTTAAGATTTTTATTGATTGCCGTTATTCACTGAATAAAGGTGATTACGTGATCGGAGACCAGAAAATCCGGCCCTGTTCATGTTCTCCAGGGTCTCAGCTACCCCCGGTGGCTGAGACCACGGAGATATTCCGACTCTGGGAGGCGCTATATCCTTATTATCTATTGCCATTTTAAAACGGCAATGAAGGAATAAGGCCTTTTAGTGGCCACTGTTTTAATGCGTATCGTAGGTCGTTATGGGGTTAAAGAAAAGAAATGTCAACAATGTCAGTTCATTAAAGAAGCACGCCCATCAAAATGTGTATCCACTTAATATATTGCAATCATCAAGGTCTATAACAGTGTGTACTTACAATTGCTAATTTTGCTCTTCTACCCATCTAATTTTTCCCTTTTTTCATTAGGTTCATTAGGTCTGTGACATCACATGGTTAAAAACTGACTAGCTGAATTCTTCTAAGCTCTGGGTAGAAACAGGAGGTCAGTTTTCCCTGTATGAGTCATAAGTCACTGCAAAAGTTTCTGGCAGGGGGAGAGGAGGAGCAGCTGGGTCAGGAGTTGAAGAGGGGAATGATAAATGCAGGAACAAAAGACTTTGTTTCTACATGGAGCAGAGAAAAGAGAAGTATTAGCTGGGTAGAAAGGCAAAATGAGCAATTATAAGTACACAGTGCCATATAATATGATGACTGCAATATAATAAGAGGTTAAAACCTTTGATGGGAGCACTTCTTTAATAATGTTCCCTCACCCAGTGTTTCTAGGTGCAATGTTACTAGTCTATGTGTATAATGATTGAACATCATGACAGTAATATTGAGATGCAATATAAATCACATTTTACCCTCGAGCTCTGAAAGTGTTACCTAGGTAGCGTTAAATATCCTAAATCTTTTGAAGCCCAAATTTCAAAGGAAAACCCTACAAAAGATAAAGAAACAGGCAATTTCTTTCCTCTGATGTTGTCTACCTAACACCTTTTATCTTATCAGGAGGATTGTTTAAAATATACAGATCCCCATCAAAGCAGAGTGTAATCCAAGCAATCTAAAAATAATACCATATATCCTGTATAAGACAGAATTAACGAAAAGCATAATAATATGGAAGATTCTGCTATCACTATTTTTTATAATTATTATGATTAGTATTAATACTAGCAGTAGTGCTTAAAATAACTGGCTAATTTTACACTTAACGCATTTTTTGCGGTCTGTTATTGCGGCCCGTTTTTGCAGGCCGTATTGCCGCATTTTTTGTGGTCTGCCTCAATAACGGACCGCAAAAGTTTGCGGATTGCCGTTTTTCTTTTTTCCAATACTATTGAAATAGTATTGGAAAAAAAAAACAGCGTTTCGCAAAACCGGAAGTCACGGTGCACCGCAAAAACAAACTTCCGTTTGTTTTTGCGGCCCCATTGATTTACAATGGGGGCCATGTCCATACGCCGTATAAAAGATTGAGCAAGCTCGATCTTTTATCACGGCCGCAAAAATGGCCCTCACGGCCGCCCGGCACACAGCGCTTTTTGGAATTTTTGCGGGCCAATTTTGCGGTCCCATAGAAATCTATTGGGGTCGCAAAATTGGTCGCAAAGTGTAAAAGAAGCCTAATGGTAAGTTTTATATTGATGTGAAATCCAAGCTTCTATCTAAGTCTTTTTTATTGAAAGGAGTTGTCCAGTCACAACATATTGATAACCTATGCCATGGATAAGTCATAAATATGAGATGGGTGGTCTGCTCCCCCACTGATCAGCTGTTATTTGCTTCAGATACTGTTTAGTATTGTTTAGATAATGTATTTTTTAGTGTTTTGGAGCTATATATATATATATACACAGTATATCTATAATATGACGGGCTATGCGTCACTCTGTCTGAAGCCTCTATAGACTGCGCAAGCGCGATGCGCCTGTGCAGTCTGGCTCCAGACAGAGTGACGCACCCCCCTAGGAGATCGCCGGCACAACACCTTACCGATTCGGTGTGGCCGCCAGGGCTGTGGAGTCGGAGTCGTGGAGTCGGAGTTAGTTTTGGTCGGAGTCGGTAGAAATGTACCGACTCCGACTCCAGCTTTAAAAAAAAATGTATTAATATTTCATAATTGAACTTTCATATGAATTTTATAAATGTTACTCAAATATATGTTCTATCAAACTATGAACAACAGTGATAAGCAGTTCTGCTGGAGATAGAGACATTTCTTACTTCTTGTGTGTCACTGTTCTCCACTGCCCTTACCTAATCTTATACTTGGTTAACCTCATGCTGCCCCAACCCCCCTACTTACAATGTATGAAACTGAAAGTGAAAATGTGTTGCAAATTCTTAGTAGTAAAGCTCCTCCTCTAGACTAGATCATACTAGGTGTGCGCCTTCCAAGCATCTCACAGCTGCCTGCTACTCAGAAGAGGAAGACTGTAAGAAGTATTATCCTTTCAACAAACTTTGCATCAGTTAACTGTGAGTACATGAGGAATAATAACAGTATTACTGACCACTATATCAGTTGTACCACCTGGCAATAATTTTGTACAATTGTTTTTAGGAAAAACAATTGTCATTTGGATTGTGAATGCAGAATTAAAAACCTGAGAATGTCAAAGAAGCATCACATTAAATCAGCTGTATTTGAACATTTCACCATCACTCAAGATAGAAAACATTATGTCTGTCAGTGTATGACAAATGATCCAGACGAAAACAAATGCTGTGAAGCCAAGATGAGTGCATATTCAGGCAAAGATAAAAATGCTCCTACCAGAGCTTCTAATCTAAAGAGACATTTACAGCACTTTCATCCAGAAGTACTGAAAGCAGTGGATGAGAAAGACTGCATCCAAACCAATGAACCAGTGCCCAGCTCTTCCAGCCAAACAAAGGAGCAGAGAACTTTGCAGCCATCAGTTGCAAGATATTTTGTCAGTGACAAAGTTACTGTGACAATGACAGTAGATACATTTAAAAAACAGATCATAGAGCTTGTTGTGCCTATTTCATTATTTTCACGACCAGCTTTTATGTGTCTGAATGGGGAAATGGCCCGCAAGCTTGGTGTTTCTCTGGAGAGAGAGAGTATTAGAAAATTAGTAATCGAAGAAGCTTTTAAACAAAAGGAAGAACTTAAAAAAACTCTCAAGGGACGCTTTCTGTTTCTTAAAATGGATGCCTGCACACGTCACAGAGTGAACTATTTTGTCATCAATGTCCGATTTGTTTGTGACAAAAATGAAATAGTTACCAAGACATTGGCAGTAAAAGACACCAAAGCTCATCACACCAGTGAGTTTCTCCAGGTCTTGGTGGAAAAGGTTCTGCAAGACTATGAACTTAAAAAAGAGCAAGTTCTTTCTGTCGTAACTGACAATGCTTCAAATATGATAAGTACTATTAAGCTAATGAATGAGAGTAATGATGGTGACCAGCAGCTAGAAGAACATTCTGGGTCCACAGACACAGAAATGTTTGAAATAGAGGAACACAGTATTGTAACCGAAAATGGCGGCGGTAAGCGCAGACTGCGCAGGCGCCGATTCCGGCGCTACAACACGCCCAGAACAGGACAGCGCTGGACACAGGGAAGAAAGGTGAGTATAAATGTTTTTTTGGTTTTTTTTTAATGTGTGCAGTTTAATAGAGGTGAGGGGGACAATTCATATCAGGATTGGGGGTGAGGGGACCATGTATACCACGAAAGGGAGGTGAGGGGACCATGCATACCACGAAAGGGGAGTGAGGGGACCATGCATACCACGAAAGGGGGTGAGAGGACCATGCATACCAGGATTGGGGGGGGTGATAGGACCATGCATACCTGGATAGGGGGGTGAGAGGACCATGCATACCTGGATAGGGGGGTGAGAGGACCATGCCTTCCAGGATTGGGGGATGAGAGGACCATGCATACCAGGATAGGGGTTTGAGGGGACCATGCATACCAGAATTGGGGGGTGAGAGGACCATGCATACCAGGATTGCGGGGTGAGAGGACCATGCATACCAGGATAGGGGGGGTGAGGGGACCATGCATACCAGGATAGGTGGGTGAAGGGACCATGCATACCAGGATTGGGGGGTGAGGGGACCATGCATACCAGAATAGGGGGGGTGAGAGGACCATGGATACCAGAATAGGGGGGGTGAGAGGACCATGCATACCAGGATAGTGGGGTGAGGGGACCATGCATACCAGGATAGGTGGGTGAGGGGACCATGCATACCAGGATTGGGGGGTGAGAGGACCATGCATACCAGAATAGGGGGGTGAGAGGACCATGCATACCAGAATAGGGGGGGTGAGAGGACCATGCATCCCAGGATAGTGGGGTGAGAGGACCATGCATACCAGGATTGGGGAGTGAGGGCACCATGCATACTATGATAGGGATGAAGGGGTACCATGCATACCACGATAGGGATGAGGGGGTGCCATGCATACCATGATTGGGGGGTGAGGGTACCATACATACCAGGATAGGGATGAGGGGTGCAGCACATACCAGGATGGCAGACCATATACCAATAAAAATGCCCACCACCCGGGCGTAGAACGGGTTCATAGCTAGTGTATGTATGTATGTATGTATATATATATATATATGTGTGTGAAGTCACAGTAGTTTGCACCTGTTCACATTTCCTTCTTTTCTGTTAGATGCTGCTCAATCTTTTTTTTTTCACCAAGACTATGGTCAGCGTGCAACTTGGTTGCCATCAGAATGTGCAGCAGAAAAGTTGCATGATGTGTATAAATGAATGCTTTTCTACAGGAAAATAGGCAAAGTTATCTCTGTAAAGCAATCCTTATTATTATAGTGCTTGAAAAAAGCACTATCTTGTAATCCGAACGCTGCTAACTTATTCTTCTTCTGCATCTTCTTCTTATTATTCAGTTGATTTTCCGCAATTAATGCGGCCCGAACCGCTACATGAACAGACTCCGTTGAGGTGTCGTTTCGAAGCCAGCGTCCACGAGTGGTGTGCTAAGTAATTTTCGTGTCGATCGGACTTGTAGTTTTTGCGCAATTTGCGTTTGAAAAAAACATTTTCCTCAATCCATTTCAATGGGAAAATTTTGCCACAGGGAAAACATGCCCTGAGGCGATTCAAATGGCAGTTAAGCTCATTGATATGCGCAGGCAGACCCAGTTACTATGCCAACGCTTACGAACTATATATGACCCCTCCAGGACACAGTTTCTGGCAGATAATATCAGCTCTTAAAGCGAAGCCCACAGCACAAATACAAATCTAGCTTCATCACATGACGCATGCCCCTGAGAGAGAATGTGCGCCAAAGTGGATTTAGAATCCCAGTGAGCCAAACTGGCTCTTAAAGGGCCGACGCGTCAAAGTGATTCTTAAAGGGCCGGCGCACCGAAATGAGTCTTAAAGGGCTGGCGCACCAAATCGAAAGCTGAATGACCCCAGGCTCCAAATCGTAGGCTGAGCCACCCCGGCCTCCAAATAGGAGGCTGATCGACCCTGGCCTACAAATCGGAGGCTGAGCCACCCTGGCCTCGAAATCGGACCCAGAGTGGCCCCGCCCACCAAATCGGACCCAGAGTGACCCCGCCCACCAAATCGGACCCTGAGGGGCCCGCCCACCAAATCGGACCCTGAGGGGCCCGCCCACCAAATCGGACCCTGAGGGGCCCCGCCCACCAAATCAGACCCTGAAGGGCTCCGCCCACCAAATTAGACCCAGAGTGGCCTCGCCCACCAAATCTGACCCAGAGTGGCCCCGCCCACCAAATTGGACCCAGAGTGGCCCCGCCCACCAAATCGGACCCTGAGGGGCCCCGCCCACCAAATCAGACCCTGAAGGGCTCCGCCCACCAAATTAGACCCAGAGTGGCCTCGCCCACCAAATCTGACCCTGAGGGGCCCTGCCCACCAAATCGGACCCAGAGTGGCCCCGCTCACCAAATTGGACCCAGAGGG
Source organism: Dendrobates tinctorius (assembly GCF_039654945.1). Lineage (NCBI taxonomy): Eukaryota > Metazoa > Chordata > Amphibia > Anura > Dendrobatidae > Dendrobates > Dendrobates tinctorius. The sequence continues at coordinate 40,010,974 of NW_027361679.1, read as the reverse complement.
GCTCCACCGACAAAATCAGACCCTGAGGGGCCCCACCCACAAAATCGGACCCTGAGGGGCCCCACCCACAAAATCGGACCCTGAGGGGCCCCACCCACAAAATTGGACCCTGAGGGGCCCCACCCACAAAATTGGACCCTGAGGGGCCCCACCCACAAAATCGGACCCTGAGGGGCCACACCCACAAAATCGGACCCTGAGGGGCCACACCCACAAAATCGGACCCTGAGGGATCCCGGCCACCAATTCAAGCCCTGAGGAGCCCAGGCCACCGAATCGGATCCTGAGGGGCCCCACCCACCAAATCAGACCCTGAGGCCAAAGTGGCCCATGAGAGGCACCAACAGTTAAAACGGATCCTGAGTTGAAAGTCTTGCAGGAGCAGCTGGCAAGTCTCTCTTAAAGGGGCAGCCTGGGCACCATTTCAAAGCACTATCTGTACTTCCTTCAGGAAATACACATCTAGTTCCATATGATATTTATCCATGTGGATAAATATCAATGGCCAAGTTAGTGAAACCTCTTTGAGACAAACAAAATTGATTGAAAAGTATTCATATAACGTTTGTTCTTCTAACATTATAAGGCCAGAATGTAAAATATGCGGTAGAGCGGAACATCTGGTCTGAGTGAAGTAGGATCTTCTCAAAAGGTCTGTCTTGTCAAGAGGTTTCTCTGTATAGCATTTGATAGAAGATTATTAGATAAATAATCTGTTTATTGTGTACATTTTTATCCTGGACCTAAAATAATAATTGCATCATCCTCAGGCTGGCCGTTGGGAATCGTCTCATCTGCATGGAATGTTAATCTCTTGTGTTATCCTACCTTTTGTGCAACTGGAAGTCCATTCTGACTATTTCACCTCTCTTCAAATTCTTGCACGACACTTCTGCCGACAGTCTGTATTTTCCTATTTCTGGTTTCATATTTATGTAAATAGATATATCCATATAGGATATATGCCATTCAGTGTCGCACTGGGAAGCCAAAGGTCCACGAATAACATTGACTCTTGAGACTCAATTTTCAGCTACATGCAAATACTACATTACTCATCATTCACAAATGTGCCTATGTTTATATGTAATAAGCTGGGTATCTTGTTAAATGAATGAAGATATGTTGCTTTTGTCTCTATACAGTATAATGAATCTGATGTACTGCTAATATAAGGTGGTGGGGTCCGACACCTGCACAGGGGGCTCACTGGGAAATTTACCTGTTCCCCAATTGGCCAGTCTGAGTCTGATGCTATTGCAAGTTTTTTTTTTCTGTAGCTTTGATGTATAGGATATTGAGTTTGTTTGTTATTAAACTTCTTGTTTCAGGATAGAATGCAATAATAATTTTCTCTCTTATGGTGTTATGCAGATTATTAGTATTTCCTGTAAAAAGCAGTCACGATGTATCTTCTTGTATTGATGATTCTGTATTACCTCCGCAGATTCATATTTATTCCCTTGGAATGACATTATACTGGGGAGCAGACTACAATGTACCTCAAAGTCAGGTAAATATCACTGCTGTTATATGCAGATAAAAGCTAATTTGTCATCAGGTTTTTACTACCCCAATTGAGAGCTGCATGATGTAAGTGCAGAGACCCTGATTCTAGCATTTTCGGTTACTGGTCTGCTTGGTGCAGTTTTGATAAATCACTATGTTATCTGCTGCAGATCTATTAGTTTTCTGAAGACTGAACACTGTATAACCCCACCCACATCTCTTATTGACAGCTTTTTGTGTACACTGTGCATAGGCAGAAAGTTACTAATCATTGGTGGATGTGGGGTTACACAGAGTTCATGCATATGGAAGATTACTTGGTAGCAGCTTTATTAGTCCTCCAGTCATAGTCTCCTGCTTTTTAAACAGTGATTTTACAGATTAGTTTTATAGTTTGACGGATCAGACCTCTACAGACACAATAACATTGAATAAGTTAGATTTTTTTTTTAATGACTATTTAATTCATATTGTGCCATGTCACATTGGCAGAGGCCCTGAGGTGCCAGAAAAGCAGAAACCCCCAATAAGTGACGTCACTTTACAAACTACACCCGCTTATGAATTCATCTAAGGGTGCAGTGAACATATTGACACCAAATGTGCACCTCAGAATTATATACCATTGGGCAGTGAATAAAGAATAATTACATTTTTACCACTAAAATGTTGTTTTAGCCCCAGTTTATTTATTTTTATAAGGGCTAATAGGAAAAAATGGTCCTCACAGTTTGTTGTGTAATTTTTCCTGAGTAAGCCAATACTCTATATGTAATCGGGAACTACTTTTCATGCACAGTGGAAAGCTCAGAAGTGAAGGAGCACAATATTATAGTGCAGATTTTACGGTTATAGTTTGCGGGTGCCATGACCCACTGGAAGGCCCCTGAGTTGCCAGAACAGCAGAACCCCCCAATAAGTGACCCTATTTTACAACCCAGACCTCTCAATGAATTCATCTAGGGGTGCAGTGATTATACTGACAGTACGGGTGTGTCACAGAATTTTGTACCATTGGGCAGTGAACAAAAAACGATTACATTTTTACCAAAAAAATTTAGTTTTCACCCAAGATTTTAAATTTTCACGTGGGGAAATTGGTAAAATTGCCACTAACATTTGTCTCAATTTCTGCTGAGCTTGGCAATACCCCATATGTGGCTGTACAATACTGCTTAGCCACATGATGAGACTTAGGAGGGACGAAGTGCTATTTGCCTCCTTCAGCACAATTTTCCTAGAATAGTGTGCGGATTCCATATACTGTATACACTCGCGTATAAGCCGAGATTTTCAGCCCATTTTTTAAGGCTGAAAGTCCCCCTCTCAGCTTATACACGAGTCATATACCGGGGGTCGGCGGGAGAGGGGGAGCCGGGATGTCAGAGACCATACTCACCCCCTCCTGGCGCTTCTCTGCAGCCCCTGCTTCTCCATATTTCTCCTGTGCCTGTGTTCAGGGTTACGTGGTACCGCCCATTAAAGTCATGAATATGCGCATATTCATGACTTTAATGAGTGGTACCACGTGACCGTTGAATGCAGGAAGAAGACGACCGAGGGACAAGCAGGGGCTGCAGAGAAGACTGTGCGCCAGGAGGGGGTGAGTATGACGGGGGGCAGAGCAATATTCACCTGTCCCCGTTCCATCGCCGTGCACCACTGTCTCCTGGGTCCTCTGGCTGTGACGTTCAGCAGAGGGCGCGATGACGTAGTCATTGCACGCCCACTGCTGAACGTCACTGCAGAGATCCGGGAGACACAGCTGCGCTCAGTGATGGATCGGGGACCGGTAAATATCGGCAGTGCCGGGGGCCTGAGCAAGCGGCGACACCGGTACCTGGCCCCCAGCGACGAGAGGTGAGTGTGTCATTTTTTTTTTAATTGCAGCAGTGGCAGCCACAATATATGGGGGGTATTTATCTTCTTAGTCCAGCATTAACCCTTGTGCAGCAGCATATGGGGGGGTATTTATCTATGGAGCATCTTCTTGGGCCAGCATTAACCCATGTGCAGCAGCATATGGGATTTTTTTTTATCTATGGAGTATCTTGTTGGGCCACCATTAACCCTTGTGCAGCAATATATGGTGGGTTTTTATCTATGGAGCATCTTCTTGGGCCACCATTAACCCTTGTGCAGCACCACCCTCAGCTTATACATTAGTTAATAAGTTTTCCCATTTTTTTGTGGCAAAATTAGGGGGGGGGTCGGCTTATACACAAGTATATACGGTATCTATATAGAGCACCTAAGTGCTAGAAGAGAAGACTACCCTTCTCAAATGACCCCATTTAGGAAATTATACCCCTTTGGGAATTCATCTACAGGTGTAGTGATGATTTGACTCCATGGATGTTTTCCAGAAGCCTAGCTTGTGTTACTGAAGACACGCACCCGTAAATTAGGCGGGCTCTCTTCACTATAGAACTGCCAAAAAAACAGCAATTCAGGAATCGTATTTTTGGGGCTCCATGCGTGCGTAGTATGCGTAATATTCCATGTGAAGTAAAATTGTTAAGGCACCGTTATTCTTTGGGACAGTACGATTACAGCAATACCATGTTTATATAATTTTTTATGTTTTTGTGCTTTTACCCAATAAAAACTATTTTATGGGAAAAATTATTATTTTTGCATCACTGTAATGTGAGAGCTATAGCGTTTTTATTTTTCCACTGATGGAGCTGTATGGCAACTTGTTTTTTTGTGGGAGAAGATGATATTTTCAGAGATACTATTTTTATTTGAATTTATCTTTTTGATTGTGTCTAGTTCCACTTTTTGTTCGGCGGGATGATGAAACGGCAGTTTTTTGCTTAGTTTTTTTATGATGTTCACTGAAGGGATTAAATAGTGTGACAGTGTTAGAGATCTGATCGTTTCAGACGTGGCAAAACCAAATATGTGTACTTTTTTAACATAAAAATATGTATTTATGGGTATAATTTTTTAGATTTCTTTTGTAAACATTTTTTTTTGAAAATCACATTTTTATACCTCTCAGTGCTGCACTGGCAGATTGCCTCTTAGATCATGCTGTGAGCATGGTCTAACAGGCTTTCCGTAACTTGGAGCCCCTTACCTCTCCCAGCTTTCTAAATGTTGCAATCCATATCAGCATTTATGGGGTTAAACAGCCAGGGGCATTTCGGACATCACTCCTGTCTGTGAGAGCCAGGTGTCAGCTGTCATGTTAGCTGAACACCTGGCGGCAATTGCATGAGCACAGCTTCTGTGCCTGTGCGATATCCAGGATGTAACCATGCGTCCCAGGTCGGCAACCCCTTCCCAGCCAGGATGTATGGATACGTCCAAGGTTATGAAGGGGCGCACCACTCCAGCGGGTTTTTTTTTAGTGCTGGATTGGTGCTTTAAATGTAAGTCCCCTGCCCCCGCTCATATACTCACCCTCCGGTGTCTTCATCGCTTCTTGGCACCCCTCCGGTCCCATGATGTCATCTTTTGACCACAGCTTCTGACTATCCGGAAGTCAGAAGCTACGTCACAAGCTCTCAATGCAAATCTATGAGAACCAAAACGAGGCTCTCATAGACTCGTTTTGAAAAGTGACCTCCGCGCTGCTGGAGACCAAACAGAGCGATGCTGGAAAGCGATGAAGGCAGCGGCAGGTGAGTATGAGACAGGGGCAGGGGAATTACATGTAAAGCACCACTCTGGCAGTGCAGTAAAAAAGACACTGGAGTGGTGCTTTGAGGCAAGAGCAATTCATCTCTTAATTAATCTACTATTTTAGGTTTTGACATTACAAGTAATTTGGTTAGAAGGAGCTTTAGATTTGGAAGGTAGATGCAATTTTTGAGCAATCAGTTTAGCTTATAATCAAAAATTTTTCATCTCTTGTCTACACTTCTTTTTGTAAAGTATGGTAATTATTATTACATGTGCATGTTTCCATTTCTTTTCCAGCCATCATTGATTTGCGTTGATAACTCTTACTATTTGATGGATATTGTGTATTATGAGATGGATGTTACAAACTTCTAACAAAAGAGCAAGGGTGCCATTGTTTTTGTTGATTGTTGCAATGACAAATCTCTCATATAGCCGTGATCAACAGTTTTGATCCAATTTGTAAATTCCATGTCCAAGAATAGAAAAAAAAATAACAAATGAAAATGTCATTATAAATAAAGCACCATGAATAAATGGCATTATAATAATAATAAATAATGATAATAATAATTATAACTAATACCTAAATACATTCAATTAGCAACTCACAACAATTTTCTCTAATGAGATAATCCTAATAAAATGCCTTTTGTTCTCTTACACTGACAGAAACTTGTCTTAGAATGATAGGACAGATGTCGCTGAGCATTTGCAGTAAGAAGCTACACTTCTGTGACATGAAGATCATTCCAGTAGTTGATCAGACAAACATGTTAATTCTGCTTACCTCAGCACCCTGTTATTTCTAGTATATGATCATACAGACTGGGAGGACAGCAGTGTGACCTGCTGCCTCTTACATCAGCTACCTTGGTATATCCTGTATTAAATTTGACAGGCCAGGTGGATAGCAGTATGAAGAACCTTTTTTTTTACCTTATCTTTTCCGGTATCACAAGTATTTGACCAGAAAGACAGGATGGACAGCAGGGTGATTTGCCTCTTTTTACCTCACACTCCGAGATAACCCAACCCTATCAGAAGATAGGGTTGACATCAGTAAGAATAGCCTTTTCTTACTTCAGCACCCTTTGTATCTCCATTATTAGATCAGAAAGACAGAGTAAACAGTATTGTGAGTGGCCTCTTGATACCTCAGCACTCCTGGTACTGCCAGTATTATATCAAAAAGACAGGGTGGAAAGCTGCATGAGCAACCTCTTCTAATCTCAAATATCCTGGTAGCAGCAGTATTAGATCAGAAAAATAGGGTGGACAGCAGGGTGAGCAAGCTCGCCTTACCTCAGAGATCCTGGTAGCAGCATTATTAGATCAGAAAAATAGGGTGGACAGCAGGGTGACCAAGTTCTCCTTACCCCAGGAATCCTGGTAGCAGCATTCTTAGATCAGAAAAATACGGTGGACAGCAGGGTGAGTAAGCTCTCCTTACCTTAGAGATCCTGGTAGCAGCAATATTAGATCAGAAAAATAGGGTGGACAGCAGGGTGAGCAAGCTCGCCTTACCTCAGAGATCCTGGTAGCAGCATTATTAGATCAGAAAAATAGGGTGGACAGCAGGGTGACCAAGTTCTCCTTACCTCAGAGATCCTGGTAGCAGCAATATTAGATCAGAAAAATAGGGTGGACAGCAGGGTGACCAAGTTCTCCTTACCCCAGAGATCCTGGTAGCAGCATTATTAGATCAGAAAAATAGGGTGGACAGCAGGGTGAGCAAGCTCTACTTACCTCAGAGATCCTGGTAGCAGCATTATTAGATCAGAAAAATAGGGTGGACAGCAGGGTGAGCAAGCTCTCCTTACCTCAGAGATCCTAGTAGCAGCAGTATTAGATCAGAAAAATAGGGTGGACAGCAGTGTGGGAAGATTATTCTTACCTTCCTACCCCTCAAGATTAGATAATAATATCCACTGGCACACCTTCCTACCGATGAATATATAACAACATTTCTATTTCCAGAGAACCTCCTTAATCCTTTACAAAAAAATCTAAACCTGTTTTGATTTTGGGATACACGTTCAAGTCAAATGGGAATTACAATGAAGTTTGTGGGTCAACCTGCGAAATGCTACAAGTTTATGTTTGTGTGCAACTTTTAAAACTAAATCTGTGTGACTTGCGTCTCATAGATTTTAATAGTTAGGTGTGACTTTTACTTGCACGTGATTTTAACCACAACAATGTCCATAAACATATATTTATATATATATATATATTATATATATATATATATACTAGATGGTGGCCTGATTCTATCGCATCGGGTATTCTAGAGTCTCTGTTAAAAAAAAAAATAGTGATACTCACCTCCCGACGGCCCCCGGACTCTTTCTCCTCTCACCACGCTCCCGGCATCTTTCGGTCCCAGTAATGCTTAGCGCGAAACATTGCTGATGAGGTTGCGCTTTCGCGAGAGTGACGTCATCTCCGGCCTTTGCTAAGCATTACTGGGACCAGAAGATGCCAGGAGCGTGGTGAGAGGAGGGACAGAGTCCTGGGGTCGTCGGAAGGTGAGTATATAACCATTTTTTATTTTAACAGAGACTCTAGAATACCCGATGCGATAGAATCGGGCCACCATCTAGTGTACTATACTCCTGTTACACCCGGAGCTGCTGTCACTGTTCTGCTGTTACCTAATGTATTGTACTCCAGTTACAGCCAGAGCTGCAATCACTGTTCTGCTGTTACCTAATGTATTGTACTCCAGTTACACCCAGAGCTGCTGTCACTGTTCTTCTGCTATCTAATATATTATACTCCAGTTAATCCCAGAGCTGCAGTCACTGTTCTGCTTTTACCTAATGTATTGTAGTCCAGTTACACCCAGAGCTGCAGTCACCGTTCTGCTCTTACCTAATGTATTATACTCCTATTACAGCCAGAGCTGCAGTCACTGTTCAGATCTTACCAAATGTATTGTACTCAAGTTACACCCAGAGCTGCTGTCACTGTTCTGCTGTTATCTAATGTATTGTACTCCAGTTAATCCCAGAGCTGCAGTCAATGTTCTGCTGTTACCTAATGTATTGTACTCCAGTTACACCCAGATCTGCAGTCACTGTTCTGTTGTTGCCTAATGTACTCCTGTTACATCCAGAGCTGCAGACACTGTTCTGCTGTTACCTAATGTAGTGTACTCCAGTTACACCCAGATGTGCAGTCACTGTTCTGCTGTTATCTAATGTATTGTACTCCAGTTACTCCCAGAGCTGCAGTCACTGTTCTGCTGTTACCTAATGTAGTGTACTTGTCACGGGGGGCTTAGTTCAACTAAGGCTGTAACTCCCGGGGCCCCTGTGATGTCCCTCTAACTAGGGGAAACCCTGTCTGGCCCTCAACCCAGGGTTTTTGCTGATGGTGCAAATGCCTGAGCCTCCACCCTTTCCTTATCTCCTGCTCAGCCCTGCACTTAACCCTCCACCCTCCACCCAGTGAGGAGTCACAACACCAAAGCCCCCACACAAATATGACAGACAGGGGGAACTTAAACTGCACTGCGCTGCACACACACAGGAATAAACAGTAATGTGAACAGGGCACAACTAAACACAAATATGGGAAGGAGAAAGGATAATAACGGATCATACGCCACCAGACACGAATCTCTCTCTCTGCAACACCTCCACTCCAGACCGGAACCACTTGGTATGAAACACAAGCTATAATCGGCGACGCCCATAGGCCAGCATGACTATTTAAAGACCGTGGGCGTGACTAACCATCCAACCTGGTCTCCAGCAGGATTAACCCCCGAGAGCCTGAAGATCAAGCCGGCGCCACTGAGGCTATAGTGGCTGGAGGTGGAACTACCTCTGCCTGCCGGACGCAGTGGTGTGAACAGCGTCCGACATGACAGTACTCCTGTTACACCCAGAGCTGCAGTCACTGTTCTGCTGTTATCTAATGTAGTGTACTCAAGTTACTCCCAGATCTGCAGTCACTGTTCTGCTGTTATCTAATTACCTAATCTATTGTACTCGAGAATATGTACAGGACTGTGCCTGTGTAATGAGCAATGCAGCAGTGATGCCTTTAACGGCTGTAATGTGCCTGTACAATAAGCAATGCAGCCGTGTTGCCACGATGACTAAGCAACTGTCGCTGATTGGTTGCTGCCTGACTGCCACGACCAATCAGCGAGGTGGGATTTCCATTACAGACAGACAGAATTAGACAATTTATATAGTAGATATATATATATACAGGGGACCTTAAGGTAAAGAAAACATAAGCCCCATCACAATCAAAAACATGGGTGCGTTAAAGATATAAAGCCTAGAAAATGGATACAGTGTATCCAGAACACACCACTCAAGGGAGGTATTAAAAATAGTAATTTTTATTCAAAAGTTTAGTACACATGATAAAAAGACATGAATCAAGGATATTAACATGAAACATGTAGAATGACACAATCAAAAGAGGAAAGTACGGTACTCAAGCAAGTAAGAGTGGTAGAGTGGAATAGTAACAGGCTGCAGGTAAATAATAGCAGTGTATTAAATAGATCTTAAACAGAGACCCAGGGTGTCAGGCTGGTAATAAAATGCAAGTAGTACAAATCTTAATAGCCATTCAAGACAACCAGGAAATATCTAAGTTAAAGCTTACCCATATTGCAGTATAAATGCTTGTCCACAATACCATAGACGCCCCAACACGCGTTTTGCGGATGTGCTTTCAAGTTGCACAGATGTTTTTAATTGTGCAACTCGTCGCACACCTCGTACCTTCTTGTACCTCTAACCTTAGTTTTTGATTAATCCAAAATGTGCCTCAAAAATGCTTTCTAACGCCATATACTTATGTGTCTTTGTATTCCTGTATGTGTACTTTACATTTGGAGCATTATAACTTGTGTGATTGTAATAAATGTAGACCATTTTTTTGCAGCCTATCAAACTGGGGGAACGCTTGAACAGTATTTTGCTGGACATGTGTGATGACAGTTGTATCACAAGACTGACTACGCGCACGGTTTTAGATGGCTGCAGTGCCTTCATTCGCAACAATAACTGCGCACCTTCCTTCTATTACATCAAACAGCTGGTAAAGCTGGTGCTTGGCAGCCTAACTTGGGTGAGTTTTTTTTAAAACTTGATTAATATCAATCAGAAGGACAAATATTAGGGCCCATTTATGTATCGGGTGATATGCTACAGAGTATGATGATTTGCTGATTTTATGCTTGCTTAAAAATCATATCACCTGCCGATTTACTTGTATATCAGAATAGTAGGGAATGAGCGATCCTAGAATTGTCTGATCATTGTCCCGTCTAAATGCGCTATTTCCTTTTTGCTATCCTTACATTCACATGAACTGTTAATATCAAGCGATATAGGAAAGATGTGTTTTTTTTTTTTTGTAAAAACAAAAAAACAAAAACAAAACCTTTTTCTTTTGCTTCCGTAGTTGATAATCTATTTTTCCTTTCAGATGGATCAGGCGGGCAATAAGGTAAATGAAACGGATCGTAACCAGGCAATCCGTGACAGACTACGAGGGAAAGGCCTGCCCTCAGGTTTGTTGTAAAGTCGTTTCTGCTTCTAGTTTTTTGATCTAATGATATAACTCATGTTTCCATTAGAACCATTCTTCCCATTCTATGACCTGATTTTAATGCTGGATTCACACAATCTAATTTTGGTCATTGTAGATATTTTTTTTTAGATTTCTGAATTATCATGGATATGTTCAGGGGCGGACACTGACAGCTTGGGGCCCCTGTGCAAGAAATGTGTCTGGGCCCCCTCCTTTTATGGCGTCAAAGCTACGAGTGTATGAGTGTGTATTAGGGTGACTGGATCTCATATGGGGGGGAAAAAATGTCAGAATCTTGTTCGTCTGGACCCCACAAAACGATTCCCCTTTCCAAATATTAAGATAGCCAAAATTTGAGCTCGATCAAACGACGTTAACCCGTGCCGCTCGTCGCTCAAAGTTTGAAAAAATCCAAATTGAGGTATTTTAAGATTTAGGTATTTTGCATAGTCTGTTAGACTATAAAGAATGTGACAACAACATTGCAGAAATAGCCCTGACCAAATTTTCGAACCATTTGTGGTATTTGAATGCAGAGTTGGTGGGATTATCGTTTTTTGATCCCACCATTACAGACAATGAAAAGTTGTTAATGGCTAATAAATTGCTCAGTAGCACAGATGAACCATCAGAGCACGCTAACCTACATGAGTTGATAATTTTACATAGTTATCTAATCTATTCTAGAGCTTTTGTTAAAGTAGTTTTTGAAACGTCAGAATATAATGCTCGGCATTTGCTTACAACTTGCAGGACATATTGCTTTTGTTCTTCATCTTTTGTCAGAAGGTCGTTAAAGTCGGTTACTTCCTACCTCTTTTAATTTTTCTTTCCTAACTTTTGGATTTACAACCCTAGCGTGCTCTGATGGTTCATCTGTGCTACTGAGCAATTTATTAGCCATTAACAACTTTTCATTGTCTGTAATGGTGGGATCAAAAAACGATAATCCCACCAACTCTGCATTCAAATACCACAAATGGTTCGAAAATTTGGTCAGGGCTATTTTTGCAATGTTGTTGTCACATTCTTTATAGTCTAACAGACTATGCAAAATACCTAAATCTTAAAATACCTCAATTTGGATTTTTTCAAACTTTGAGCGACGAGCGGCACGGGTTAACGTCGTTTGATCGAGCTCAAATTTTGGCTCTCTCAATATCTGGAAAGGGGAATCGTTTTGTGAGGTCCAGACGGACAAAATTCCGACATCGATTTTTTGCGGTCACCCTAGTGTGTATATATATATATAGATATATAGATAGATATTATGTAGCCACACACATGCATGTATATATATTACATAGTCTCCTTTATTATGTATATTGCTGTCCCTTACACAGTGCCCTCTCTTGTTATGTACAGTACCGTCCCTTACATATTGAATTATATAGAGCCCTGTTTTTTATTACATACCGTCCTGTCTTGTTAGCTGTATAATGCAATGATGGCTGATGAAGCATGGGAAAGCTTCTTTTCTAATGGAGGAGCTGATGGACTGGTAGTTTGGTCACCGGCTCCTCGATCAGCAGTCATTTTATATCTAAAAAGAGAGGGGACTAGGTAATAAAAGAGGGCACTGTAAATAACAAAATTAACAAGAATACACTATGTAAGAGACAGCACTATACATAACAGCAGAGGAAGCTATATAATAAGGGGCGGCACCATATATAACTAGAGAGGATGGTACGTAATAAGGGATGGTGTTATACATAATAAAAGAGGAAACTATGTAACTAAGGATGGTGTTAAACAGAATTAGTGAGTACACTATATACTAAGGGACTGTGTTAGACATAGTGAGTACACTATATACTAAGGGACTGTGTTAGACATAGTGAGTACACTATATACTAAGGGACTGTGTTAGACATAATAAGCAATAATGTCTTCCTCCACCTCCCCCAGTTCCTAAGGCCATTATAAGTCCCTCTTCCTCCCACCGCAATCCCCCACACCCCTCATTGTCCTCCTCCCCTCACATCCCATTATTGTCCTCTCCCCCACCCCATCATTGCCCTCTTCACCACCTCCATCATTTTCTTGTCCCCCACCACTATCTTTGCTTTCTCCCGCACCACTCCCATCATTGCCCATTCCACCACCTCCATAATTTCCTCCTCCTCCACCACCCCCATTTATTGCCCTTTCCACCACCAACATCATTGCATTCTCCCCCACCACCATTTCTTTTTCCCCCACCACCCCAATCATTGCCTTCTCCCCATCACCCCCATCATTGCCATCTCCCCATCACTCCCATCATTGCCTTCTCCTTCACCCCATCACTGCCTTCTCCCCATCACTCCAATCATTGCCTGCTCCATCACTCCCATCATTGCCTGCTCTATCACCCCATCACTCCGATCATTGCCTTCCCATCACTCCATCACTCCCATCATTGCTTTCTCCCCATCACTCCCCTCATTGCCTGCTCCATCACCCCATCACTGCCTTCTCTCCATCACTCCCATCATTGCCTTCTCCCCATCACTCCCATGATCCCATCAATGCCTTCTCTCCATTACCCCCTCATGGCCTCTCCCATTACCCCCTCATGGCCTTCTCTCATCACCCCAGGCATCATGGCATCTCCCCATCACGGTCTTCTCCTCATGTCCCCATCTCCTCCAGGGCCAGGCTGACCTACACACACAGACACACACACAGACATACATACACACACAGGCATACAGACATTCACACACAGAAAGACAGACATACACACATACATACACACAGAGACATACATACACACACACACATACATACACACAGACACCACCTCTCTCCTCTCACCTGTCCACAGCATCGCCCGCTCTTCCTCGCTCTGACACAGCAGCGGCGCGCTCCTCTCTGTGTCAGTCAGAGACAGGAAGAGCGGGCGGCGGGCAGGAAGCAGGAAGGGTCTTTGCAGCTCCGCTCCTGCTATTCCCTCTTGCAGGCAGCGGAGCTGCTTGGATCACTCCCTGGCTGCCGCTACACTTGAGGGCAATCAGGCCAGGGGTCCCCGGAGCCTCGGGCCCAGAGAAAACGGCCAGATTGCCCTCATCATTAGCCGCCCTGCAGGGGCCCCCTGGAGGCGCTGGGCCCCGGTGCAGTGCACCAGTTGAACGGGCGGTATGTCCGCCCATGGATATGTTGCCATTTTGTATTTTCATTCTTTCAAATCACTGTATACAGTACAGTACAGTACATGCGGTTTTGTGACTGTTTAATTTGATTACCTCTATTGACTTAAAGAAGCACTCCCATTAAAGTTTTTATCTTCTTACTATGTCATCATATTATATAGCACTGTGTACTTACAATTGCTCTTTTTGCCTTTCAACCTGCTTCTCTCCGATTTTTCAGTGACTTATGACTCATACAATGAAAATACATTTCCTGTTTCTACATAGAGCTTATGCAAATAGTCTCTTAAGAGAGGAAGAGGACTAGAACTCTAGTGCCACCTATTGGAAACAGCAATCCTAGAAGTCAATGTCGACCCTTTAACGAGCCTTGTCACATGACTTTTGTCCTAAGTCATGTGACAAAGCTCATTTAAGGGTCAACATTGACTTTTTGGATTGCTACTTCTAATAGGTGGCACTAGAGTTCTAGTCCTCTTCCTCTCTGAAGAGACTTTTGCATATTTCCCAGAGGAGTATTGTGGCTTTAAGGCTGTGTTCAAAACAGCGTTTTTTTCGCGTTTTTTCCCACGGATTTGCCAAAAAATCCGCTGGAAAAACGTGAAAAAGAAGCTTCCCATTCATTTCTATGCATTTTGCACTTTTTGTGCACATTGATGCGTTTTTTTTATCGCGAAAAAACGCATCGCGGTAAAAAACGCAGCATGCTCATTAATTTCGCGTATTTTTTCGCGTTTCTGGCTTATTCAATGCGTTTTGAAAACGCGCCGGAAAAAAACACATCAAAACCGTGCAAAAAAAACGCAACGAAAACACGCGGAAAACGCGAAGACAAAAAAGGCGCGGTTCCTGGGAAGGGAGTCAGGTTTTTGAGCAGAAATTCTCTGCTACGGGTGCACTTAGCCTTAGTCTCCTGATCTTGGCATGCTTAACATGTCACTCTCCACAAGGAGAACATTATTACTTGGATTACATAGAGCTTAGGCCAGTTTCACATTAGCGCTTTTTAAGCGCACGCACGGCCGGGGGTAGCTCCGCCCCCGAGCCGGCTCTCTGTCCGGCGTGCCCGCCCCTTGCTTGTAGCGCCGCCTACTAGCGGACAGCGGCGCCTGCGATCGGCGCACCCTATCTTTAGCATAGGGTGCGCAGATCGTGCGCAGGCCGTGCGCTAGTTGCGCTTTGACCTGCGCTGCGCACTTTTGACGGTGCGCCGTGCGCGCCAAAATCAAACTTTTCGGATTTTGGCGCGCACGGCGCACCGTCAAAAGTGCGCAGCGCAGGTCAAAGCGCAACTAGCGCACGGCCTGCGCACGATCTGCGCACCCTATGCTAAAGATAGGGTGCGCCGATCGCAGGCGCCGCTGTCCGCTAGGAGGCGGCGCTACAAGCAAGGGGCGGGCACGCCGGGCAGAGAGCCGGCTCGGGGGCGGAGCTACCCCCGGCCGTGCGTGCGCTTAAAAAGCGCTAATGTGAAACCGGCCTTAGGATGATTCAGTTAGTCAGTTTTTTTTTTTGAATCAGATCTTTTTTATTAAACATTCAGGAATCAATACAGAAAGAATATGACATCTTATATAGCTAGTAAAAATTACATTGAGAGCAGATATTATTTAAAGGGTAAAACTCTTCCTGTGTAAGAATAAATAAAAAGAAGAAATCTCAAAACACAGATATTTGCATAAAATTGAGCCTATAAACAACATGGCTCCACAAATAAACAAAAATCAAAATTATACATCAGTGCCTCATTTCAGCGGGAAAACCATCCCCGCCAGCCGCGCCACTCCGCATCATATTTCGCCCCCCCCCGCCCCCCACGGATATCCGGTCCAATCCACCCCAGCCCCCTCCCACCGCGCCACTCAAAATCTACTTCGCCACAAAGGGCACTAGACTTTATTTTCACCCCCCAAGCATCCCCTCATCGCAAGCACAACAGCAACTGGTCCAACATCGCATCCCGTACCAGTGCGCCCGAGGGGAGACCCGGTGACTCCATCCATGGCTGCCAAATTTTGTAAAACTTTCTTAATGCATTTCTTTTTAAATAAGCCCCCCTTTCCAATCTGATGACATTATTTAGTTTATTTTTAAGCTCTGACAATGTTGGTGGCATAGGATCCAACCAATGATATGCAAGTATCTTTCTTGCCTGATACAGGATGCGTGCTATTCCCAGGGCCACTGCAGAGTCCGGGTCAACCCCCTCCTCCCACAAATTCAACAAACATAGACGAGGTGACGGTCGTATTGTGATATGGTATACTTGGGCTATGAGTCCCAGGGTCTGCCTCCAGAAATCCCCAATGTGCCCGCACTCCCACATAACATGCATCAAGTGGGCATCATCCTGCCCACACCTAACACATTGTGTATTGGGCCTAAGTCCCATTTTAAATAATAAGCTGGGTGTTTTATATACCCTGTGAATGAGATATATTTGCGAAAGCCGCTGGCACTCAGAAACCGCCATTTTAGGGACCTGTTCTAGAATATCGGACCACTGGTCCTCCGTCAGGGGGCCAACGTCCCGTTCCCACTTATTCTTAGCAGCAGTCAGTGGATATGTCTCCAGATGGGCAGGCAATAATCTTTTATATAATTCAGAGATAAGTCCCCTAGAAGACTCAGATGTAAGTAGCATATGTAGTGTTTGATTATGTGTCACTATCACCGGATTTGTCCTTCTCTGTTTTTCCAATGCATGTCTTAGCTGTAAGTACTGATAAAAGAAGACGTGCGGGAGGTGAAATTCTGTTCTCAATTGTTCAAAACTCTTAAGAGTATTATTTTGCAAAATTTGTGACACCAGATAAATCCCTTTATCTTCCCATCTTCCGAACCCCACCAGCTTTTTGATCTCTTGCAAATCCGGATTTCGCCACAATGGCCACAATTCCGTAGGCCCATTTATCTTCAAAAGACAGTTAGTCAGTTTTTAATCAAGCAATGTCATAGACCTAGTGGACAACAGAAAAATTAGCTGGGTACAAATGTAAAATGAGCAATTGTAAGTACACAGTGTCATGGGCTTAATGATCGTGACCGCAGAGGTCGCAAACGCGACTGGGCCCCTGCCGGTGAGGGACCCACCAACGCAAACTTCTACTGGATGTGCATCCTCGGAGGGTGCCAATATTCATGGCCCCTTCCTAGGTTATTAATATCAGCTTGCAGCTGTCTGCCTAGCCTTTACTGGCTAAATTTTATAGGGGGAACCTATGTCAATTTTTTCTGGGGTCCCCCTGAAGCTAGCAAGTAAATGCTAAGAAAACACCTGTGAGTTGATAATAATAGCCTTGGAACCTTTATGGCTATTGGCTCCTTCCCAGAATATTAACATCAGCTCTCAGCTATCGGCTTTCCCTCTGCAGGTTATGAAAACTACGCGAAAGCCCACACATTTTTTTTGCACAATTTCTGCCAGTTGCTGTTTGGTTACAGCCTATATAGGTTAATTATGTTAACGCTCCTACATAGGCTGGTGATAATTTGTGTGTGCTATTTAACTCTTTACTTACTGGTTTAATATTCTAGCTGACACCTCCTCATTATTAAACCTAGGGCTTGGTGTGCGCGATGCTATTGACAGCAAGCCCTAATCTCATTACCCAAATGCCACTGCATCAGAATGAAAAAGAAGGGGCTGAACCAGGAAATTACATCACAAATCATTTTTTTTTCAAATATCTTTATTTAGCTCAAAAAAGCATTCATTGCTTACAAAAACGCATGCAAAACCGCACCAAAAATGTGGCAAAAAACGCATGGTTTTGCCGCAGCAGTTTTGCTGCCAAGAGATGCAGAAACCTTGCAGAAATTTCTACAAGCAAATGCTCACATACCCTAAAGGGGTTGCTGAAATGTGGGATAATAGTTTGCAGTCACGCTATGTGACTGCAGACTTTTGAATCCTCATAGCACATGCACCACATGGTGTAAAGATTCTCCAGTGCAGGCAACGAGAGTGGGCAGTTACCAGATCGCAAGAGTGCAGTTTGCATTTATGTGGTCACATACTGACTACATGTGTTTGGTTTTGCACAAATCACTTGTATTGATCGATGCCATGCACATCCAGTTGGAATATGACCGGAAGTATGCAAATCACTCTCATCCACAGTACCGGAGAGTCCTGACAGCATGCGGTTCACGTCCTGTGAAGATTGAAAAGTCTGTAGTCACATAGAATAACATTCCAGACTTTCATCCCAAACCTGAACAACCCCTCTAAGCTTTCACATTCCATAAGAACAAGCTTTTCTTTTCGGATGTAATCTTAGGGATGAGGCTGATCAACTGCCGCTGGTGAAGTAAAAAGTTGCAATTTTGGAGGGGAGTACAATTGTTTTTTGTTTTTTTGCTCATCCATACATGATACATTCAAGGAGGGAAAAACCTCTTTTAACATAACGGGTTTTTCCCAATTTTTTGATATACTAGTATTGTGACTTATGGTAAGTGAAGTCTCTTATATTAGCCTATAGAATAGTTGCCACTAGGATTTTTCTGTATTAGTTTTTTTTTTTTAAAGCAAAGGAAAAAAAATATTGTATCACCTAAATCTTTTCCAGCGAAACAGATAATGACCATTTGGCGTAAGGTAAAACAAAATAGTTCATACAGTTGTACAGGGCTCATTTCTTCACAATATCGTCTAGATTCTTACCACAAAATCTGACGAAAAGTAGGAAGTCTGCAGCTCCCACAGAGATGAGGTCTAAGATGTTTCTTCCTCTACTGTACACACAGACAATTATGAGCAGGTCAACTGCCCTTTTATCCCAGCTGCCCTTGATAGATTGGAGGATGGGAATGTCCAACCCATTACTTACAAGTCATTCCTGAGACCTTAACCCTTTGCTGCTCCATTAAAAAGGATATCCGGGACTTTAGAAAAAGGCATATAGTTGCTAACAGAGGCAACTACCTGTCTGTTATACCAGTTGCTGGTCATTGACCGCTCCTGCCAGAGATTCAGCTGCTCCCTGTCAACAGAGCACCAGTTTCTCTTCTTGTTGACACAGCGAGACTACTGGCGTCATCCTTATTTACAGCCATCTTTCCCTGCCTAATTGGGGGGAAGCTGGCTGTCAATCAGCATGACAGCAGTAGTCCCACCCTGTCAACAGGAAGAGAAACTGCTGCTCTGTTGACAGGGAGTTGCTGAATATAGCAGGAGCGGTCAATGGCACCGGGTATAACAGATTGGTAGTTGCCTCTGTTAACAACTACCGTATTTGCCTTTTTTTTTTTAAAAGATCTGGATACCCCCCTCAGCACTCTATCAGTGTTGGAGCCTTTTTCAGGTGTGATATCATCAAAGCCAGGTACCTCCATCTCGGACTTGTTGGCAGCAGACGCCATCTTGCTGCCTGTCTATAGTATCATGATGAATCTCTCTTTATGAGCCAGAGTGCAGCTGCTCAGAAAGAGTGGTCCTGTTTTTGTTGACCGGGCCCATCCATTTATTTGAATCACTTTGATGCAGGTAGAAGACCTCTGGAGATTTCTTCACATTTTTCACGTCTCTACCTATAGTCTCTGGCTGGGTTTTCAAACTATATTGGGAAAAAAACCATACCTGGCTGCAATAATGAGGTCAAGCATTGATTCATGCTGCCGAGTGACTGGGTTCCCTTTAAACAAGAATAGAGATGTATGTGTCAGGAAGTGATTCAGCCGCCTGGCAGATAACTTCAAGTCACTACAAAGATTGCATTGCCTAACATTGAAAGTGAACCATTGGCTTATGTAGATATTGGCACAATAACCTCTCTGAACTGTATGTCTATGGCTAATTAGGCTGTTTGCAGGGAAATGCCTTTAGGAACTTTGATGGCAGATATTGTGAATGGTTATTAATGTGAGGGGTTAATAATATAGGTTATTGGTCTTTAGTTTAGTTTTATCTACTGCTTGGCACTATCTGTCTGTTCTTCATATGTCACAATTACGTGTCATGTTCTTTTGTAATATATGTTCTCCCAGAAGGTGAATATGAGTTACCGTATGTATTTGCATTGTAATAGTGCCCGTGATTCGGAAAAGCAATAAAAAAGCAGAAGTATGTAATATTATACCTTAAATGTAATCTGTCACCAGGTGTTGGGTTTCCGTCGTTCAAGTGCTTCAGGCTTCAGAAGGTGTGAAGTGGCTAAAACCAGGGACTTGTCCATTCTTCTACTTGGAGGCCGCCTTTAATTTATATATATTATAGAAATACATGCAGCTGAACGCTCCGATCTGAGTGTCAACGGCATTGCCGGGTATTGACGTGCGAGACTCATCCGAGTTTCTTTCAAGTCTGATCCCGGCCTTAGACAGTGAGCCAGTCCCAATGATATTGACTGATTTGGCTATCTTAATGTGCATGGGGGCCTACCCTTTACACCCAACACAGTTGTTATACAGATTCTCATTATGACAACCCATCCCGAGCTCTTATTGGTGAGGAAAGTTGCACCTCCAGGGGAAACATGTCATAAATGTAGTAATATATGTTCTGACTGGGGGAACCCCTTTAATTTTCTCTCAATTCTTCCATTCTTGGTTGGCTGCCTTTTAGGGTGTTGCCTTCAAATATAATTTTTTTTTTTGCTAAATTAAGGGTGGAACATACACAAAAGTTTGTTTGTTTTTTTAAAATGTTTTGAAAATCCAAAACTAAACGTTTTTTAAGGGAACGGAAAATTTAAAGAAGTGACTTATAATTCTCCTTTTTCCTACATCCACTTCTAGCTGTGGCAAAAAAACGTAATCAAAAACATTCTTATGATGTATTGTTACAGAAAAAAATTACATCCTTAGTAGCCTTTTAATTTTTATTGCCATCTTTACCTCCAAGTTTATTTATGTACTAGCTGAAGAGCCCGGCGCTGCCCGGGCATAGTAACTAACTGTGGTTAGTTATAGCAAATTATAATTATCTTCCATCTCATAGTCCCGTGCCCATATACCCATCATACATATCCACGATCCCATAGTCGATTGCCCATATACCCATCACACATCCTCCATCCCATAGTCCCATGCCCATATACCCATCATACATATCCTCCATCCCATAGTCCCATGCCCATATACCCATCACACATCCTCCATCCCATAGTCCCATGCCCATATACCCATCTCACATCCTCCATCCCATAGTCCCATGCCCATATACCCATCATACATATTCGCTATCCCATAGTCGAGTGCCCATATACCCATCACACATCCTTCATCCCATAGTGAACCATTATGACATCATAATGAGGGGCGGGGCTTGATACACACACTTTTTCCTCATTATGTAGATAGGGGCAAAATTGTTTGGTGAATTGGAGCGTGTGGGGTTAAAATTTTGCCTCACAACATAGCCTAGGACACTCTCGGGGTTCAGACGTGTGACTGTGCCAAATTTTGTGGCTGTAGCTGCGACGGTGCGGATGCCAATCCCGGACATACACACATACATACATACAGTCATGGCCAAAAGTTTTGAGAATGACACAAATATTATATTTTCACATGATCTGCTGCCCTCTGGTTTTTATGTGTGTTTGTCAGATGTTTTTATCACATACAGAAATATAATTGCAATCATATTATGAGTAACAAAAGGTTATATTGACAGTTAGAATGATTTAATGCAGCAAGTCAATATTTGCAGTGTTGACCCTACTTCTTCAGGACCTCAGCAATTCTCCCTGGCATGCTCTCAATCAACTTCTGGATCAAATCCTGACTGATAGCAGTCGATTCTTGCAAAATCAATGCTTTTATTTTGTCTGAATTTGAAGGTTTTTGTTTGTCCACCCATCTCTTGATGATTGACCACAAGTTCTCAATGGGATTAAGATCTGGGGAGTTTCCAGGCCATGGTCCCAAAATCTCTATGTTTTGTTCCCTGAGCCATTTAGTTATCACCTTTGCTTTATGGCAAGGTGCTCCATCATGTTGAAAAAGGCATTGTCGATTGCCAAACTGCTCTTGGACGGTTGGGAGAAGTTGCTCTTGGAGGACATTCTGGTACCATTCTTTATTCATGGCTGTGTTTTTAGGTAAGACTGAGAGAGAGCCCATTCCCTTGGCTGAGAAGCCACCCCACACATGAATGGTTTCAGGATGCTTGACAGTTGGCATGAGACAAGACTGGTGGTAGCGCTCACCTGGTCTTCTCCGAATAAGCCGTTTTCCAGATGTCCCAAACAATCGAAAAGGGGATTCATCAGAGAAAATGACTTTACCCCAGTCCTCAGCAGTCCACTCCCTGTACCTCTTGCAGAATATCAGTCTGTCCATGATGTTTTTTCTGGAGAGAAGTGGCTTCTTTGCTGCCCTCCTTGAGACCAGGCCTTGCTCCAAGAGTCTCCGCCTCACAGTGCGTGCAGATGCACTCACACCTGCCTGCTGCCATTCCTGAGCAAGCTCTGCACTGCTGGTAGCCCGATCCCGCAGCTGAAACACTTTTAAGAGATGGTCCTGGCGCTTGCTGGTCTTTCTTGGGCGCCCTGGAGCCTTTTTGGCAACAAGGGAACCTCTCTCCTTGAAGTTCTTGATGATGCGATAGATTGTTGACTGAGGTGCAATCTTTCTAGCTGCGATACTCTTCCCTGTTAGGCCATTTTTGTGCATTGCAATGATGACTGCACATGTTTCTTTCGAGATAACCATGGTTAACAGAAGAGAAACAATGATGCCAAGCACCAGCCTCCTTTTAAAGTGTCCAGTGGTGTCATTCTTACTTAATCATGACAGATTGATCTCCAGCCCTGTCCTCATCAACACCCACACCTGTGTTAATGGAGCAATCACTGAAACGATGTTAGCTGGTCCTTTTAAGGCAGGGCTGCAATGATGTTGAAATGTGTTTTGGGGGATAAAGTTAATTTTCTAGGCAAATATTGACTTTGCAAGTAATTGCTGTTAAGCTGATCAATCTTTATAACATTCTGGAGTATATGCAATTTGCCATTAGAAAAAATGAAGCAGTAGACTTTGTAAAAATTAATATTTGTGTCATTCTCAAAACTTTTGGCCATGACTGTACACACACTTGAGCTTTATATATTAGATAGCTCTATTTATATACTGTACAATTATTTACTAATTTACACAGTTACCATACAGATCCATGAATACCCCTGTATGTAGCCAATTCAAGCAGTGGTGGTCAACCTGATACATTATGATGGCTCTTATCAAGAAAAAAGAGGGGGAGAAGCCAGCGCTGCTTGTGGTCAGAATGTAATACATAAAGTGTGAAAACACACATAGATTTCAATCTGTATTCAAAAATGAGACATTTAGCAAAAAATTGATCAATTGTTTGAGCTACCCCGCCACGTCAAGGCAGTCTCGTATGGGGAGTCCTACTCTACGTTTTTTATGTTCGCTGTGCCATTACGGCCTCCTAAATGTATAAAAACAAGACCTCATTACATGCACACTGTACCTCAAGCATTTCAGAATCGCTCCTATGGCACCAGAGAGGACAAGCGCAGGTAAAGATTAGCCAGGTCCATACAGACATTTCAGGTCCAACCTCCACACTGCCTGACCAGCACCACAGATAAAGGATGATCCAGGCCCAGATACAGGTGCGTAATCAAATAAAGCCTAGGGCAGGGTAGGGCTGCCGTTTAATGTGAACAGCAGCCTAGATCAATCACTAAGAAAACAGAAAGAATGGCGTACATGACCCAGCGCGCACGGCTACAGTGGTGGTCAGCCACAAAACCAATATCAAGAAAAAAGAGGGGGAGAAGCTAGCGCTGCTTGTGGTCAGAACGTAATACATAAAGTGTGAAAACACACATAGATTTCAATCTGTATTAAAAAATGAGACATTTAGCAAAAAATTGATCAATTGTTTGAGCTACCCCGCCACGTCAAGGCAGTCTACTGACCACAAGCAGCGCTGGCTTCTCCCCCTCTTTTTTCTTGATATTGGTTTTGTGGCTGACCACCACTGTAGCCGTGCGCGCTGTGTCATGTACGCCATTCTTTCTGTTTTCTTAGTGATTGATCTAGGCTGCTGTTCACATTAAACGGCAGCCCTGCCCTGCCCTAGGCTTTATTTGATTACGCTCCTGTATCTGGGCCTGGATCGTCCTTTATCTGTGGTGCTGGTCAGGCAGTGTGGAGGTTGTACCTGAAATGTCTGCATGGACCTGGCTAATCTTTACCTGCGCTTGTCCTCTCTGGTGCCATAGGAGCGATTCTGAAATGCTTGAGGTACAGTGTGCATGTAATGAGGTCTTGCTTTTATACATTTAGGAGGCCGTAATGGCACAGCGAACATAAAAAACGTAGAGTAGGACTCCCCATACGAGACTGCCTTGACGTGGCGGGGTAGCTCAAACAATTGATCAATTTTTTGCTAAATGTCTCATTTTTGAATACAGATTGAAATCTATGTGTGTTTTCACACTTTATGTATTACGTTCTGACCACAAGCAGCGCTGGCTTCTCCCCCTCTTTTTTCTTGATTATGATGGCTCTTGTATGTGGCCCTTGATTTCATAACATAATATTCAGATTATGCTTGGATTAGTGATGAGCGAACGTGCTGGGATAAGGTGTTATTTGAGCATGCTCGGGTGCTTATCGAATGTTTTCGCTTGCTATAAAATATATTCAAGTCCCCGCGGCTGCAATGTCTTGTGGCTGTTCGACTGCGGCAACACATGCGGGGTTTACATAACAAACAGGCAATCCCTGCATGAGTTGGTGCTGTTGAACAGATATGCATCCACGGGGACCTGAACATATTTTTTCGAGCCGCCGAAGATACTCGGTTAGCACATGAGCTTGCTTAGATAACACCTTGTCGCAGCACGTTCGCTCATCACTAGCTTGGATAAGAATATTTACAATTGAGTCCTCAGCGGTTGATACCTTTTAATGGCTAACTGAAAAGATGGTAACACATTGCAAGCTTTCGAGACTACTCAGGTCTCTTCATCAGGCATTGACTAATACAACATCTGAAAAATAACATATTTATACAGAAAACAGCACAGAAATAATGCAATAGATGAGACAAGTGACGTGAAGCAGAATTATCATTATGGCAGAGGGAGAAACATAAATATTGGAACAGTTCATAGATAAGCAGTGTGAAAGTTTTATTGCCCTCTGATTGGGGTCTGGTTCTGTGTTGTGTGATGACCCCAGAAGGTCTGAAGAGCAAATTCCTTAATTGATGTAAAAAGACATAAATGACATTCATGCCTTTTTACAGCAATTAAGGAATTTGCTCTTCAGGCCTTCTGGGGTCATCACACAACACATTAGGAGACCCCAATCAGAGGACAATAAAACATCCAGACTCCTTATCTATGAACTGGTCCAATATTTATGTTTCTCCCTCTCCCATAATGACAATTCTGCTTCACGTCACTTGTCTCATCTATTGCATTATTTCTGTGCTGTGTTGTGTATAAATATGTGATTCCTCAGATTTTGTATTAGTCTAGCCTGATGAAGAGACCTGAGTAGTCTGGAAAGCTTGCAATGTGTTACCATCTTTTCAGATAGCCATTAAAAGGCATCAACCACTGAGGACTCTCAATTCTGAATATTCTTCTATCTACTGGCTAACATGGTACAAAGATATACATCTTTCCTGTTAGCTTGGATAAGAGATTTTGGACATTCTCATACAAATATTGGGCGCTTTTACACATCCATTGTGGTAATCTTTGTTCTCTTCTTTTATTTCTGCCAATGAGTATAAATTTCAAAGCGAAAAAGTCCATATTTTTCCCTCTTCCTGGTGCCAGAATGTGTTTTTGTACAGGGCCTACCATGCCCCTGCTGCCATTTCTCTCCTTCTTTTCTTTATGGTTGGAAGGAGCACTCCTGCCTGATCATTATCTTGTTAATGGCAGCTGCACTTTATGTGCGTTCCCCTGGGCTCTGGTCCACACAGCAGGCAAGCGGGCCACCCGTTTGGCATCAGTGCCTTGCAATATTCAGAGACCTAAGACAAAGAAAAAAGAACACGATGGACATAATGTTTAAATTACAGTTGATTTCTTTTTTATTAGGTGACTTTTAGCATGTTATAATATTTCTAAAAAAATAAATAAAAAATAAGAAAAATTAGGTAGTGCTTATAACTCAAAGTTATGGTGAACTCAAACCAGTATTTTATTTTTTTAGTTCCTCCCTTGCTGATGTTAGGAGCAATCAAGGTTGTTTCTTTTGAACAATAAAAAGTATGGACAATTATTATTTTTTTTTTGCATTTCTAGTGCATTGGAAAGTTTGCTATTTTGTAAACCCTTGATGTTGGATTGAAGGCATGTTCTGCATGTTAGGATCCTTCTGCTCAGGATGTGCAGCTAGGTCCCTTGTAAATGAAGCACTAGATACCAAAGAAGTCCTAGAAATACATCCATCTGAATATACAGTTACACCACACATGAATATGATATCCTCCTTAGGGCACAGAACATTATTTCAGTATGTATTGCGTTCAATATATGTATTTTTATTATTGGGTTACATTTTAGTTTTATGTTAATATTACTATTTTTGTACACGTGGGAAAGGAAAATCCATCCAGATATTCCACTAGAAATTGTGTTTACATTTTCAGTGGAAATTGGGACACAGAATGACATAAACGGTTTCAGGATGTGGTTTGTTGCTTTATTTCTTGCTATGACAACATTTAATAGTCCACACTGTCCGGTGCGATACATGGAAATTAACATTGAACACATTGCGCAGAAGACAAAAACCATCTTCGGTTATTTTTAAAGAAATAGGTCTAGTAACATTAAATTGATTGATCTTGTCTTCAAGGTAATCAAAAATGCTAAAGGAATATTAGGAATACTATCCTAATATGGATGGCAGCTCTTCTGGTCAATGCAAGTTTCATACAATAATACAATATAACACTGGGGTAAACCTGGGATTTTTTTTAATTAGAAGTTTCAATAACTCCTCGGTTTTGCTCCAAGGACTGTATACTAAGCCGTAAAGTCAGAAGACTGGACATGTATTCGATTTCTGTATATTCATCCTTAAAAAAACAAACAAACTACAATTTGAATTTTTTTTTTCAGGCTGAAATTAAATGAAAAATTCACTTGATTTAACAAGACGTGTTACCCTTACATTTTCAGGCAGACGGGTAGAACGTGATACCACCGCTAATACGGTTTCACAGCAGAACTTTCTTAACCGAGGCCTCAGCAAATCTATGGGCTTCCTGGCATGTAAAGAACAAGACGATGAAGATGACAGCTTCCCCTCGTTAGAACTTGGCTCCACCTATGAGGATATAGCAAAATCACATTACGCTTACAGCAATCTTCAGTCTAACCTTTTAGAAAGGAAACTTAGCGAACGCAGTCAAAGGAAAAAAAATTGGGCTTCCTCATTTGATGTATCGTCCATCTCTAGCCAAGGTACAGAAAGAGGGCTGTCTGCGGTAAAACCCTACAATCGCAATAGATCTGAAACTTTGAATGGACGAATTACAACCATGCCGAAAATGAAGGATCTCAGGCAGTCAAGTGATGCTGATGATGTTATCGGCAAACAGAAAATGGACCAAGCAAAACACGGACCAGAAGTGCCAACCTCTGTTGCCATTTCAAGTGCCTTGGAAAGGATCAGAGAAAAGAAGAAAAACCTGCAAATACTGCGAGATGCCATGAACATAGAAGGTTAGTCCCACTGAATGTTAAAACATTTTTTGGCTCATCAGTTCATGTGAACATTGTTCTTTTCCCAGTAACCATGAAAACTTATAAAAGTCATACAATGTTTTGCTCTCTTCTACATATGTTCTTTATCTGTTTCCACTTGACGCCTAGTTCTGTGCTGAATCCTTAATTTTTGTAAACATTTTTTTCAATGATTTTTGATGTTTTTGTCTGTTTTTGGGAAGGATGTCACAGATACTATATTATGTGTTTCTTTTATCCCAACAATCCATCTTTGGGTAGTTTTTTTTCTGAAATCCACCTAGTATTGAATGTATTGATCATTAAATGTGCAGTAATTAGAAGTGAGTTCTGTTTACCTATGGAGATTTTCAACTAAGAACCATGTATGGACAGCTGGTCAATGGGCAAGCAGCTATGTGGGCAAATGTGATAGTAAGATCAACATGCTGATGATTGTTAACCACCTTGAATGAAAGCAATGCTCCTGGCAGAAAATTAGCTTATGTCCTCCAGGGAGCCTCCGGCTTTCAGTCATGGAGGCGGTGCACAACGTGGTTACAGTCACCGCTCTCTATAATATGAATGGCAGCTGTTACCACCCCCTGTAACTTTGATTGACAGCTCGCTCTGCACACATGCTCTGCACATTATCTTACAGGGTAGCTACCTATAAGGGGCACTAGAGGATATGTTTTTCTTTCTAGAGGAGAGCTAATTTGCATTTTATTGACATTAATCAGTGTTCTTCAACAAAAAATATGAAATGTCAAATACTTCAATTTGTAGTATAGAAACTTTTTATTTTTAAACTGTAAAATATCTTATGATGTTGTAACTAAAGCGTGAATGTACTAAACAATTCTTTGGTCCTTCAGGTGCATCCCACAAAATTAAAATATCAAAAAGTTTATTTCGGTTCTTTAATACAAAAAGTGAAACTCCTATATTATATAGAGTCATTGCAGGCAGAGTGATCTATTTCAAGTGTTTATTTCTGTTAATGTTGATGATTATGGCTTACAGCCAATGAAAACCCAGAAGTCATTATCTCCGTAAATTAGAATACTTTATGACACCTGCTTGAAAAATTATTTTAAAATCCGAAATGTTGGCCTACTGAAATGTATGTTCAGTAAATGCACTCAATACTTGGTCGTGGCTCCTTTTGCATCAATTAATGCAGTGTGGCATGGAGGTGATCAGTCTGTGGCACTGCTGAGATGTTATGGAAGCCCAGGTTGCTGGTGTAGGTCCACTGTGTTTTATCAAGACCAAAATCAGATCAGTCGTCTACCAGGAAATTTTAGAGCACTTCATGCTTCCCTCTGCCGACAAGCTTTTTGGAGATGGAAATTTAATTCTCTAGCAGGTCTTTGCACCTGTCCACACTGCCAAAAGTACCAATACCTGGTTTAAAAACAACAGTATTACTGTGCTTGATTGGCCAACAAACTCATCTGACCTTAACCCCATAGAGAATCTCTGGGGTATTGTCAAGAAGAACATGAGAGACACAAGACCCAACAATACAGACAAGCCGAAGGCTGCTATTAAAGCTACCTGGGCTTCCATAACATCCCAGCAGTGCCACAGGTTGATCGCCTCCATGCCACGCCGCATTGATGCAGTAATTGATGCAAATGGAGCCTCGACCAAGTATTGAGTGCATTTACTAAACATACAATGGTTACGGAAAGTATTCACTTTTTGTTTCATTGCAGCCATTTGATAAATTCAAAAAAGTTCATTTTTTCTCATTAATGTACACTCTGCACCCTTCCTTGACTGAAAAAAAAACAGAAATGTAAAAATGTTTGTTAATAAAAAAAAAAGCTGAAATATCACATGGTCATAAGTATTCAGACCCTTTGCTCAGACACTCATATTTAAGTCACATGCTGTTCATTTCCTTGTGAGCCTCCTTGAGATGGTTCTGCTCCTTCATTGGAGTCCAGCTGTGTTTAATTAAACTGATAGGACTTGATTTGTAAAGGCACACACCTGTCTATATACAGTGGGTATATAGACCAAATGAGAATCATGAGGTCAAAGGAACTGGCCAAGGAGCTCAGAGACAGAATTGTTGTGAGTTCATTTTTCCCTTCACTATTGAGGTCTGATGAACTCCTTCCTCTGGTGAAGGAAGGTAAGGAAGGTAGTGAGGCTGATTATCAAACACCTGGGCAGCTAGATGATGACTGGGTGGCTGGAATTGAGGACTGGATATAAGGCTGCCGACGCCTTTCTTCCTGGCTGGTGATTTTCCTGCTGGATTCTTGGAGACCAGTCTGATTCCTGCATCTCAAAGCTAAGTTTTTCTGCTCTGCTTTGTACTCTTCAGTTTTGTGTTTGTTTTGCCTTGTTTTTTGGGAGTTCTGCCATCCCCGGCCGGGGGTGAGCTGAATTCCAATTTTGTCTCTGATCTGTTGATCTTTTGCTCTGTCTTCAGAATATACCTGAGTGCTGATATAGTCTATTGAAGCCTAGCGACTTCAGGGCCTGTTTTTCCTATCAGTCGGTTGGCTCATTTTGATAGGGTTTTTGCGGATGGCAGACAGTAGCTTTCCTATCCTGTCCTATGTAGTTAGCTTGGGCCCCATCATTTGCTCAACCTATCTTTCTATCTGTGTTAGTGTTTTCATCTTGCTTCACCGTCATTATATGTTGGGGGCTGCCTATTGCTTTGGGGTCTGCTCTGGGGCAGTTTAGTTTTTCCCCTTTCTGTCTTTAGGCTATCTAGTTCTCCGGCTGTGATCGAAGTGTCTAGGGCACCGTAGGAACCCCCCACGGCTACTGCTAGTTGTTGTGGATAGGTCCAGGGGTCTGCAATCCGATTGCTGCCAACCTCTCTGGTTTTTCTGGACTTAGCTGGTATTTTGTTTTTTCCTCCTTCGGTGACTCATCATAACAGAATCACCAGCCATACCGCAGATCCTAAGGTACTCAATAAGAGGAGAGTATTGTAGGAAAAAAAAAAGAAAAAAAAAAAGTCAGAATTTTTTTTTTTTTTTTTGTGCATATTTTTTCCTCTATATCTCTGAGGCCGTAGGAGGAATTTTTCTCTCAATGGAGATGAAGCAATTGTCTGATCGTGTGGAGCAGCTCGCTGCTGAAGTGCGGGGAATTTCTGCCTATCTTGCTCATTCACATGCTGCTGAACCAAAGATTCCCACTCCTGATGTGTTTTTTGGGGATCGGTCTAAATTCTTGAATTTCAAGAATAATTGTAAATTATTTTTTGCCTTGAAGCCTAACTCATCGGGGAACGCCGCGCAGCAGGTTAAAATTGTCATCTCTTTGCTGCGCGGCGATCCACAGGATTGGGCGTTTTCTTTCAAACCTGATGATCCTATTCTGAATAATGTGAACGCATTTTTTCAAGCCTTGGGGTTGTTGTATGATGAACCTAATGCTATTGATCAGGCTGAAAAGACCCTGTTGGCATTAAGCCAGGGTCGGGATTCGGCAGAGTTTTTCTGTCAAAAATTCCGAAATTGGGCGGTCCTTACTACCTGGAATGATGGTGCCTTGGCAGCCCTCTTTCGGAAGGGTTTGTCAGAAACTGTAAAAGATACTATGGTGGGATTTCCTATTCCCTCTGGTCTTGACGATTCTATGTCATTAGCCATTCAGGTGGATCGGCGTTTACGTGAACGCAAAACTACACTAGAGATTTTGCCACCTGTTGAACAACTGTCTGAACCTATGCAATGTGATAGAGTTTTGTCTAGGGCGCAACGTCAGGAGTTCAGAAGGCGTAATAAGCTGTGTTTTTTTTGTGGAGATGCCTCGCATATTATTTCTGTCTGCCCTAAACGAGAGAAACGTTGTGCACACACGTTTTCTGTGGGTGGTGTTCAACCTAAGTTTCTTCTGGCAATTACTCTGATCTGCTCCCTGTCCACATTTTCCGCCAAGGCTTTTGTGGATTCAGGAGCAGCTCTTAACCTGATGGACTTGGATTTTGCTAAACGTTGTGGATTTCCTATGACACCTCTGCGGACGCCTATCCCTTTGAGGGGTATTGATGCTACTCCTTTGGCGAAGAATAAACCTCAGTTTTGGACCCAGGTGGTAATGCGGGTCGCCCCAGACCATCAAGAAAATTGCAGATTTTTGGTGTTGCATAATTTGCATGATACCATTGTTCTGGGGTTTCCCTGGTTGCAAATCCATAATCCAGTTCTGGATTGGAAATCTTTGTCTGTGGTGAGCTGGAGTTGTCGGTGTGCCCTTAGTGATGCTCCTGTTTTCTCCACCTCTACCCAGTCGCATGATGTTCCTGCCTATTTGGCTGACTTTTATGATGTATTTAGTGAGAATGAGTCTGCGTCTTTGCCTCCTCATAGGAGTTATGACTGTGCAATTGAGCTGAACCCGGGGTGTAAATTCCCCAAGGGTCGGCTCTTCAATTTATCTGTACCTGAGCACGAGGCTATGCGATCCTATATTAAGGAGGCATTGGAGAAGGGTCATATTAGACCATCCTCTTCACCCTTAGGTGCTGGTTTTTTTTTCGTGGCTAAAAAGGATGGTTCATTAAGGCCTTGTATTGACTATCGTGCCCTCAACAAAATTACTGTTAAATATCAGTATCCGTTACCCCTGATTTCTGATCTATTCTCCAGAGTTAAAGGTGCTTGCTGGTTTACCAAGCTTGACCTCAGGGGGGCGTATAATCTTATTCGCATTAAGCATGGGGATGAATGGAAGACGGCGTTTAATACCCTGGAGGGACATTTTGAGTACCTGGTGATGCCTTTTGGGCTCACTAATGCCCCTTCTGTCTTCCAGTGCTTCATGAACGATATATTCCGAGACTTTGTGGATAAATTTTTGATTATCTATCTGGATGATATTTTGATCTTCTCCAAGAATTGGGACTCTCATGTGGAACATGTTCGGACTGTGTTCCGGATTTTGAGGGAGAATTCCCTGTATGTCAAGGGATCGAAATGCCTTTTTGGGGTACAGAGGATTTCATTTTTGGGATTTATTTTGTCTCCGTCAACTTTTGAAATGGACCCGGCCAAGGTACAGGCCATTTATGATTGGGTTAAGCCCACTTCTTTGAAGGCCCTCCAGAAGTTTTTGGGTTTTGCTAATTTTTATCGGAAATTTATAGCTAATTTTTCTGGTATTGCCAAGCCATTGACGGATTTGACTAGGAAGGGTGCTGATGTGCTGAATTGGTCTCCGGAGGCTGTTTCTTCCTTTCAGGAGCTGAAGCGAAGATTCACTTCTGCTCCGGTTTTGCGGCAACCTGATGTCTCACTCCCGTTTCAGGTGGAGGTGGACGCTTCTGAGATTGGTGCAGGAGCGGTGTTGTCCCAAAAAGATCCTGTGACATCTAAAATGAATCCTTGTGCTTTCTTTTCCCGAAAGTTCTCCCCATCCGAACGTAACTATGATGTGGGGAATCGGGAACTGTTGGCCATGAAATGGGCATTTGAGGAGTGGAGACATTGGTTGGAGGGAGCCAAACACCAAGTCGTGGTCCTTACTGACCACAAGAATTTGATTTACCTGGAGTCGGCCAAGCGCTTGAATCCTAGACAGGCTAGGTGGGCCTTGTTTTTCACACGTTTTGATTTTGTGGTCTCTTTTCTTCCGGACACTAAGAATGTCAAGGCAGACGCCCTCTCTAGGAGTTTCCTTGCTGATTCTCCTGTTGTGACTAAGCCTGCTACCATCTTAGGCGAGGGGGTAGTTCTTTCTGCCATCTCGCCCTATTTGAGACGTGCTCTGGAAGAGTTTCAGGAGGACAAACCTGAGCGTTGTCCCAGTGGAAAGTTGTATGTTCCTGACCAGTGGAGGAAGAGAGTGATGTCTGAAGTTCATTTCTCTGCATTGGCTGGACATCCAGGTAATTTTGGTACTAGAGATCTGGTGAGTCGGTCTTTTCGGTGGCCCGCCTTGTCTCATGATGTCAGGAATTTTGTGCAGTCCTGTGGGACTTGCTCCCGATCTAAACCTTGTTCTCGCTCTAGTGGGTTGTTGATGCCTTTGTCGGTGCCCAGGAGGCCATGGACCCATATTTCAATGGATTTTATCTCTGATATGCCTGTCTCTCAGAGAATGACTGTTATTTGGGTGATTTGTGATAGATTCTCTAAGATGGTCCATCTTGTACCACTCCCTAAGTTGCCATCTTCCTCTGAGTTGGTGCCCTTGTTTTTGCAACAGGTGGTTCGCTTGCACGGGATTCCTGAGAACATTGTATCTGACAGAGGAGTTTAGTTTGTGTCTAGATTTTGGAGGACTTTCTGTTCCAAGCTGGGAATTCAGTTGTCCTTCTCCTCTGCTTTTCACCCTCAGACCAATGGGCAGACGGAGAGAACAAACCAGACTTTGGAGTCATATTTGAGATGTTTTATTTCTGCCGATCAGGATGATTGGGTTTCATTTTTGCCCTTGGCCGAATTTGCTTTAAATAATAGAGCTAGTTCTGCCACTTTGATGTCACCTTTTTTTTGTAACTTTGGTTTTCACCCTCGATTTTCTTCAGGGCAGGTGGAGCCTTCTGCCTGCCCAGGTGTTGACACTGTGGTGGAGAGAATGCACCAGATCTGGGACCAAGTAGTGGATAAGTTGTCTCTCTCCCAGGAAAAGGCCCAGCGGTTTTCCAACCGGCGTAGGACCGTTGGTCCCCAGTTTAAGGTGGGCTATAAAGGTGGCTTCTCCTAAGTTTAAGCCTAGATTTATTGGACCTTACAAGATTTTGGAGATTATTAATCCGGTCTCTTTTCGGTTGGCTCTTCCTGTCACATTTAAAATTCATAATGTGTTTCATAAGTCCTTGTTGAAGAGGTTTGTTGAACCAGTAGTTCCTGTGGTGGCACCTCCTGACCCTATATTGGTTGAAGGTAACATGGAATATGAGGTAGAGAAGATACTGGATTCCCGTCTGGCTAGACGGAGACTCCAGTATTTGGTTAAGTGGAAGGGTTATGGTCAGGAGGATAATTCCTGGGTCTCTGCCTCTGATATTCATGCTGAAAGATTGGTGCATGCCTTTCATCGGGCTCACCCGGATCGCCCTGGTGGCATGGATGAGGGTTTGGTGACCCCTCCTCAAGGGGGAGGTACTGTTGTGAGTTCATTTTTCTCTTCACTATTGAGGTCTGATGAACTCCCTCCTCTGGTGAAGGAAGGTAGTGAGGCTGATTATCAAACACCTGGGCAGCTAGATGATGACTGGGTGGCTGGAATTGAGGACTGGATATAAGGCTGCCGACGCCCTTCTTCCTGGCTGGTGATTTTCCTGCTGGATTCTTGGAGACCAGTCTGATTCCTGCATCTCAAAGCTAAGTTTTTCTGCTCTGCTTTGTACTCTTCAGTTTTGTGTTTGTTTTGCCTTGTTTTTTGGGAGTTCTGCCATCCCCGGCCGGGGGTGAGCTGAATTCCATTTTTGTCTCTGATCTGTTGATCTTTTGCTCTGTCTTCAGAATATACCTGAGTGCTGATATAGTCTATTGAAGCCTAGCGACTTCAGGGCCTGTTTTTCCTATCAGTCGGTTGGCTCATTTTGATAGGGTTTTTGCGGATGGCAGACAGCAGCTTTTCTATCCTGTCCTATGTAGTTAGCTTGGGCCCCATCATTTGCTCAACCTATCTTTCTATCTGTGTTAGTGTTTTCATCTTGCTTCACCGTCATTATATGTTGGGGGCTGCCTATTGCTTTGGGGTCTGCTCTGGGGCAGTTTAGTTTTTCCCCTTTCTGTCTTTAGGCTATCTAGTTCTCCGGCTGTGATCGAGGGGTCTAGGGCACCGTAGGAACCCCCCACGGCTACTGCTAGTTGTTGTGGATAGGTCCAGGGGTCTGCAATCCGATAGCTGCCAACCTCTCTGGTTTTTCTGGACTTAGCTGGTATTTTGTTTTTTCCTCCTTCGGTGACTCATCATAACACAGAATTATGGCAAGGCACAGATCTGGCCAAGGTTACAAAAGAATTTCTGCAGTACTCAAGGTTCCTGAGAGCACAGTGGCCTCCATAGTCTTTAAATGGAAGAAGTTTGGGACCACCTGAATTCTTCCTTGACCTGGCAGTCCAGCCAAACTGAGCAATCATGGGAGACGAGCTTTGGTGAGAGAGGTAAAGAAGAACCCCAAGATCACTGTGGCTGAACTCCACAGATGCAGTAGGAAGATGGGAGAAAGTTCTACAAAAGTCAACTATCACTGAAGCCCTCCACCAGTCAGGCCTTTATGGCAGAGTGGCCTGATGGAAGCCTCTCCTCAGTGCAAGACATATGAAAGCCTGCATAGAGTTTGCTAAAAAACACATGTGGAGAAAAACAGGCACTGCACATTACTTGAACAATACAATCCCAACAGTGAAACATGGTGGTGGCAGCATCATGATATGGGGGTGTTTTTCAGCTGCATGGACAGGACGACTGGTTGCAATTGAAGGAAACATGAATGCGGCTAAGTACAGAGATATCCTGATGAAAACCTCGTCCAGAGTGTTCTGGACCTCAGACTTGGCCGAAGGTTCACCTTCCAGTAAGACAATGACCCTAAGCACAGAGCTAAAATAGCAAAGGAGTGGCTTCAGAACAACTCTGTGACCATTCTTGACTGGCCCAGCCAGAGCCCTGACCTAAACCCAATTGAGCATCTCTGGAGAGACCTGAAAATGGCTGTCCACCAACGTTCAGCATCCAACCTGATGGAACTGTAGAGGATCTGCAAGGAAGAATGGCAGAAGATCCCCAAATCCAGGTGTGAAAAACTTGTTGCATCATTCCCAAGAAGACTCATGGCTGTACTAGCTCCAAAGGGTGCTTCTACTCAATACTGAGCAAAGGGTCTGAATACTTCTGA
Organism: Dendrobates tinctorius; assembly: GCF_039654945.1. Classification (NCBI taxonomy): domain Eukaryota; kingdom Metazoa; phylum Chordata; class Amphibia; order Anura; family Dendrobatidae; genus Dendrobates; species Dendrobates tinctorius. The sequence continues at coordinate 39,974,618 of NW_027361679.1, read as the reverse complement.
CCATGTGATATTTCAGTTTTTCTTTTTTAATAAATTTGCAAACATTTCTGTGTTTTTTTTCAGTCAAGATGGGGTGCAGAGTGTACATTAACGAGAAAAAAATGAACTTTTTTGAATTTACCAAATGACTGCAATGAAACAAAGAGTGAGAAATTTAAAGGGGTCTGAATACTTTCAGTACACACTGTACATTTCAGTAGGCCAACATTTCTGGATTTTAAAATAATTTTTTTCAATCTGGTGTTATAAAGTATTCTAATTTACTAAGATAATGACCTTTGGGTTTTCAATCCATCTATCCATAGAATAATGATAACTTTGTGTTTTGTGGGGACTAATACCTGGACCCCTAATGATCCCAAGAACATGGCTCTTAAATGCACCTTCGGATTAAAATTCGGGGCTCGGCATGTGCACCACATCATCCGCTTATTGTCTGCAGGATTGCAGAGATAGGTGATACCTTTCAGTGTTGGAAATATCCATTTAAATTATTAGTATTCACTGTTACAATGAAAAGAACTGCATTTCTGAAAGGAATTCTAATATGATATTATGCTAATTACACTCTTCTAGACTGTATACTAAGCTATTACTAGATCTCATTATTAGCAGTTTGTTTTGATTTTCTTTGATGGCAATCAGAATTTTTTACTTGTTTTTAACCAATTTATCACCTATGCATAGGTTAGATGATAACTTGCTGATAGTGTGAGTCTGACTTCTGGGACTCGTACCAGTTGGCTGAAGGGGGAATTTTAATCCTCAATGGGGGGGACTTTTATCCCTGTTATAAAATGGAACAGCAGGCCAAGATGCCCAACTACCTATCCATTCATTCTCTATGGGGCTGCAGGAAAAAGCTATGCACAGCGCTCGACAGTCCCTTAGGGAATGAATGAAGCAGCGGCCACACATGCACACTGCTTCTTTATTCTAACAGGGATGAAGGGACCCCATTTTGCCAATCTATGCCAATCCCAGTGGTTGGATCTCCACTGATCCTATGGATAGGTGAGATGTCGTTTTCACTGGACAAACCCGTAAAGCTTGTACCCATTATAGCAAGTTATCTGCTACCTCATGTAAGTACAGGACTGATCTGAACTATTGGAGCTTATCTTATCTGAATATTCCTCCAGGCTGAGTTGCTTCATTCATTCAGAAGTACGGTAGTAAAAATGGCTTGTCTCTCTGTAGTTGCTGCACCCAGATATACCAGTTACCTGGTGTCCTGCACCCAATGCTAAATGTTAATTATATCTTTTCAGTAAATCAGTATAATTTGTGGTTATATATGATTGACTTCAGTGAAGATGTGCTATTGGTGTTTTGTTATTTACGCTGGGATTACAAATTCACTGTAATGTCGCCTGTTATGAATGGGTCACCGAGGAGAAAAAAGCAAAACAAGCTAAGTCACAGAAAACCAGAGAGGTTGGTAACTATGCAGATTGCAGATCCCTGATCCTACCACACAACTAGCAGCAGCCGTGGAGCGTACCTACGATGTTCCTAGACGCTTTGTCACAGCCGGAGGTCTAAATAAGCCTGAAGCATGAAAAGGGGAAAACTAACTGCCCCAGAGCAGACCCCAAAGGAATAGATAGCCCCCACACATGTATTGACGGTGAAACAAGATGAAGGCACAAACACAGGCAGGAAAATAGGCTGAGCAAACGATGAGGCCCAAACTAACTAGAAAGGAAAGGAAAGACACTATCTGCAACCTGCAAAAACCCTACAAAAATAATGTCCAACACTTCTGATAGCAAAATTAACCCTGAAGTCACTAGACGTCTCCCACTATATCAGCACTCTGAAATATTCCGAGACAGAGCAAAAAGAGACCAAACTAGTAAGGGACAAAAAGCAAATTGGCAAAATACTGATAAATAAGAGTGGAAATTCAGCACAGCCCCCAGCCGGGGCTGGCTGACCACGCAAAAAACTGAATAGACCAACAAAATCAAGTGTGAACATTAGCAGAAAAACTTAGCTTTAGATGACTGGAACAGAGCTGAAAATCAAGAGCTGACAAGCCAGAAGGAATCACCAGCAACTGAATAGGGCGTTGGCTGTCTTAAATCCAATCTGAGACTACTGAAGTCCAATCGTCATCCTCATTCTCAGGTGGCAGATCTCCACCGATCAAATCAGCCTCACTACCTCCTGTTACCACCAGAGGGAGTCTGGAAGGAGAACTCACAACTGGTGAAGCAGAGAATGAACTCACAACAGTCGCCATAACAAACACTAGCGGACAGCGGCGCCTGCGATCGGCGCACCCAAAATCCGAAAAGTTAGATTTTGGCGCGCACGGCGCACCGTCAAAAGTGCGCAGCGCAGGTCAAAGCGCAACTAGCGCACGGCCTGCGCACGATCTGCGCACCCTATGCTAAAGATAGGGTGCGCCGATCGCAGGCGCCGCTGTCCGCTAGGAGGCGGCGCTACAAGCAAGGGGCGGGCACGCCGGGCAGAGAGCCGGCTCGGGGGCGGAGCTACCCCCGGCCGTGCGTGCGCTTAAAAAGCGCTAATGTGAAACCAGCCTTAGCGACCGCCGATACGCCTTTTAACGGCGGTATTTAACTGTACTAAAACCACAGCGCCGCTAATTCACGGCGCTGTGGAGAAAGTGAATAGCGCCCCCCCAGTGTCGAATTTTCTCCGGGGTCTCGGCTGCCGGGGGTAGCCGAGTCCCCAGAAAACATGAATCGGTCGTTTTTTACCGACCCCGCTTTTGCGATCGCCGTTATTAATCCTATAACGGCAACCGTAAAAAAAAAAGCCGCGATTGTGCATTAAATTTCTCTTTCCTCTGATGTGATCACACATCAGAGGAGAGAGAAAGAGAGTCCCCGATCCCCCCCCCCCCGGTATCTCTCCGTGGTCCTCTGTCCCCTCCCGGTGGTCCTGCATCCCGCCGACGTCCTCCGGTGGGCGTCGCCATCTTGGATCCGGAGAAAATGGCGGACGCATGCGCAGTGCGCCCGCCGGGAATCTGCAGGCTCCGGCTGGCAGATTCCATTCATTAATTTTGATCACGATGATAAACTATCATCGTGATCAAAATAAACAAAATAGTACATAATCCCCCCGTTTATCACCCCCTTAGTTAGGCCAACATAACGAAATAAAGAAAATTATTTTTTTTTCAGTTTTCCATTAGGGCTAGGGTTAGGGTTGGATTAGGGTTAGGGTTGGGCTAGGGTTAGGGCTCGGGTTAGGGCTAGGGTTAGAATTAGGGTTAGGGCGAACTAGGATTAGGGTTAGAATTAGGGTTGGGATTAGGGTTAGGGTTGGGGTTAGGGGTATGTTGGGGTTAGGGTTGGAGCAAGAATTGAGGGGTTTCCATTATTTACCAACTTTGGGGGTCTAAAAATTGGGTATAAAAAAATCACTTTTTATTTTCACGGCTCTGCGTTTATAAACTTCTGTGAAGCGCTTGGGGGTTCAAAATGCTCACCACATATCTAGATAAGTTCCTTAGGGGGTCTAATTTCCAAAATGGGGTCACTTGTGGGGGGTTTCCACTGTTTAGGCCCATAAGGGGCTCTGCAAATGCAACATGACGCCCGCAGACCATTCCATCAAAGTCTGCATTCCAAAATGGCACTCCTTCCCTTCTGAGCTCTCCCATGCGCCCAAACAGTGGTTCCCCCCACATATGGGGTATCGGCGTTCTCAGGACTAATCGCACAACAACTGTGGGGGTATGATTTCTCCTGTTACCCTTGTAAAAATAAAAATTTGGGGGCGAAAAGATCATTTTTGTGGAAAAAAAAATGGATTTTTTATTTTCACGGCTCTACGTTATAAGCTTCTGTGAAGCACTTAAAGGTTCAAAGTGCTCACCACACATCTAGATAAGTTCCTTAATGGGTCTAGTTTCCAAAATAGGGTCACTTGTTGGAGGTTTCCACTGTTTAGGCACAATAAGGGCTCTCCGAACGCAACATGGTATCCAATCTCAATTCCAGCCAATTCTGCGTTGAAAAAGTCAAACGGCACTCCATCCCTTGCGAGCTCTGCCATGTGCTGAAAAAGTGGTTTACCCCCACATATGGGGTATCGGCGTATTCAGGAGAAATTGTACAACAAATTTTGTGGTTGATTTTTCTCTTTTAACACTTGTGAAAATAAAAAAAATTGGTTCTGAAGTTAATTTTTTGCAAAAAAAAGCTAAATGTTAATTTTTTCCTTCCACATTGCTTTAGTTCCTGTGAAGCACTTAAAGGGTTAATAAACTTCTTGAATGGGGTTTTGAGCACCTTGAGGGGTCTAGTTTTTAGAATGGTGCCACTTTTGGGTATTTTCTGTCATGTGCACCCCTGAAAATGACTTTAAATATGATGTGGTCCCTAAAAAAAATGGTTTTGTAAATTTTGTTGTAAAAATGAGAAATCGCTGGTCAACTTTTAACCCTTATAACTTCCTAACAAAAAAAAAAAATTTTGCTTCCAAAATTGTGGTGATGTAAAGTAGACATGTGGGAAATGTTATTTATTAAGAAATTTTTGTGACACATCTCTCTGATTTAAGGGCATAAAAATTTAAAGTTTTAAAATTGCAAAATTTTCGCTATATTTCTGTTTTTTTCATAAATAAACACAAGACTTATCGAAGAAATTTTACTACTAACACGAAGTACAATATGTCACGAAAAAACAATCTCAGAATCACCGGGATCCATTAAAGCGTTCCAGAGTTATAACCTCATAAAGGGACAGTGGTCAGAATTGTAAAAATTGGCCTGGTCATTAAGCTGCAAACTGGCTCTGACGCTAAGGCTACTTTCACACATCAGGTTTTCGGCGTCAGGCGCGTTCCGGATCCGTCTTGCGCTTGACAGCCAAAACCGGATCCGTCTCATCCGGTTCATCCGGTTTTCGACGGATTACGCCGGATTCGGTTTTTAAAATCGCCCCTTGTGGCCTTCCGAAAGGGATTGGCTACTGAAAAACTATATATAGCGTGTTCCTACAGCCCTTCTTTGACAGGTTGTAAAGGAGAAAGTGCAGGTTGGAGAGAAGAGCAAGTTACTGGCGAAGATGGATGTTGTGATTGGAAATATTTTGAAGAATTTGGCGGATTTTACAGCGGAGGCGAATCGTTTGAGGGTGATTGTTCTGGAGAAGGAGAGAGCGAGACAGCAGCGCATCAGGCATCGTAGACGACGTTTGTGGTTCCACCCCACCACAGCCAAGAGAATGACGCGTGGGGTCTATTCTACACTCTGCATGGACCTTAGACGAAACCCGGATAAATTTTTTGGATATGTTCGGATGAAAATGGAGAATTTTGATTACTTGGTGGAGCGCATTGCACACCTCATAAGAAAATCGGACACCTATTGCCGCTTCTCTGTTTCACCCGCAGAGCATCTGATGGTGACTTTAAGGTAAGCCACATTTATTGGATATGCTCGCATCAGAGGACACTTTCACTGCAATCTTGTTGGTGGTAGTTTGCAGCTCCAAGTGTTATAGCTGACTTTTGGTATGTAATGCTGTGATTTTAACCCCTTCCTGACATCAGACGTACTATCCCGTCCATGGGACCCGGGCCCCTATGCCCATGGACGGGATAGTACGTCTACCGCGATCAGCGGCGCCCACGTGGTGAGCGCCGCTGATCGCGGCCGGGTGTCAGCTGATTATCACAGCTGACACCCGGCACAATGTGTCAGGGGCGGTCACGGACCGCCCCCGACACGTTAACCCCTTGCACACCGCGATCAAACATGATCGCGGTGTACCGGGGGTTAAAGGGAAGCATCGGCAGGGAGGGGGCTCCCTCCGTGCTTCCCTGAGCCCCCCACGGCAGCGCAATGTGCAGCGCTGCTGCCGGGGGCTCCTTTCCTGCAGGCCCCCGAATCTAAGATGGCGACGGGGGCCTTCGGGGGCCTGCAGGAAGCTGGCTTCCTCAGTGCCTGCAAAGCGCAGGCATGAGGAAGCCTTGTGCACTGCCTGTGACAGATCGCTGATCTGTCACAGTGATCTGTGATGTGACAGATCAGCGATCTGTCACAGAACAGTTATGTCCCACCTGGGACTATTTAATAAAGTAAAAAAAAAATAAAAAAAAAGTGTTAAAATAATTTAAAAAAAATCGCCAAATAAATTACAAAAAAAAAAAATATTCCCCCAAATAAATCCATTTTTTGAAAATAAAAAAAAAAACAATAAAAGTACACATATTAGGTATCGCCGTGTCCGTAACGACCCGCCCTATAAAACTGTCCCATTAGTTAACCCCTTTAGCGAACCCCTTAAAAAATAAAAATAAAAAACGAAGCAAAAAATAATGATTTATTATCATACCGCCAAACAAAAAGTGTAATAACGCGCGATCAAAAAGACGCATATAAATATCCATGGTACCGCTGAAAACGTCATCTTGTCCCGCAAAAAACGAGCCGCAACACAGCATCATCAGCGAAAAAATAAAAAAGTTATAGCTCGCAGAATAAAGCGATGCAAAAATAATTATTTTTTATATAAAATAGTTTTCATTGCATAAAACTGACAAAACATAAAAAAACTACCTAAATGAGGTATCGCTGTAACCGTACTGACCCGAAGAATAAAACCGCTTTATCAATTTTACCGCACGCGGAACGGTGTAAACGCACCCCCCCCCCAAAGTAATTCATGAAACGCTGGTTTTTGTTCATTCTGCGTCCCAAAAATCGGAATAAAAAGTGATCAAAAAATGTCACGTGCCCGAAAATGGTACCAATAAAAACGTCAACTCGTCCCACAAAAAATAAGACCTCACATGACTCAGTGGGTCAAAATACAGAAAAATTATAGCTCTCAATATGTGGTGATGCAAAAACTATTTTTACAATAAAAAGCGTCTTTTAGAGTATGACAGCCACCAAACATAAAAACCGCCATAAATAGAAAATCAATCCCCCCATTATCACCCCCTTAGTTAGGGAAAAATAATAGAATTAAAAAAATGTATTTATTTCCATTTTTCCATTAGGGTTAGGGCTAGGGTTAGGATTAGGGTTAGGGCTTGGGTTAGGGCTAGGGTTAGGGGTGTGTTGGGGTTCGGGTTGGAGTTAGAATTGGGGGTTTCCACTGTTTGGGCACATCAGCGGCTCTCCAAATGCAACATGGCGTCTGATTTCAATTCCAGCCAATTCTGAGTTGAAAAAGTCAAATGGTGCTCCTTCCCTTCCAAGCTCTGACATGCGCCCAAACAGTGTTTTACCCCCACATGTAGGGTATCAGCCTACTCAGGACAAATTGCAAAACAATTTTTGGGGTCCAATTTCTCCTGTTACCCTTAGGAAAATAAAAAATTGGGGGCAAAAATATCATTTTTGTGGAAAAAAATGTTTTTTTTATTTTCACGTCCGAGCGTTATAAACTTCTGTGAAGCACTTGGGGGTTCAAAGTGCTCACCACACATCTAGATAAGTTCCGTGGGGGGTCTAGTGTCCAAAATGGGGTCACTTGTGGGGAGTTTCAATAGTTTAGGTACATTAGGGGCTCTCCAAAGGCAACATGACACCCGCAGACCATTCCATCAAAGTCTGCATTCCAAAACGTCACTACTTCCCTTCCGAGCCCTGACGTGTGTCCATACAGTAGTTTTCTCCCACATATGGGGCGTCAGCGTACTCAGGACAAATTGGACAACAACTTTTGGGGTTCAATTTCTCCTGTTACGCTTGGGAAAATAAAAAAATTGGGGACTAATTGATCATGTTTGTGGAAAAAATACAATTTTTTTATTTTCATGCCCGGGCATTATAAACTTCTGTGAAGCACTGGGGGGTTCAAAGTGCTCACCACACATCTAGATAAGTTCCTTGGGGGGTCTAGTTTCCAAAATGGTGTCATTTGTGGGGGGTTTCCACTGTTTTGGTACATCAGGGGTTTTCCAATCGCGACATGGTGTCCGATCTCAATTCCAGCCAAAAACATCAAATGGCGCTGCTTCCCTTCCGAGCTCTGCCATGCGCCCAAATAGTGGTTTACCCCCACATGTGGGGTATCAGCGTACTCAGGACAAATTGCACAATAACTTTTAGGGTCCTGTTACCCTTGGGAAAATAAAAATTGGGGTGAAAAGATCATTTTTGTGGAAAAAATATGATTTTTTAATTGTACCGCTGTACGTTATAAACTTCTGTAAAGCCCTTGTGGGTTCAAAGTTCTCACCACATATCTAGATAAGTTCCTTGGGGGGTCTAGTTTCCAAAATGGGTTCACTTGTAGGGGGATTCCACTGTTTAGGTACATCAGGGACTCTCCAAAAGTGACATGGCGTCCGATCTGAATTCCAGACAATTTTGCATTGAAAAAGTCAAACGGCGCTCCTTCCATTCTGAGCTCTGCCATGCGCCGAAACAGTCGTTCCCCCCCACATATCAGGTATCAGCGTACTCAGGACAAATTCACAATAACTTTTGCAGTCCAATTTCTCCTGTTACCCTTGGTAAAATAAAAAAAATTGAACCTGAATTATTTTTTTTGTGAAAAAAAGTTAGATGTTCATTTTTTTTTTTAAATATTCAAAAAAATTCCTGTGATGCACCTAAAGGGTTAATAAACTTCTTGAATGTGGTTTTGAGCACCTTAAGGGGTGCAGTTTTTAGAATGGAGTCACTTTTGGGTATTTTCTATCATATAGACCCCTCAAAGTGGCTTCAAATGTGATGTGGTCCGTAAAAATAAAATGGTGTTGTAAAAATGAGAAATCGCTGGTCAACTTTTAACCCTTATAACTTCCTAACAAAAAAAAATTTTGGTTCCAAAATTGTGCTGATGTAAAGTAAACATGTGGGAAATGTTAGTTATCAAGTTTTTTGGGTGCCATATCTCTGTGATTTAAGGGCATAAAAATTCAAAGTTGGAAAATTGCGAAATTTTCAAAATTTTCGCCAAATTTCCGTTTTTCTCACAAATAAACGCAAGTTATTTGAATGAAATTTTACCACTAACATGAAGTACAATATGTCACGAGAAAATATTGTCAGAATCACCGGGATCCATGGAAACGTTCCAGAGTTATGACCTCATAAAGGTACAGTGGTCAGAATTGTAAAAATTGGCCTGGTCATGAACGTGCAAACCACCCTTGGGGGTGAAGGGGTTAAACTAATTGATTGTTTTTTAATTCCCCACAGATTTCTTGCAACTGGAGAATCCCTTTCGTCACTGCATTTCCAGTACAGACTCGGGATTTCCACCATATCTGGAATAGTGAAGTACACATGCCGTGCACTGTGGGACTCCTTAGCTGAAGAGTTTTTACCAGAGCCCACAACAGAGAGGTGGATTGAAATTTCAGAAAAGTTTCAACAGATATGTCAGTTTCCGAACTGCTTGGGCGCTGTGGACGGGAAACATATCCGCATTGTAAAGCCAGCCGGATCGGGATCGGAATATTTCAATTACAAGAAATATTTTTCAATTGTCCTCATGGCCATCGCTGACGCGGAATACAAATTTATTGCTGTTGATATTGGGGCCTATGGGCCGCTCCAATGACTCTCAAGTTTTCAAACTGTCTGCCATGGGGCGTAAACTGTATGGAAACACCTTCCAGTTCCCACCCCCTAGACCGCTGTCGCAAACATCTGGTCCACCTATGCCATTTGTCTGTGTAGGGGATGAAGCCTTCCAGCTGTCAGAACACCTTTTGAAACCGTACGGTAGCAGAGGATTGTCAAGAACAAAACGCATTTTTAATTACTGCCTCACAAGAGCAAGAAGAATGGTTGAATGTACCTTTGGTATTCTGACAGCCAAATGGCGGGTCCTATTGACTGCAATCAACCTCAAGACAGAAACTGTGGACGAGGTGATCAAAGCTTGCGTGGTACTCCACAATTTTGTTATCTGCAAGGAACCCATTTCCATTGAGGACACCTCTGAAGAAACCACCTTGCAAGATTACCAGGACATTACCACTAGAAGTTCTGTGACGGTTTTAGTAATGAGGGACAATTTTGCACTATACTTTATGTCACTTCAAGGCAGAGTACACTGGCAGGATGACAGAGTGTGAAAGATTTGTGCCCTTAACCAAACTTGTGTACCTTCTGTACCAACAGTATATACCTTTGCCAACCAAAGTTGGCTATCTTGTCATGGTCTCTATTTTTAGCTTTAGGCCACAGGTGTGTACCTGGTTGTGTTTTATGCATAGTATTTCACCTTTTAGCAAAAGTTGTGTACATTGTTAGGAAATCACCAACAATAAACACAACTTTTTAGGTGAAATACTTTGCTTCAAACACAACTAGGAACACAACTGTGGCAAAAAGCTAAAATTTACCCACAGTTATATACCTGGTTTTGAATACCTTTTTACCTTTGAAATACCCTGTATTTAACCTTTTTTTTAAACATAGTTCGCCGCAGAAAGAAATGACAGACAACCATTGTAAAACGATAATTTATCTTTTATTTAAAATATTTTTTTTTTGTAAAATGTTTTTAAAGTGAAAAAAACTTTTTTAATAAATGTTTTAAACCAAACGACCATTTTTATTAAAAAAACACATTATAAATCTGTGTAGTGTGGGGTGGAAATACTGCTGGAGGGGCTGCGGGACACTTCGACACTGGGAGTGTGGAGAGAGAACTGGGATCGTGGTGGGGAAGGAACAGTTAGAGGTGAAGGTGTGGAAAAAGCTACAGAATGGGTGGACATGTGGGAGGCAGAAGAGGTGGTGGGCGGTGGAGTGGAGGGTTGAGCAGGGACTGTAGGAGCAGATGATGTTGATGGCAAGTTGTATGGGGAAGGAGTTTGGTACGGGGAAGGAGTTTGGTACGGGCAGGTTGCTGGAAGTGGGGAGATGTCTGGTACTGGGGAGGTTGCTGGTACTGGGGAGGTTGCTGGTACTGGGGAGGTGGCTGGTATGTAATAGGAGGGGAAGGATGGAAAGTGGCTGGAGGGGGTGCAGGTGGAGGAACTACTGGGGTGTGAGGAGGAGGTTGGGAGGTAACGTGCTGGAGAGCACCGTGGCATGAATGCATTACATGCATCTGCTGGGTAGGAGAGAGCGTTTCCATGCGCTCCACAACAGACCTGAAAAAGGTGTGGTTTGGCGAAAATCTTGCTTCTGAATGCATGGTTTGCAGAAGTGTCTTCACCTCCAGAATGCTGGAGTTGATCTGCTGAAAGCCTGCGGAGATTTGCTCTGACAAGACTTTTAGACAGTTCTGGAAAGATGCATTCAGATGCAAGAACTCTGGCGCATAAGTCTTTTCCTGACCCCTCTGCCGCTGTCGCCCAGTACCCGCAGGTGTACTAGAGGTGGCAGGGGCAGAAGGGTGGGGTAAATGGAAAGCGATCTCCTCACCAGCAGCTTCATATAATGTAGGCGGCCACGATGCTCCTGTGCTGGTGGATGGGACAGATGGGTCGAATGTGTGGGAAGGCTGGGAAGGTGCAGATGTACCGGGGCGGTCTCCTCAGGGATCGCCTCAGAAGGGTCCAATCGTGCAGGCTCCCGAGTGCTGCTCACCGTGCTGTGGAATAAAGAGAAAAAAAAACAATTAAAATAGTGACATGGCATGGCCCTGGCTGAAAAAAAATTGTTACATCTAAACATTTTTTTTTCACATGTGGTGTGTAATATTTACCTTCTGGTGACCATTGTATCCCGGAGGAACGACAGGGCTCGTGCGTACTTGTACTTGCTCCTGCGTCCTCCAGATCCACTCGGGGCCCGCATCTCTTTATTGAACTCCTTCTTGAAACGATCCCTCACAGACCGCCACCGCTTCACAATTCTGTCCCCTGAAATGAGAAAGGACAAAGTGGTTAGTATACAACATCAGTGTTTCCCAAACTCCAGTCCTCATGGTCCCCAGGGGTCATGTATTCAGGATTTCCATAGTAAATAGAAATCCTGAACACATGATCCGTGGGGACCACGAAGACTGGAGTTTGGGAAACACTGGTTTACATCAAGCAACCGGTACTGTATATACTTACGCTCTTTAATCTGGGCCCGAGCATCGAGGTCCTCCCAGCGGGCCACAAGGAGCGAACAGATTTCCTCCCAGAGTCGTCGGGTAACGATCAGGTCAGCATGGCGGCGGTCAGCCATATTCCATAGCGGCTCCCTTTCTCTGACGAGATCGATGAGGTGGTCAACATCAATTTCTCCATCCTCACCGTCTGAGTCGGGAGCACGCTGTGAAGGCTGTTAAAGTAAAATAGAAAAATAGCAAAATTAGTCACCACACTTAAGACATGAAATAAAAAGTGTACCAAAATTTCACTTAAATATTATACCTACACGCTGGTGACCGCCGCGTTGCTGTCGCCGACGACCCTGGGAGGCACTGCGAGGACCTCTTGGCCGAGCACCAGATTGGGAAGACTAGAGAAGAAAAGAAAAAAATTTATGTGTTTGGATGTTGGCATTTGTTTGCTGTGTGTGGTCTGCAGAACATTGTTTTCTATGTGTTGTGTGTAGTGTGATGTTGTGTTTCTGCGTTTGATGCAAAAAACTTACCAATTGTGAGCCCACTCCAGGTGTCTGTCCACCCCTTCCTTCTTCTTCTGAGAGCTCCTCTTCAGCTTGTGATTCCTGTTTTGAAATAAAAGGCAATGAATAGACATATATTACAGAGATGATGGATTTTGGAAATAAAAACTTACCGTCAAACGCTGACGATGCGAGGGAGGGCTCCCAGAAGAAGATGTGCTTTCCTCTTGCTGGCCAGACTCCATGGCTGTGGGTGGTGCTGTTGCTGCTGCCAGTGCTGCCACTGATGCTGCTGCATCTCTTGGGCGGCTGTTGAATAAAGAGAAACAAAGGGCCAATGAATATCTTGATATTCCATGGCCCTAGTTTTGAGGAATGGGGGATTTGATAATTACCGTCTCTCATCTGCTGCTGGACTCCCCTCCCGTTGTTCAGCATGTTCCCTTTGCTGCTCCATTTGGGGTGGTGGTGGTGCTGATGGTGCTGCAGTGGTCTCCTGCCTTCTCCTGCGCCTGGTTGCTGTCTTGGGTGGCATGTTGGGTGTGGCTGAGGGTCCCACTGTCATGCTTTTATATATGTGTCTTGTGGGCAGAGCTACTGAGCATGCTCAGACCCAAAAAAACGGATCCGGCCACCGGATCCGGCGCATTGCGGCACTCATAGGCTTTCATTGTGTGAAAAAGCCGGATCCGGCGTGTCCGGCTTTTTCGCCGGAGACAAAAAACGTTACAGTAGCCTTTTTTTCCAGACGCCGGATTGCGACACATTGCCGGATCCGGCGAAAACCGGATGAAACGCATGGCCATCCGGCCCGATCCGGCGCAAATGCAAGTCAATGGGGGGGAAACCGGATCCGGCATTGCATTTCGCCGGATCCGGTTTTTGTCAAAAGTGCCGGATCGCGCCTGACGGCGAAAACCTGATGTGTGAAAGAGGCCTAAGGGTTTAATAAAATAATCTTTGTTGGTAGCACTTCCTAAGGCTGGAGTCACACACAACGTATAAAAAAAGGTCCGTTTTTCACGGACCAGAATCGCACAAATGTTTCATGAAGTGATACGTGTGTCATCCGATTGTAATGCGATGATGCGATTTTTCTCGCATCTAAGCATCCGTGTGACATCCGTTTTGCATTCATATGGCAAGATTTTCTCACTGGCTTGTAAAATGGACATATAATGGATCCCAATGACAGGTTTTAAAACACAAGCGAAAGAATAGATATAGACACATAGAAAACAAAAAAAAAAAAATAATATATATATATATACATATATATATATATATATATATATATATATATATATATATATATATATATATATATATATATATAGTACAGACCAAAAGTTTGGACACACCTTCTCATTCAAAGCGTTTTCTTTATTTTCAGGAGTATGAAAATTGTAGATTCACTCTGAAGGCATCAAAACTATGAATTAACACATGTGGAATTATATGATTAACAAAAAAGTGTAAAGCAACTGAAAATACTGTATGTCTTATATTCTAGGTTCTTCAAAGTAGCCACCTTTTGCTTTGATTACTGCTTTGCACACTCTTGGCATTCTCTTGATGAGCTTCAAGAGGTAGTCACCGGATATGGTTTTCACTTCACTGGTGTGCCCTGTCAGGTTTAATAAGTGGGATTTCTTGCCTTATAAATGGGGTTGGGACCATCAGTTGCGTTGTGCAGAAGTCTGGTGGATACACAGCTGATAGTCCTACTGAATAGACTGTTAGAATTTGTATTATGGCAAGAAAAAGGCAGCTAAGTAAAGAAAAACTAGTGGCCATCATTACTTTAAGAAATGAAGGTCAGTCAGTCCGAAAAATTGGGAAAACTTTGAAAGTGTCCCCAAGTGCAGTGGCAAAAACCATCAAGCGCTACAAAGAAACTGGCTCACATAAGGACTGCCCCAGTAAAGGAAGACCAAGAGTCACTTCTGCTGCGGAGGATAAGTTCATCTGAGTCACCAGCCTCAGAAATCGCAGGTTAACAGCAGCTCAGATTAGAGATTAAGTCAATGCCACACAGAGTTCTAGCAGCAGACTCATCTCTACAACAACTGTTAAGAGGAGACTTTGTGCAGCAGGCCTTCATGGTAAAACAACTGCTAGGAAACCACTGCTAAGGATAGGAAACAAGCAGAAGAGACTTGTTTGGGCTAAAGAACACAAGGAATGGACATTAGACCAGTGGAAATCTGTGCTTTGGTCTGATGAGTCCAAATTTGAGATCTTTGGTTCCAACCACCGTGTCTTTGTGCGACGCAGAAAAGGTGATCGGATGGACTCTACATGCCTGGTTCCCACCGTGAAGCATGGAGGAGGAGGTGTGATGGTGTGGGGGTGCTTTGCTGGTGACACTGTTCGGGATTTATTCAAAATTGAAGGCATACTGAACCAGCATGGCTACCACAGCATCTTGCAGCGGCATGCTATTCCATCCGGTTTGTGTTTAGTTGGACCATCATTTATTTTTCAACAGGACAATGACACCAAACACACCTCCAGGATGTGTAAGGGCTATTTGACCAAGAAGGAGAGTGATGCAGTGCTACGCCAGATGACCTGGCCTCCACAGTCACCAGACCTGAACCCAATTGAGATGGTTTGGGGTGAGCTGGACCGCAGAGTGAAGGCAAAAGGGCCAACAAGTGCTAAGCATCTCTGGGAACTCCTTCAAGACTGTTGGAAGACCATTTCCGGTGCCTACCTCTTGAAGCCCATCAAGAGAATGCCAAGAGTTTGCAAAGCAGTAATCAAAGCAAAAGGTGGCTACTTTGAAGAACCTAGAATATAAGACATATTTTCAGTTGATTCACACTTTTTTGTTAATTATATAATTCCACATGTGTTAATTCATAGTTTTGATGCCTTCAGAGTGAATCTACAATTTTCATAGTCATGAAAATAAAGAAAACTCTTTGAATGAGGTGTGTCCAAACTTTTGGTCTGTACTGTGTGTGTGTTTGTGTATATAATATAATTATATATAATACACTGCGTGCAGAATTATTAGGCAAGTTGTATTTGAGAGGATTCCTTTTATTATTGAACAACAACTATGTTCTCAGTCAACCCTAAAGACTCATAAATATCAAAGCTTAATATTTTTGTAAGTTGGAGTGGGTTTTTTTTAGATTTGGCTATCTTAGGAGGATATCTGTTTTTTCAGGTAACTATTACTGTGCAGATTTATTAGGCAACTTAATAAAAATCAAATATATACCCATCTCACTTGTTTATTTTCACCAGGTAAACCAAGATAACAACACAAAATTTAGAAATAAACATTTGTGACATTCAAAAACAAAAAAAAAATAAGTGACCATTATAGCCACCTTTCTTTGCGATGACACTCAAAAGCCTTCCATCCATAGATTCTGTCAGTTGATTGATCTGTTTACGATCAACATTGCAATGTGCTGCAGCCACCACAGCCTCCTTGACACTGTTCCGAGAGGTGTACTGTTTTCACTCCCTGTAGATCTCACATTTTATGAGGAACCACAGGTTCTCTATGGGGTTCAGATCAGGTGAACAAGGGGGCCATGTCATTATTTTTTCTTCTTTTAGACCTTTACTGGGCAGCCAATCTGTGGAGTATTTGGTTGCATGTGATGGAGCATTGTCCTGCATGAAAATCATGTTTTTCTTGAACAATACCGACTTCTTCCTGTACCACTGCTTGAAGAAGGTGTCTTCCAGAAACGGGCAGTAGGTCTGGGAGTTGAACTTCACTCCATCCTCAACCCGAAAAGGTCCCACAAGTTCATCTTTGATGATACCAGCCCATACCAGTGCCCCACCTCCACCTTGCTGGCGTCTGAGTCGGAGTGGAGCTCTCTAGCCTTTACTGATCCAGCCTCGGGCCCATCCATCTGGCCCATCAAGAGTCACTCTCATTTCATCAGTCCATAAAACCTTAGAAAAATCAGTCTTAAGATATTTCTTGGCCCAGTCTTGACGTTTTATGTTATGTTTCTTGTTCAAAGGTGGTCGTTTTCCAGCCTTCCTTACCTTGGCCATGTCCCTGAGTATGGCACACCTTGTGCTTTTTGATACTCCAGTAACGTTGAAGCTCTGAAATATGGCAAAACTGGTGGCAAATGGCATCTTGGCAGCTTCACGCTTGATTTTCCTCAATTCATGGGCAGTTATTTTGCGCCTTTTTTTTATCAACACGCTTCTTGCGACACTGTCAGCTATTTGCCATAAAACGCTTGATTGTTTGGTGATCACGCTTCAAAAGTTTGTCAATTTCAAGACTGCTGCATCCCTCTGCAAGACATCTCACAATTTTTGACTTTTCAGAGTCCGTCAAATCTCTCTCCTGACCCATTTTGCCAAAGGAAAGGAAGTTGCCTAATAATTAAGCACACCTTATATAGGGTGTTGATGTCGTTAGACCACACCTCTCCTCATTACAGAGATGCAAATCACCTGATTTACATAATTGGCAGTTGGCTTTCAAGCCTACACAGCTTGGAGTAGGACAACATGTATAAAAATACAAAAAGGGTGGGGGAACAAGAGGCGCAATAGTGCCCTATCACTAGTGACACTACGATGTGAGTGGTGTAATGCAGTTCCACTCACCTATTCCAGTTGTGTGACCCACAACTGGCTTGAAGACATAACACAGTATCAGCTGCTGCAGGACCTCCACCGACCACTCCAAAGTGGAAAAACTGCCAGAGAATATGGGAAGCAAGATGTGCCACAGTCCGCGCTGCTGAATCCACAGAATCACCTGGGATGCAAGATGTAGTAACAAAGTACTTCTTTATTCCTTCCTACGCGTTTCGGCGCCCTTCCTGGCACCTTCCTCAGGTGAATCCCTGAGGAAGGTGCCAGGAAGGGCGCCGAAACGCGTAGGAAGGAATAAAGAAGTACTTTGTTACTACATCTTGCATCCCAGGTGATTTTGTGGATTCAGCAGCGCGGACTGTGGCACATCTTGCTTCCCATATTCTCCAACATGTATAAAAAGGATGATGTGATCAAAATACTCATTTGCCTAATAATTCTGCACAAAGTGTGTGTGTGTATATAATTTATATATATATATATATATATATATATATATATATATATATATATATATATACACTCACTGGCCACTTTATTAGGTACACCATGCTAGTAACGGGTTGGACCCCCTTTTGCCTTCAGAACTGCCTCAATTCTTCGTGGCAGAGATTCAACAAGGTGCTGGAAGCATTCCTCAGAGATTTTGGACCATATTGACATGATGGCATCACACAGTTGGCGCAGATTTGTCGGCTGCACATCCCTGATGCGAATCTCCCGTTCCACCACATCCCAAAGATGCTCTATTGGATTGAGATCTGGTGACTGAGGAGGCCATTTGAGTACAGTGAACTCATTGTCATGTTCAAGAAACCAATCTGAGATGATTCGAGCTTTATGACATGGCGCATTATCCTGCTGAAAGTAGCCATCAGATGTTGGGTACATTGTGGTCATAAAGGGATGGACATGGTCAGCAACAATACTCAGGTAGGCTGTGGCGTTGCAACGATGCTCAATTGGTACCAAGGGGCCCAAAGAGTGCCAAGAAAAAATTCCCCACACCATGACACCACCACCACCAGCCTGAACCGTTGATACAAGGCTGGATGGATCCATGCTTTCATGTTGTTTACGCCAAATTCTGACCCTACCATCCGAATGTCGCAGCAGAAATCGAGACTCATCAGACCAGGCAACGTTTTTCCAATCTTCTACTGTCCAATTTCGATGAGCTTGTGCAAATTGTAGCCTCAGTTTCCTGTTCTTAGCTGAGAGGAGTGGTACCCAGTGTGGTCTTCTGCTGCTGTAGCCCATCTGCCTCAAAGTTCGACGCACTGTGCGTTCAGAGATGCTCTTCTGCCTACCTTGGTTGTAACGGGTGGCAATTTGAGTCACTGTTGCCTTTCTATCAGCTCGAACCAGTATGCCCATTCTCCTCTGACCTCTGGCATCAACAAGGCATTTCCGGCCACAGAACTGCCGCTCACTGGATTTTTTTTCTTTTTCGGACCATTCTCTGTAAACCCTAGAGATGGTTGTGCTTGAAAATCCCAGTAGATCAGCAGTTTCTGAAATACTCAGACCAGCCCTTTTGGCACCAACAATCATGCCACGTTCAAAGGCACTCAAATCACCTTTCTTCCCCATACTGATGCTCGGTTTGAACTGCAGGAGATTGTCTTGACCATGTCTACATGCCTAAATGCACTGAGTTGCCGCCATGTGATTGGCTGATTAGAAATTAAGTCTTAACACACAGTTGGACAGGTGTACCTAATAAAGTGGCCAGTGAGTGTATATATATATATATATATATACACACACATGTCATTGAGACACACATATATGTGTAATTATAGTTCCTAGAGGTCTACATGGCCAAATAGCCATTAAATCAATTGCCGGCTTCTGTAAAATCATTACAGAACCCAACATGAAATGACACACGGTTTACATACAGTAAACCATTTCATTTCATTTAGTTTTATATATGTCTTTGACTAATAATTAGATTCGTGTATGTGTGTAAAATTTGGAACACCTAATCAGAGCACCACATGAAGACCCCCCACAGGCCGCCACGGGGCACGAGTATACCATTAACTGAAAATAAACATTAAACAACAACCACAAGACTGATTTCATAAATCAAGGTATCATTATAATCAGTATAACGATGCTGACCTGACACTGTCTGTAGGTTACTGTGCACAGTCCTATTGACAGGTTCCCTTTAAGTAGGCATTTAAGTAGTTACTAACTGCAGGGGGGGAGCTCAGCTCTCATCTATGGTGTTCTAGATTGTTGATGGCAGAACAACACAGCCATTATCTGCTGGGAATGTTGCAGGTATAGCTCCCTAGCCTACTTCAAAGTCAGGAAGTATACAAGTATGTGATATGTCAAAGGAGTTAAAGGAACACTCTAGCCATCATTTGCACCATTTTATGTCTAAGGCTATGTGCACACGAAGTGAAAGGTGCTGCGGATTTTTCCGTGCGGATTTGGAAAAATCCGCAGGTAAATCCTCAGGTCAAAAGACCTGCAAATTAGCCTGCGGTTTAGCCCTGCGGTTTCACACCTCTACAATGGAGAAGGTGTGAAACCACTGCGGATTCCGCACAAAGAATTGACATGCTGCGGATTTGAACCCGCAGCAATCCGAGCGGAAAAATCCGCAGCATGTGCACAGCGATTTTCATTTTACCATTGAAACCAATGGTACTGTACAACGCAGCTAAATCTGCTGCGGTTCCACAGAGCCAAAAACGCTGCGGATCCACAGCAGAATCCGCAACGTGTTCACATAACCTAAAAGTTCTTTT
Organism: Dendrobates tinctorius; assembly: GCF_039654945.1. Taxonomy (NCBI): domain Eukaryota; kingdom Metazoa; phylum Chordata; class Amphibia; order Anura; family Dendrobatidae; genus Dendrobates; species Dendrobates tinctorius. The sequence goes on along the minus strand of NW_027361679.1, from coordinate 39,954,782 downwards.
CCGGATCTCACTTTTTTAACTTTTGCGTGGCACAAAAAAATATACAATTTTATGCATTTGAGAAATTTATGTGAGCTTGTTTTTACATTGAAAAATGGGCTGATGAGTTTTGGAGCATAAAGGGCATAAAGCTAAGATAACACATACTTTCTATATCCTAACCTCATCATGATTGGGGTCCTCTTACTATCCTGCAGGGGGTCGTCATCATTGTATCATTATGAGATTGTGTCTCATTATGTATCGTTATGAGATTCTGTCTGAGTATATTTCTTAGGCCTCGTTCAGTATTTGGTCAGTATTTTACCTCAGTATTTGTAAGGCCACGTTCACACTATCAGTATTTGGTCAGTATTTTACTTCAGTATTTGTAAGCCAAAACCAGGAGTGGGTGATAAATCCAGCAGTGGTGACGTGTTTCTGTTATACTTTTCCTCTCTCTGTTCTACTCCTGGTTTTGGCTTACAGATACTGAGGTAATACAGTTAGGTCCATGTATATTTGGACAGAGACAACATTTTTCTAATTTTGGTTCTACACCGCGTGCAGAATTATTAGGCAAGTTGTATTTGAGAGGATTCTTTTTATTATTGAACAACAACTATGTTCTCAATCAACCCAAAAGACTCATAAATATCAAAGTTTAATATTTTTGGAAGTTGGAGTGGGTTTTTTTTTAGATTTTGCAATCTTAGGAGGATATCTGTTTTTTCAGGTAACTATTACTGTGCAGAATTATTAGGCAACTTAATAAAAACCAAATATATACCCGTCTCACTTGTTTATTTTCACCAGGCAAACCAATATAACAACACAAAATTTAGAAATAAACATTTCTGACATTCAAAATCAGTGACCAATATAGCCACCTTTCTTTATGATGACACTCAAAAGCCTTCCATCCATAGATTCTGTCAGTTGCTTGATCTGTTTATGATCAACATTGCTTACAGCAGCCCCCACAGCCTCCCAGACAATGTTCCGAGAGGTGTACTGTTTTCCCTCCTTGTAGATCTCACATTTTATGAGGGACCACAGGTTCTCTATGGGGTTCAGATCAGGTGAACAAGGGGGCCATGTCATTATTTTTTCTTCTTTTATACCTTTACTGGCCAACCACGCTGTGGAGTATTTGTTTTCCAAACATTTTATTGGAGTTTTAATAAATGGGGAAGAAGGTGTAGGGGAGGGAAGGAAAGGTGAAAAGGAAAAGAGGAAGGACAACAATGTCCAAATGTAAAGAATACATAAAATGTAACATGTTAATGCAGAAGCATATTATACAATGAACTATTACAAAGGTAAGTATTTAAGCATATAATATATTAAATTTGTTCCAAGCCAAAGACCTAACCCCAAAGGGGCGCTGTGGATTATTTGAATGCATGTGATAGAGCATTGTCATGCATGAAAATCAAGTTTTTCTTGAACGATACTTCCTGTACCTCTGCTTGAAGATGTTTTCCAGAAACTGGCAGTAGGTCTGGGAGTTGAGCTTCACTCCATCCTCAACCCAAAAAGGTCCCACAAGTTCATCTTTGATGATACCAGCCCATACCAGTACCCCACCTCCAACTTGCTGGCGTCTGAGTTGCAGTGGAGCTCTCTGCCCTTTACTGATCCAGCCTCGGGCCCATCCATCTGGCCCATCAAGAGTCACTCTCATGTTGACATTCTTTCTTCAATTATCTCAGGCCAATCCCCGGTCTTGCTTACTCTGAAACTCCCCACTATTAGATCTGTGTCTTTGCGCTGGCGCTTTCCCTCTTATCTCTATACTTCAGATGATTTCAAGCGCTATATGACAGGCTGGTGGGAGACTTTCGTGGAGGACAACTTGGAACACTTGGACGATATCAATCTATTTTGGGCTACAGCTAAAACAGTACTTAGGGGACATGTTATCTCTTATGTGTCCCAGAAAAAAAGGAAGTTGTCCTCCTTGCGGCCTCACCTAGACCAGCTCACTCAGTCGTATAGAGACTTTAAATTACATAATACTCCCTCCTCCAGAGAGGCTTACCTGACGGCTAAACAAAATTTAAATACCCTATTACATGAGCAGGCACACAACCAATTAGCTCATCAACGTAACCGTTATTTTCGTTGGGGTAACAAACCAAGCCGTCTCCTGGCATCTTTAACGAAGCCATTCAAAGCGACTACTAGGCTTCCCAATATTGTCTTACCTGATGGCTCTATCACTCGTGACCCAACCCAAATTTGTGCTGTTTTTAGAGACTTTTATGCAGATCTTTATGGCCCATCTCTGGACTCTCGGGAGGATGGATACGCATTCCTACGCAAGTCTTGTCCACCAAGGCTTTCTGACTCTCAGCGGAAGATCCTAAACCAACCAATTTCTTCTGAGGAGGTAAAATCAGTCATTAAATCTTCAAAACTGCATAAAGCCCCTGGCCCGGATGGGTTCTCGGTAGAGTTGTATAAACTGTTACAACCCTTAATTACTCCACACCTCACCTCTCTTTTTAACCATATTTTGGACTCGGGTTCTCTGCCGGATCGATTTAATGAAGCCTGTCTGTCATTACTACTAAAGCCGGGCAAAGATCCGCTTCTCCCTGCCTCGTACCGCCCGATTTCCCTTTTAAATGTTGATTTTAAATTGCTCACCAAAATCATGGCTAATAGATTACAGTCTGTGCTTCCTGATATTCTTACCTCATCTCAAACGGGCTTTGTCCATGGTCAGTCTATCAGTTACAATATCAGGACGGCGTTAGCGGCCATCACACATAGTTATCAGGCTAAGGCCAAGCAGAATATACTGGTCAGCCTCGACGCTGATAAGGCTTTTGACCGTGTGTCATGGTCTCATCTTATCAGAACTTTGAAGTATAGACTGTTTGGCTTTACCCTTTTTAATTTCATACACACAATTTACACTAACTCCCAATCTTCGATTTGGCTTAATGGTATCCAGTCAACCCCTTTTTCCATCTTCAGGGGGGCGAGGCAGGGCTGTCCTCTGTCACCTTTGTTGTTTAATATTGCCCTTGATCCCTTACTAAGATATCTGGAGATGATCCCTGTTATGAATGAGTCACCGTAGGAGGCAAAAACAGAAATACTAGCTAAGTCCAGAAAACCAGAGAAGTTGTCAGCTATCGGATTGCAGACCCCTGAACCTATCAACAACAACTAGCAGTAGCCGTGGGGGGTTCCTACGGTGCCCTAGACCCCTCGATCACAGCCGGAGAACCAAATAGCCTAAAGACAGAAAGGGAAATCTAAACTGCCCCAGAGCAGACCCCAAAGCAATAGGCAGCCCCCAACATATAATGACGGTGAAGCAAGATGAAAAAACACACACAGATAGAAAGATAGGCTGAGCAAATGATGGGGCCCAAGCTAACTAAATAGGAAAGGATAGAAAAGCTGCTGTCTGCAATCCGCCAAAACCCTATCAAAACAAGAGCCAACAGACTGATAGGGAAAAAAGCCCTGAAGACGCTAGGCTTCAAAAAGACTATATCAGTACTCAGGTATTTTCTGAAGACAGAGCAAAAAGAAATTCAGCTCACCCCAGCAGGGAATGGCAGAAATCCAGAAAAACAAGGCAAAACAAAGCCAAAGCACACATGCAAAAAGCAGAGCAGAAAACTTAGCTTTTGAGGAGCAGGAATCAGACTGGTCTCCTAGAATCCCTCAGAGAGATCATCAGCAAGGCAGAAGGGCGTCGGCTGCCTTATATCCAGTCAGCAATTCCAGTCACCCAGTCATCATCATCCTACACAGGTGCTTGGTAATCAGCCTCACTACCTTCCTTCACCAGAAGAAGGAGTTCATCAGACCTCAATGGTGAAGGGGAAAATGAACTCACAACAATGGATTGCTGGTACATCGCTAGGTGGTCGCTAGTGAGCTGCCACACAGGCAGATCTCACCAGCGACATAGCAGGGGTCGGGGGTCGCTACTTACCTGTCAGACGCGGCGATCCTGACGTCCTCCCGCCCGCGTCAATGCGTCGCTCGTCGGCACCACAGGATGCCCAGCAGGAAGTGCCCGACGAAAAATGATCCAGGACGTTCTCGCGCGTCCAGCGATGAGCAGCGGAGGAGCCGGTCGGAGGTAAGTATCAGACTTAGCGATATCGCTAGCAATATCACTGCTACGTCACAAAATCGGTGACGTTACAGCGATATTGCTAGCGATATCGCTATGTGTAACGGGGGCTTTGAAGTGCTGTAATTCCTAAACCATTGTTCAAATTAGGATGTGAATACCCTCAAAGTGAAGCTGAGAGTCAACACTTTAAGCCCATATTGATTATATAATTGTAGCTTCAATCTGTTTTGATAACAAGCGAAAATGTCAAAACTTGTGTTACTGTCCAAATATTTCTGGGCCTATATGTATAGTAAAATTGTACAAGGGAAAGTTTTCTATACTTTGGTGTGACCTCAATAAGTATTTACATGGTCATTACTGTTTTAGTAATTAGATACAGTTAATGCTTTTTATGTCCTGTTTATACATAGGCCTATTTTTGGTAATAATTGATGAAATCTTGTCATGCAGTATAGGAGTTAACAATTGGCCATTTTTGTTTTTTAAACATATTTATTTATTGTAATAGGTGTCTCCGTCACAAGGGCGGGCCTCATCATACTGATCTTGCCTGAGCTTGCATCCCACATCCCGGATAATTGATGTTTTTGTAAAAGTTTATTTTGCCATGGTGCATTTCAGGTTTAACCTACCCTTGATTTTGCAAGGCAAGTTAAATAAAAGAGCATTGGAGGATGTCACATGTGAAAGCTTTGAAATCCTACAGCGATGGTGGATGTTGTGTCAAAGATGAATATTTGACAATAGGCTTTAGTCATTATGGGCTGTAAAGTTAATTCAGGGTGTTTCCTGGAAATGTATGAAATTATGAACTCTTCATCATCTTGGCAGTTTTGTTAATGTTGAACTGCGTCTCCTATGAAATAACTCATACTAGTCGTTGACTGCCTGTAAAATAGACCTTATGTGAGGAACTTACAAAAACTGTTCGCAGAGGCTGTTCTCCTCTAAAGTCTATGCTATGTAGGACCTACTAAAGCAGCAAGTACTGACTTAGTTACTGCATGCTCCTTGCTTTTCTTTGGGCAATATTTTGGTGTTTATTGGCTTTATCTAACTAAAGCCTTTTATCGTCCGATGCCTTCAAATATAGTATTGTAACATTTTAGAAATCTAGTCCAAGTGAGCCTTTAGAAAAAAAATAAAGAAGCAAGACAGAAGAAACCCATGAAAGGGAGGTAAGGACCGACTTTCATAATTTAGTGTTAGTTAATTTTTAGATTTTCTTTTGTTTGCTCATATTTAAACATTGTGGTGGCTTTGGAAAATTGTAGTACTTTTTTATATATATTTTTATTAAAACTAGTTTTTATTAAAACCAGTAATAAATAATAAAAATAACACAATAGAAAATCCAACACCTATCACTATGGAATATGCTGGAATATGCTAGAACAGCTTAATACCGTCTAATAATCTGCACATACAGAAAACATATATACATTTGATCAGTTTAAATTTTGGGAAGAATTTCCTTACATAGCATAATTTATTTTAAAATACAATAAAAATGCAGTTACTTAGAACTGTCACAGCAGGAACGAAGTCGGCACTTGCGAATATTTACCTTGAGTGGCAATCAATTGGGACCCTGAATTTGGGTAACTCCTGTATTACCGTTAATCCACCTTTTCTTATGTATTATATCAAAGATCTTATTGATGTAATTAAATCAGCTCTATAATGGTAACTGCACCCCTATATATATGATTTGGGAGTTTGTACTTCTCTTAAAAACTGTTTATGTGGGTATTCACAATCTCTACCACAGAAATCCCTTTTATTTCCAGCTGCATCAAATTTTTTATGTGTCTGTGGATGTCCCCAAGTAACTAGCGAGCAGTAATTACAGCTATGTTATTTAAAATTAATGTGAGATGATCAAATCTGATCACAAAACTGTTTTGATCCCTATAACATAAATTTAACATTAGGTATATCCAAGGTCCAGCTTTGATCATTGTTATGGATGGATCAGGCACAGTTTTTAGGAAACCATGTAATTAGATTATTCTTTGTTAAAATTACTCAACTAATCAGAATTTTGGATTCCAATATTGTTGGGCACAAATAATAGCGTGTAAATCGTAGCTATAGGTTCTAGTATAAGGTATGTTGAAAGGATCCTGAATCCTGAAAGGATTCCGGGGCATGTGTGATATTATTGTGCCTCAACCCCAAGTAGCTGTGGACATCATGCCAAAAAAACCTGTATCGGGACTATGTTTTTCAGGTTCCCAATGTCCCCTAGCTAGGCCAGGAACTGTGTTCATAAACTCATATGTCTTATTTCATGAAACAAAATGATGTTCTTGCTGTGCTCATGTCTTTTTGGACTCAGAGTTTACAATTTGATGCATTCAGCTTGTAAACCTTATATACAAACAAGACTATTGTACATTGAGCTGAATTAAATGAGTCCAATCTTTATTCTCCTTAAGGCAAATTGCTCTCTGTTGGAGCTTAGAAGAGGTGCGTCTGTCTAACCCACCCTGTATCCAGTTTATCCAGTTGTCTGGTAAATCATCACCTTGATGGTGTCTGGTCTGGGTGCGGGTTATAGAACAAATCCAGCACTTTGCATCCCCTTCCATTGTGTTATGCTTGTTGGTGAGGACTTTGAAATGTTTCTTTGCTAGACTCCTTGTTCATCGTTATTATGTCTGGGTGGTTTTGTTCAGAGCATATTGTACCTCAAATGAAGAAAATAGTATTCCTGTGGGATGATGGATAAAAAATAACAATGAATTGGACACTTTATAGTAAATTGCAGGTGAGAAGACGAGGCAAACAATTTAATTCAGGAATATTTTTACACTTTGCTTTAGATTTGGTAACAGTGTGACTATCAGGGCTATCCAACTCCTTACCTAATAAACCCTTCCCATACACCGTATCATTAAACAGTTTATTTCACACATATATTTAATGTCAGAATGTTTGTGTATCTGACAATTGTTTATCTTGTGATAAAACAATTTTGAAAATGTATTTTTAATGCTTAAGCCTTAATTTTTTTATAAACTGTTTACAATAGTACAAAACAACAATACGAGTAATCTTCTCCCTATCAATCTCTGCCACTCCTGTGCTGATGCTTCCATAATAATCCACCTGTCTGTTAACCCCTTCTCAACATTGGATGTACCAGTACCGCCTATTTTGCAGTGCAGTGCAAATGGACGTACTGTTTTTTTTTCTTGAGATTGTGTGGGCACAGGAGCGGTGCCCACCCGTTCGCTGCTGGCTTAACTGATAAATGTGGCATCATTGTATCTCTGTAAACTTACTGACCTAAAGAATAAAGCTGTTTTATCACTTTTACTGCAGGGATAATGAGATTTAAAAAAAAGAAATATCTTGAATTGCCGGTTTTTGTTCATTCTGTCTCACAAAAGTCGGAATAGAAGGCAATAAAAAAGGTTGGTGGCGAGTGAGTTAATCTAACAAAGGGTTAATGTCACCATTCGATTGTAAGGTGACATTAACCCTTTGTTCGATTAACCCATTCGCCACCGCTACAGGGCAATGGGAAGCCCACGCATTTTTTAAAAACGAATTAGCCCCTTAATATAACAACTACAACTCCCAAATTTTGCACACAAACCCGCATGTAATTATTAGTCAAGGACATATAAAAAAACATGAAATTAAATGCTTTACTGAATGTAAAGCATGTGTCATTTCATGTCGGGTTGGGGAATTATTTGATAGAAGCCGGCAATTAGCGGCTATTCTGCTATGAAGAACTCTGTGAAATATAAATATATATATATATATATATATATATATATGTTTATCTCAATGACTGGTGTGTGTGTATATATATATATATATATATATATATATATATATATATACACACACAGTATATATATATATATATATATATATGCATTCTATGTGTCTATATCTATTATTTCGTTTCTGTTAGAAACCCTGTCATAGGGCTCCATTATATGTCCATTTTGCAAGGCGGCGAGAAAATCTCGCCATACGGATTGCATACGGATGCCATACGGATTACATACGGATGCTGACATGCGCAAAATACGCAACCACACCTTGCTTACGGATGACATACGGAGCACTATTTAGGGGTCATTCATCCGTATTACGCCTGTAAACTACGGACCGTATTTTGCGTCGGATAGTGTGACCCCGGCCTATCGCTCACACACTTCGCACTCGCACACTCACGCAGCCTCTGCTGTTGTACCACCAGCGGAAGACCGTCGCACTGCGCCTGCGCGAATTCCACACAGGCACAGTGAATCATTTGGCTGATCCAGGCGGCAGATGCGCGACGTGTCTACAGGCAGGAGAAGTCGGTAACATTAAAGGGGTTTTCCCACGAACGAAAGTTTATTTTAAAAATTGTCTGTGTCTGACCGTGTACGGAGTATACCTCATCTCCTGGGCAGGGGAGGAAGCAAAAGACAATACTGACATTACAGCAGGGGATCGCAGAGGATACCATGCAATAGGTTGGTACCAGCAGCAGTTTCCATATTGAGACACCCATCACTTGGGTGTCCCAATATGGCGATCGGTGAACTTCCTCCTCTTGGAATTATGGGATACGGTGACATCTGTACAGAACAGGAAATGAAAACATTACAAGACAATTATATAAATAGATGATTAGGATAATTTACCTTTGTCACCTGTGCTCCTTTATACTCTGAAGACTGTGTAGTGTCACGAACAACATCCTGTGCTGCTCATTTCCCATAACACTAGACAAGATCTCTGTACAGCATTGTTTCATAACTAAGCTATAGTGTTGGCAGACATTCTCATTATACTGTTAAAAAGAACCTGACATGATCCATGGGCAGCATTATTCAGAGACTGGCCATCTTTTTGCAGACTGGTATGTTTAAATCTGAAATGTTGCAGTGTTTCAGAGAAAACATTCTGAAAAGCTGGACAGGGACTATGACTCCTATCCATCACCATTCATTAATTTTGCTCACGCTGATCTTGATGAACGAGCATGTTGTCCTGAAACACGCCTGGTTCATTAAAGGGGTAGTCCTATGAGGTTAAGAACGTACAGGCAGGTAGTTGCTAATTACCTGCCTGTTCTGCCCAGGGATGATCTCTGCTGGCTCAGCTGGTGACTCGCCTGGTTTATTTCACCTCATGTCAACAGAGTAGCACCTTCTCTTCTGCTTTGTTCTGTAGAAGTAGCAGTAAAGCCCCCGTCACACACAGCGATCTCGCTAGTGAGATCGCTGCTGAGTCACAAGTTTTGTGACGCAACAGCGATCTCACCAGCGAGATCACTGTGTGTGACACTTATCAGCGACCGGCCCCCCTGCAGGGTATCGCTGATCGTTCTTGAACGGCCAGGACATTTTTTTGATCGCTGGTCTCCCGCTGGCCAGCACGCATCGCTGCGTGTGGCAGGCGGGAGACCAGCGATCAGCGAGCTGGCGCTGGTAACTAAGGTACACATCGAGTTTCTAAGCGGCGCGCTGCACTTAGAAACCCGATGTGTACCTTAGTTACCAGTGCGCTGGTGCATGGAGCTGGTAACCAAGGTACACATCGGGTTTCTAAGTGCCGCGCGACGCTTAGATACTCGATGTGTACCTTGGTTACTAGCTCCCTGCACCAGCACACTGGTAACTAAGGTACACAGTGGGTAACTAAGCGACCTGTGTCGCTTGTTACCCGTGTTTCGCTGGTGCTGATAGCTGGTGAAGCTGCTTGTTTGGCAGCTCCCCAGCGATCCTGACATGGTCATATCGTTGTCGGGATTGCTGGTGCGTCGCTATGTGTGACGGGGCCCTAAGTGCCTCTGTGTTGTCGCGTAGTCCAGCTTTCTCTAGCCATTGGTAGGATTTCTCAGCCACCTCCGTTATCTGTCAATGGTACTCTCATGCAGCGGCTTGTTTTGCCATGGCGCTTCATGTTCCTGTTCTTCCTTCCAGATCTGTTGTTGTTGTTATTGCCTTCGGCTTTCTTTCAGAATCTCATCTTTTGGTGCCATTCTTCTGATGTATTCCTGGATACTCTTTGTTTCATCCGTGATGGTGGCTTGGATGCTTAACAAGCCTCAACCACCCTCCTTTCTGTTGGTATACAATCTTTGGGTGCTAGACTTAGGGTGGAGACCTCCATGCATTGTGAGGAGCTTTCATGTCTTCACATCTGCAGCTTCCATTTCTTCTTTTGGCCAGCACACTATGCCAGCAGAGTGTCTGATAACTGGCAGGGCATATGTATTGATGGCACAGATTTTATTCTTCTCATTGAGCTGGCTCTTCAGCACCTGTCTTACCTTTTGATGGTATTTGGATGTTGCTGCTTTCCTTGCCTCCTCATCCTGGTTACCATATCCCTGTGGGATGCCGAGGTACTTGTAGCATGTCTGTACATCTGCTATATGCCCTGCTGGTAATTCCACTCCATCCGTCTTAACTACCATGCCTTTATTACCAACCGACCGCCAGTCCGAAGGACATCACGATGTCTTCACAGTAGATCCTTGTCAGATGGATCAGTGAATTGATGTCTCGTTTATTTTTCGCATGCAGCTTGATGTCATCCATGTAGAGGAGATGGCTGATGGTGTGTCCTCTCTTGAACTCTTATATATACACACATTACACCGTAGCATGTAAAAGTTTGAGCACCCCTGGTCAAAATTACTGTTATTGTGAAACGTTAGAGCAAGTTGATGATGAAATTATCTCTAAAAGACATTAATTTGAAGATGACACATTTCCTTTGTCTTTTAGGCTATATATATATATATATATATATATATATATATATATATATACAGTATATATATTCATATTTTATATTTTAAAAATTACAAAAAGGAAAATGGGCTGATGCAAAAGTTTCGGCACCCTGCTTGATTGCTACCTAGTTGCTCCCCGTTTTTTAAAGTATCACAGCTTGTAAATGCTTTTTGTAGCCAGCCATGAGTCTTTCAATACATGTTTGAGGGATTTTCATCCATTCTTCCTTGGAAAATTCTTCCAGTTCTGTGAGATTCCCGAGTTGTCTTGCATTTACTGCTATATTGAGGTCTTCCACAGATTTTCAATGATATTCAGATAAATGGTCTGTGAGGGCCATTGTAAAACCTTTTTGGCACAAGGTTAGAGGAGGTTGGGTTTTTGGGTTGAAGGAGCTGAGAAATGTGCATCACGTGGCCTTTCCTAATGATGATTGTGAACAAGCCATAACCCTATAACAGGCTAATTAAAGTCTCAAATAGAGATGAGCGAATTTGTTAGGATTTTGTCCCTGAATCTGATTTTGACATATTGGAGCCATTTTCGAACAATATTTGTGCCAAATGTGTGTCTTATGATCAGTTCGGTAATTTCTACTCCCATTGACTCTAATGACGTTCTGCTGTGACAAATATTGCAAAAACAATATTCGATTCCGATCATATTCGGAACCAAATTCAAACAAATTCGCTCATCTCTAGTCTCAAGCCTTTGTCAAATTTATTTGAGCACAGAAATCTGCAAGGGTGTCCAAACTTTTTCATTAGCTCTTTCTAGCTCTTTTTCCTTTTTGTAATTTTTAAAATGTAAAAAATGACTATAAATATATACACAGTATGTATGTATACATACAGTGTGTGTGTATGTGTGTGTATATGTATGTATATATATATATATATATATATATATATATATATATATATATATATATATATATATATATAGATATATATAGGTCTGGCAAAAATTAAGAGACCATTGCAAAATTTTCAATTTGTCTTTATAGGTATATTTTTGCGTAAAATGTAAATTGGTCTTTTATTCTATAAACTACTGACAACATGTCTTCGAATTTTCAAGCACTAAATTTTGTATTTATTTTCAGAAAATGAGAAATGGTCAAAAGAATAAAAAATGCAGTGTTTGCAAACCTCAAATAATGCTAAGAAAACAAGTTCATAATCATTTAGAAACAACAATACTGATGTTTTACCTCAGGAAGAGTTCAGAAATCAATATTTTGTAGAATAACCGTCATTTTTAATCACAGCTTTCATGCGTCGTGGCATGCTTTCCACCAGTCGTTCACACTGCTTTTGGGTGACCTTATGCCACTACTGGTACAAAGATTTAAGCAGTTCTTCTTTGTTTGATGGCTTGTGATTATCTGTCTTCCTCTTTATTACATTCCAGAGGTTTTCAATGGGGTTCAGGTCTGGAAATTGGGCTGGCCATGACAGGGATTTGATGTGGTGTCCTTCATCCACGCATTGATTGAACTATCTGTGTGGCATGACGCATTATCCTGCTGGAAAAAACAGTTCTCAGAGTTGGAAAACATTGGCTGAGCAGAAGGAATCAACTGTTTTTCTAGGTTAACCTTGTATGTGGCTTGGATCATACGTCCTTCGCAAAGATTATCCTGCCCAATTCCAGCCTTCCTGAAGCATCCCCAGATCATCACTGATCCTCCACCAAATTTCACAGTGTGCAATACACTGTGGCTTGTACACCTCTCCAGATCTCCATCTATTAGATGACCAGGCAGCGTCGGACTGGCCCACCGGGGAACCGGAGGATTCTCCGGTGGGCCCTGGCATCTGGTGGGCCCTGGCACCTGCAGGCATACAGGGCCAGCAGTTGCCTAGGGCCCCCGCTGCTCCAGGGGCCCCCAGCCAGTGGTGTGTCGCACACCATGCAGCTGCTATGGGGGCCCCGTGCCAGCGGAGCAGCAGCGGGTGTCAGGAGGCAGGAGCCCCTGTCCCCGCTGCTAAAGAGAAATGAATATTCACTGCGAAGCAGTGAATATCATTTCAGGTCTCCACACCCCCAGAGGCCCCGCCCCCAGCCCAGTAAGCCGCTCTGCATCTGTAAATCAGGGCCGGCGCCACCCTCAGTCCTCTCTGCTCCTGACTCACAGCCAGTGGGCGATGACGTCACTACATCGCGCACCCGCTGTGTGTCTGGCAGAGAGGGCAGCTCCTGACACTGAAGCCGGGATCAGCGTGGGAGCGAGGAGGAGAGGTGAGTATTGTGTTTTGTTTTTTTTTTTATATCTCTCTCACTCTCTCTATCTGTCTCTCTCTATCTATCTCTATTTCTCAATATATCTCTCTCTCTATCTCTCTTATATCTATCTTTCTATCTCTATCTATTATCTATATCTATCTCTATCTATTATCTATATCTATCTCTATCGCTCTATCTTTATATCTATCTTTCTATCTCTACATCTATCTCTATATCTATCTATCTCTATATCTTTCTATATATATCTCTATATCTATCTATTATGTCTATCTATCTATCTCTATATCTATCTATCTTACTCTATCTATCTCTATATCTATTATCTCTATATTTATTATCTATCTAGCTACCATCTATATCTATCTTTATCTATATATATCTCTATCTAATATCTATATCTATCTATCTCTATACCTATCTATTTATCTATCCGTTATCTATCTCTATATCTTTTCTCTGTATCTATCTATCTCTGTATCTATATCTCTCGCTATCTATCGCTCTATCTCTATATCTATCTTTATATCTATATCTCTATATCTATCTCTATCTATCTCTATATCTATCTCTATTTCTCTCTATATCTATCTCTATATCTCTATAGCTATCTATCTATATATCTCTATCTATCTCTATATCTATCTCTCTATCTCTATATCTATCTTTCTATCTCTATATCTATCTATCTTTATCTATTTATCTCTATATCTTTTCTCTGTATCTATCTCTCTATATCTATATCTATCTATCTCTATATATATCTATTATCTCTATATCTATATCTATTTCTCTCTATATCTCTCTCTATATCTATCTATCTATTTATCTCTATATCGATCTCTCTGTATATCTATCTTTCTATCTCTATCTATCTATCTATTTATCTCTATCTATTATCTATATCTATCTCTATATCTCTACATCTATCTTTCTATCTCTACATCTATCTCTATATCTATCTTTCTATCTATATCTATCTATTATGTCTATCTAGCTATCTCTATTATCTATATCTACCTATCTCTATATCTTTCTATCTTACTCTATCTCTATATCTATCTGTTATCTCTATATTTATTATCTATCTTTATCTATCTATCTCTATCTCTCTATTTATCGATCTCTGTATCTATCTCTCTATCTACCGCTCTCTCTATCTCTCTTTATATCTATCTATCTCTATATCTATTATCTCTATATCTATCTACCTATCTATCTCTATATCTATCTCTATATATATATCTGTTTCTCTCTATATCTATCTCTATATCTCTCTCTCTATAGCTATCTATATATTATCTCTATATCTATCTATATATTATCTCTATATCTATCTATCTCTATATCTATCTATCTCTATATCCATATCTATCTCTATATCTATCTTTCTATCTAACACTATATCTCTATATCTATCTCTATATCTCATTATCTATCAATCTCTATCTCTCTCTCTTTATCTATCTATCTATTGATCTATCCATCTATCTCTATATCTATAGCTATCTATTAACTCTATTATCTATATCTATCTATCCATCTATCTAGCTATCTCTATATCTCTCTATATCTATCTTTCTAACTCTATATCTATCTATCTCTATATCTAGCTATTATCTCTATATCTATCTCTATATCTATCTTTCTATATCTATCTGTCTCTATATCTATCTATCTCTATATCTATCTCTATATATCTCTATATCTATTTTTATTTATAGCCATCTATCTATATATATTTATCTCTATATCTATCTATATATGTCTATATTATTATTATTATATCTGTATATCTCTATCTATTATCTATCTCTATCTATTATCTTTCTCTATATATCTATCTATCTCTATATCTTTCTATCTATAGCTATCTATCTCTATATCTATCTATCTATCTATCTATCCATTATCTATTTTCTATCTATCTCTATATCTATCTACCTATCGATCTATCTATCTATATTTCTTTCTATATCTATCTTTATATCTATCTCTATCTCTATGAATCTTTCTATCTATATCTATCCATTATCTACTTTCTATCCATTATCTACTATCTATCTCTATATCTATCTATTTCTACATCTATCTTTCTATCTATTTCTATCTAACTCTATATCTATATATCTATATAGCATTATACCCTATGAGGGGGTGCATTATTCCCTATGAGGGGGCAGCATTATACTCTATGAGGAGGCAGCATTATACCCTATGAGGAGGCAGCATTATACCCTATGAGGAGGGCAGCATTATTCCCTATGAGGGGATGCATTATTCCCTATGAGGGGGGCAGTATTATACCCTATGAGGGGGGCAGTATTATACCCTATGAGGGGGGCAGCATTATACCCTATGAGGGGGCAGCATTATTCCCTATGAGGGGATGCATTATTCCCTATGAGGGGGGCAGTATTATACCCTATGAGGAGGCAGCATTATACCCTATGAGGTGGTGCATTATTCCCTATGAGGGGGGCAGTATTATACCCTATGAGGGGGGCAGTATTATACCCTATGAGGGGGTGCATTATACCCTATGAGGGGATGCATTATTCCCTATGAGGGGGGCAGTATTATACCCTATGAGGAGGCAGTATTATACCCTATGAGGGGGGCAGCATTATTCCCTATGAGGGGGGCAGTATTATAACCTATGAGGGGGCAGCATTATACCCTATGAGGGGGCAGCGCTATACCCTATGAGGGGGGCAGTATTATACCCTATGAGGAGGCAGCATTATACCCTATGAGGGGGTGCATTATTCCCTATGAGGGGGGCAGTATTATACCCTATGAGGGGGCAGCATTATACCCTATGAGGAGGGCAGCATTATTCCCTATGAGGGGGTGCATTATACCCTATGAGGGGGTGCATTATACCCTATGAGGGGGGCAGTATTATACCCTATGAGGGGGCAGCATTATTCCCTATGAGGGGATGCATTATTCCCTATGAGGGGGGCAGTATTATACCCTATGAGGAGGCAGCATTATACCCTATGAGGGGGTGCATTATTCCCTATGAGGGGGGCAGTATTATACCCTATGAGGGGGGCAGTATTATACCCTATGAGGGGGCAGCATTATACCCTATGAGGGGGTGCATTATTCCCTATGAGGGGGTGCATTATTCCCTATGAGGGGGGCAGTATTATACCCTATGAGGGGGGCAGTATTATACCCTATGAGGGGGTGCATTATACCCTATGAGGGGGTGCATTATTCCCTATGAGGGGGGCAGTATTATACCCTACGAGGGGGGCAGTATTATATTCTATGAGATGGCTGCATTATATTCTATGAGATGGCTGCATTATACTATGTGAGGGGGCTGCTTTATATTCTATGAGGGGGCTACCCCAACTCCTGCTACATAATTAAGACATGTACAACCTTATATTATACCCGGATATTAGCGTGTTTTACCGCATAATTGGTGGTCTGGTATTTAACTCTATGCAGCTACATAGTGGGCCCCAAGAATGATTTTCTCTGGTGGGCCCAAGGTGTTCCAGTCCGACGCTGCGACCAGGTGTTGGGCAAAGCTGAAAATTAGACTCATCAGAGAGATTACCTTACTCCAGTCCTCTATGGTCCAATCCTTATATTACTGCCATGTCTGCCTGCTCTTCGGTCTCCCAACGGGCTGCTAGGACAGGGGCGCGCCACACTGTCAATGTACCGCCAGCCTTGCAGTCTCCTCAGGTCCCCCGTTGTTCACGCATGCGCACCCTTAGGCCTCGGACACGCACTTGCCGGGGTCCTAGGCTTCTACCGGAGTCCTGATCCGGAAGTGAACTTGCACGGCACTCGGGGTCAGGTACATCAGGCAGCTTCGGCCGTTCCATTGGCGCCTGATTATTATTTCCTGCACTTGCCCTGTGCGGTGCTCTACCAGGTCCCTCTACGCCTCCAGTGCGTGCCCTGCTCTGCTCTGTCCCTGTATTCTTCCAGTGCGTGCTCTGCCCTGTCCCTGTACGCTTCCAGTGCGTGCTCTGCTCTGCTCTGTCCCGGTACACTTCCAGTGCATGCTCTGCTCTGCCCAGGATCCTATTCCATCGGTGTTAACTCTGCCTTGTCCCGGACTCTGTGACTCTCTGTGACTTCTCTGCTCCCTCGGGTTCTTGGTGAGTACCCCCAGTTCTCTTGGTTATCTTCGAGTCGCCCCTCTGGCACTAGCTATTGTGGTATACCATCCTCCTAGGACGGTCCCTGTATAGGGGTCAGTTCCACCTGGCCAACTCGGGTCGGTACCTCAAACCAGTGGGTCCACTCCAGGATTTATAACACCTTATGGTCTTTGGCAAACTTCAGCCTGGCTCTCCTTTGCTTCTCATTGATGAAAGGCTTTTTTCTAGCTGTATATGTCTTGAGCCCTGCCTCTAGGAGCCTGTTACGAACTTTTCTTGCCGTGCACTTCACCCCAGCTGCCATTTGCCACTCCTTTTGCAGGTCACTTGATGTCATCCTGCGGTTGCTGAGTGACATTCAAATAAAATGACGGTCATCCCAGTCAGTGAAGAGTCATTTTCGCCCTCTACCGGTTTGTAGCTTTGTTGTCCCCAATATCTGTTGCTTGACCTTGTTGTATTGGACTGCCGTCTTAGAAATTTTAAGGATGGAGGCAACATAACGCTCACTGTGTCCCTCTGCTAGTACAGCCAGAATTAAGCCCTTTTCCTCACTCAAGACTTTTTTTTCAACTACTTTGGCAAGGTTAAAAGTTATTTTTTCATTCCTATTACTTTTTTGATATTACTAGCACTTGTTTTGCCATCCAGCTTGTCCTATTGCAAGAGGATTGTGAACACCACATCAGGGTTTTTTATACTGTCCTTCATTAACTAAGATTTGGCTCAGGTGATCACCTAATCAGAAGCACATTAAGTAGAATGAGGTATAGTCTGGTTGGAATTCAACTGACACTGGAATGGAATGGCTGTCAGACATGTAGAGATGCTGATTTCTGTAAAACTGTATAGTGGTCAAAATTGTTGGTACCCCTCGTTTAATGACAAAAAAAACTCACAATGGTCACAGAAATAACTTGAATCTGACAAAAGTGATAAATCAAAAATCTATGAAAATAAACAAATGTAAGTCAGATATTGCTTTTTGACTGTGCTTCCATAGAATTTAAAAAAAAATAAGACACCTGTGATGCTAAGTAGTGGACACACCTAGATGTAACATATCCCCTTTGTTACATTATTTTCAGGGGTACCATCATTTCTGTCCAGGCCTTTTTCATGAGTTTTTTTTTTTTTTTTTTTTTTTTTAACGTCTGTGGATGCATGGTTGAAATGCAATGTCTGACTTTCATTTGATACAGGAAAGATATATTTGTACCGTGTTAGCCAGTAAATAGAAAAATATTTAGAATTGAAAGTCCTCAGTGGTTGCTACCTTTTAATGGCTATCTGAAAAGATGGTAACAATTGCAAGCTTTCGAGACTACTCAGGTCTCTTCATCAGGTAAAGACTAATGCAACATCTGAAGAATCACATATTTATGCACAAAACAGCACAGAAATAACGCAATAGATAAGACAAGTGACGTGAAGCAGAATTGTCATTATGGGAGAGGGATAAACCTAAATATTGGAACAGTTCATTGATAATGAGTGTGAAAGTTTTATTGTCCTCTGATTGGCATCTGGTTCTGTGTTGTTGTGATGCCCCCAGAAGGTCTGAAGAGCAAATTCCTTAATTGATGTAAAAAGACATAAATCCATGTAACACATTCATTCCTGCACTGAGTGTGTCAAAGGTTGTCATAAATTTATACTCCCAGACCCTCCTGTCTCTTTGAGACTTGAAGTTACCTTTTAATGCAAGTAATTTAATGTCCATCATGCTATGACCGGGTATACAAAAATGTTTTTGCCACAGGTAGATCCATTCTTTTTTTCTCTTATTGTGTGGCGATGAGAATTCATTCTTGTTCTCAGTTTTTGCCCGGTCTCCCCCACATACAGACCCCCAGTTGGAGAAGGGGGTGCGTCTTATAATGTAGATATACCATACCAGCCGCGGTGGAGCAGGGTCCTGGGTTGCGACTGGAGGAGGAAAGAATGGAGTGTTGCTGCAGGCCACAGACTGGGATGAGAGGGTATTCGGATGTGCGGCGCACCGCTGCAGGTGTTTAGTGCTGCCGGTGTCCGGTGCTGCTGCAGGTGTCCAGTGCTGCTGCTGGGGCTCTGCCAACATTTTGTGAAAGGCCAGAGCCCCTGCAGTTCCATGGTTTCCTATGCGGTGTACGCCTGGAATCTGAGATCTCAGTGTGAGATCTGATCTCCCGAGATCTTGGTGCCGTGATCTCCATCTGCGCATGCACCGCCACCGGCAGCCATATTCCCGGAGTATACCGTCCATATATATATATATATACAGTGTGTGTGTGTATGTATGTGTATATATATATATATATATATATATATATATATCCAACAATGTAGACCAGCTCACTCCTGTGAACCACCTGGAACCTCAGCTGACCTGGTTAACTCCGTTGTGCCCGGATCTGGATGTAGGAGTCCATCCATACAAATGTGAACAACGATAAAGCAAAGTCCAGCAATAACGTGAGCAATCCAGGATGCTGTTAAAAATTTTTTTCTTTTTATTCATAAATCCATTAAAATGCAATGGTCCAAGCAGTTCAAAACAGCAATAACGCAGGAAAGTCGTGCAGATAGGACTACGCGTTTCAGCGGTAGAACCCGCCTTCTTCACGGTCCAGAATCACTGTGAAGAAGGCGGGTTCTACCGCGGAGACTTGATTACACACAGGTGGATTATATTTATCATCATTAGTCATTTAGAACAATATTGGATCATTCAGAGATCCACAATGAAATTCTGGAGTGAGTTTGCTGCACTGAAAGTAAAGGGGCTGAATAATATTGTACTCCCCACTTTTCAGTTTTTGTATTTCCACAAAAATGTAAAATAACCAATAAATTTCGTTAATCTTCACATTTGTGTCCCACTTGTTGATTCTTCACCAAAAATTATCATTTAGTATCTTTATGTTTGAAGCATGATATGTGGGAAAAGGTTGAAAAGTTCCAGGGGGGCCGAATACTTTCGCAAGTCACAGTTTATATAAAGATATATATAGACATACTGTGTATGTATATATATATATATATATATATATATATATATATACACACACATACCGTATATACTCGTGTATAAGCCGACCCGAGTATAAGGCGATCCCCCCCCAATTTTGCCAAAAAAAACCTGGGAAAACTTATTGACTCGTGTATAAGCCTAGGGTGGAAAATGCAGCCGCTACTGGTAAATTTCAAAAATAAAAATAGATACCAAAAAAAGTAAAATTAATTGAGACATCAGTAGGTTAAATGTTTTTGAATATCCATATTGAATCAGGAGCCCCATATAATGCTTCATACAGTTCATGATGGCCCCATAAGATGCTCCATACAAAATACACCCCATATAATGCTGCACAAAGGTTAATAATGGCCCCCTAAGATGCTCCATGGAATAATATGCCCCATATGCTGCTCCATAAAGGTTATGGCCCCATAAAATGTTCCATAGATTATGCCCCATATAATGCTGCCCCATAAGATGCTCCATAGATTATGCCCCCATAAGATGCTACATAGATTATACCCCCATATACTGCCCCATAAGATGCCCCGTAGATTATGCCCCCATAAAATGCTCCATAGTTTATGCCCCCATAAGATGCTCCATAGATGATGCCCCCCATAAGATGCTCCATATATTATGTCTGCATAAGATGCTACATAGATTATGCCCCCATATACTGCCCCATAGATTATGCCCCCATAAGATGCTCCATAGTTTATGCCCCCATAAGATGCTCCATATATTATGCTCCCCATAAGATGCTCCATAAATTATGCCCCCATAAGATGATCCATAGACTATGCCCCCATAAGATGCTCTATAGATTATGGCCCCATTACATGCCCCATAGATTATGCCCCCATAAGATGCTCCATAGATTATGCCCCTATATGCTGCCCCATAAAATGCCCCATAGATTATTCCCCC
The DNA here is from genome assembly GCF_039654945.1 of Dendrobates tinctorius. Taxonomy (NCBI): domain Eukaryota; kingdom Metazoa; phylum Chordata; class Amphibia; order Anura; family Dendrobatidae; genus Dendrobates; species Dendrobates tinctorius. Next base: position 39,933,617 of record NW_027361679.1, on the reverse strand, counting down.
ATAAAATGCTCCATAGATTATGCCCCCATATGCTGCTGCTGCAAATAAAAAATAAATGACATACTCACAACTTGTCCCTGGGGGCCAGGTGCCGGGTCTTGAGCAGTCGGGGGCACCGGCGCGCTATGGAGGCCAGGTGCCAGTGTCACAGCTCGCTCAGGGCCCTGGCACCTGAGATATTCACCTGTCCTCGGTCCAGCACTGCTCGCCGCTGTCTGCCGCATCCTCTGCTGCCTGAACGTCACTGACAGAGGACCTGGCAGACAGCGGCGAGCAGCGTTGGAACGGGGATAGATGAATACTGCATATACTTGCCCCCTCCTGGCATGGTCTCTGCAGCCCCGCTTCTCCCACAGTCTCCCTTCCTTCAGCGGCCACGTGGTACCGCTCATTAAATTCATGAATATGCGCATATTCATGACTTTAATGAGCAGTACCACGTGACCGCTGAAGGAAGGATGGGAGACCGTGGGAGAAGCGGGGGGGGGGCTGCAGAGACATGCCATGGGGGTAAGTTTGATCTGACACCCCCCGCTGACCCTCTGGCATATATGACGCGTGTATAAGCCGAAAGGGGGGGACTTTCAGCCCAAAAAATGGGCTGAAAATCTCGGTTTATACACGAGTATATACGGTATACTGTATATATCGCTTTATATAAAACTGAATGTATGTTTGTATCACCAACCAATCACAAATCATCTTTTATTTCACCAAAGCTGTTCAAAAGAAGCTGAGCTGTGATTGGTGGCAAGGAAAACTGTTGCTCATAGAAACCAATCACTAAGCATCTCACATTTCACCAGAACTGGTTAAAAGAAGCTGAGCTGTGATTGGTTGCTATGAGCAAGTTTTCCCACTTGACAACACCTTAGCAGACACTGACATGGTGGGAGAAATGTAGCATTTCCAGGAACATAAGCTCCCAGCCATTGTCTGCCCCCCAGAAAGGAGCAGAGAACACATGACAAATGAATTCCCCCTTCCTTGCCCATATACCCATCACACATCCTCCATCCCATAGGCACATCTTCCCTCTTAAAGGGATTTCCGGTATGGAAGTTAGGGCAAATCCCTCAGCGCTCTGATTCTGACCCCAGGCCTCTCTTAAAGGGATCCCCGGTATGGAAGTTTGGACCGTTCCACTCAGCTCTGTAGTTCTGACCCCAGGATCTCTTAAAGGGATCATTGGTATGGAAGTTAGGGCAAATCCACTCTGCACTTTGGTACTGACCCCAGGCTCTCTTAAAGGGATCTCCTGTATGGAAATTAGGGCAAATCCCTCAGCACTCTGATTCTGACCCCAGGGTTCTATTTATGCAAATGTGGCTCTGGCTGACGGGTTGATGTGGGATATTAGGGGTATATATATATATATATATATATATATAGCCAGGCTCTTCAGCTAATATATATATATATATATATATATGTTAGATAAATACATATTTTGGTGCACCTTTCTTCCTAAAGTAAACAATACATGTATATATGACGGGCACATCCTAGGTCTGAGTGTCTAAATCTGTTGTACAGTTGAAAAGTAAAGAGAAAGATAAGTTACAAATATTCGCATACTGCATTTAAAACAATCTGCTCATGTGTTATTGTACTCGATGTTTTCTGTAACGTAATTGCATTTACTATGTATAATTCTACTCCTTTTTCCTCCTAATAGTATGGCTAACCTGATTGTTTTAAATGCCTTGTGTTCCTTTGTTGCAGAACCTGGAAGATTGCTCCAGTTGGCCCACAGTGATGACTATAGCACATCCAGTGAAAGTCCTTCGGTTTTGTCATCAGACCCAGAATTTAGACAAGGTAAAATGTAATAATTGGTATAAAACTTTGAAACTGTATCTATTTTATTCCGTGTTGCTACTAACATTGTAAAAGTGTAATTGTCTTTTAAAGGGGTGGTCCAGAGGTCAAAGAAATTTTAATTTAAATCCCTATCTATTTGATTCCATAATCTAAACTGATTTCTTTTTTTGTAACATAAACTTTATTGTTTCCAGAGTAAGAGGATACATTGACAACAGCCGTTCATATAATTGCAGTCATTAACCAATAGTACAAGATTTGGTCAATATTACAAATTACTTCTTTACAAGGAACCAGAGAATGTTTAACAATAACCCAGATGTACACAAGTAACCCAAATATCACAAATCATTGCTCTTTTTGGTAATGTCAGTTATGAATTGCTCATCTTGATCTAAATTGATTTCTAATATACGTGCATTAAAAATTGCCTACCCTTCCCTAACTCCACTATCAAGCAGCTATTGTACCTTTTTCTCCTCCTGTGGAATGACACTTTGTGTTTCCCAGTGCATGTTGAGATGCTCAAACGAAGCGTCATTAGGGCGGAGGCTGCAGTGACTGTCACAGCTTCTGCCTCCTCCCTGAAACGAAATGTCATTAGTGACTCTTGTTTAAGGGGCGAGGCTCATCCCTGCGCACTGTTATTGTGCGATGTGCACAGTGACAGCATGCACTCTGTGTTGCCGGCTCAGGTCAGTAATAAAAAGTCGGCAACACAGAGGAGAGCACGCTGTCATAGCTCGGTGTCAGGGTACCCAACGTTTGACTGTTTACATTACGACATCAAATGAATAGAGATTTAGAATAAAAATTCTTCGAACTCCAGACCACCCTCTTAAGGCTAGGCCCAAAGCATGTTTGGGTAAGACCTTTGTTGTGTACATCTACCTATGACTACTTCACATTAAGAATACTAGCTAAACCATTGTCTCACACATGGAATAAAATGAGAATTAGTTACTCAATATAATGGTATGTATTTTTGGTGTATATTGCAGTGCCTCTTAAAAGTAATCTGTAACCAAGTATTTGCTACTTAATCTGAGAGCAGCATGATGTAGAGACAGGAACTCTGATTCCAGTGATGTGCCACTTACTGGGCTTTTTGCTGTAGTTTCAATAAAATCACTGTTTTCTCAGCAAGATATTATCACTACAGGAATAGTAAACTTGCTGCCATGTAGTCCTCCATATTCATGAGGTCTGTGTAACCCCTCCCCACCACTGATTCACAGCTTTTTACCTGTCACATTGTATACAAAAGCTGCCCATCAGTGGTGTGGACAGGGTAATACAGAACTGGTAGTTCTGCAACAGAGAAAATCAGAATTGCAACCAGCAACCCAGTAAGTAATACATTTCTGGAATCAGGTCTCTGCTCCAACATCATGAAGCTCTCAGACAGGGCAGAAAAAGCCTGGTGACAGATTCCTTTTAAGGTATGGAATTTTTTAGCTTACAGTGTGACAGCATCTTTTCCTGATTTGACTATATATCTGATAAGTCCTGAAATGTTTTTCATTTTCTCAACCCTTTGGAAATAACATTTTGTGAATGCATCTGGTATTGCCAGTGTAAAATGCATTAAACGTGAAAATCAGCTACAGCCCCCTGAGGAAGCCCACGCGAAACGCGCGTTGGGGCTGCGGTATTGACGGCACAGTGGACCTATTGTGGTATGACCTTTTCACCTTTCACGTTTACACTTTGTCTTTGATCTATCAATAGCTGTTATCTCTGTTACTTATTTACTGGATAATAGGTGTAGGGTAATTTACATGTCAGTATGC